>NC_088392.1:70645500-70951000 GCF_037993035.2 Macaca fascicularis | reverse complement strand
TCCGGCCACTGCACTCCAGCCTGGGCGACAGAGGGAGACTCTGTCTCAAAAAAAAAAAAAAAAAGGTTTAAGGGGTGGATTCTGAGATGAGTAGGTGATTGATGGAAGGAAAGGAAAGGTTTGAAAAGTCCTCAGGCATATGCAGTTATCTCTTCATGCTTCTTCATGGATCCCTTGTGCAAATTCAGGGCAGTCAGCATAAAACATACAATGGAAATTTAGGCTGTAACATGAGCAAGCTCATTCTGTGCAATCTCGAGTTGGCTGTATTGGTTCAAACTGATTTCAGCCAGTTTTGTTATCTTACAAGTTTTGTTATCTTACAAGTTTCAGCATTTTAGCAAGTTTCTTTTCTTATCTGCCATTTTGCAAACTGAAGAATTTCTGTTAGTCATTAGTTTCTTTAACTCTTTGGGGCCCGGTTTCATTTTTTTGTTTTCTACCCTTGTCTGAAATAGCCATCCTAGTTCACCTGGGCTAGTCATGGTTCTCCAGTGATTGCTCACTGCGTTCTGCCTCATTCCTCCCCCATAAAGTTCCTAACTGGGTTTTTTTGTTTTCGTTTTTGTTTTCAGTCACTGATGATTATTTTCTAGATTGAGGTTCAGCAAACACTTTCCTCAAAGCACCAGACAGGAAATATTTTAAACTTTGAAAGCCATATGGATTCAACTTTTCAGCTGTATTGCAAAGGCAGCCATAGACAACATGCAAACTAATGAGCCTAACTGTGCCCCAATAAACTTTAATTAAGGCACTAAAGTTTAAATTTCATGTATTTTTCATATATCATGTAATATTATTGTTTGGGATTTTTTTCCCCAACCGTTTGAAAATGTGAAAACCATTCTTAGTTCCTGAACCATACAAAAACAGGAGGAAAACCAAATTTGGCCAAATATTTTCCTTACGCCTGGTCTAGATCCATTATTTTACAAGAAGTTGCAAAACCAAGATACTCTAATTCTATAATGCATTCTACATTTAATACTGGAATTGTTTTATAAAGATGTTTGTGTCATCAGCTATGGATATCCATAGGCACATTTTGTACAAGAAAGATAGGATAAATGCCTGATTTTTGCCCCTTGTTTAGTAATTTTTAGAATAATGAGTTTGTTCCTAAATGTGATGGTTAATTTTATGTGTCAACTTGACTGAGCTACAGGGTGCCCAGACATTTGGTCAAATATTATTCTGGGTGTGTCTGTGAAGGGGGTTTTTGAATGAGATTAACTTTGGAGTCAGTTGACTCAGATTGCCCTTATCAACGTGGGTGGGCCTCATCCAACCAGTTGAAGGCCTGGATAAAACAAAAAGGTCAACCCTCCTTCAAGTGAGAGGAAACTCTTCCTCCCTGGCTGCATTTGAGCTGGAATATTAGCTTTTCTCTATCTTGGAACTTGAACTGAAACTGTTTCTCAGGCTTTTGGACTTGGACTGGAATTAAACCATCGGCTCTCCTGGGTCTCATGTTTGATGACTTCTCCTACAGATCTTGGGACTTGTCAGGCTCTATAAATTGCATGAGCCCATCTCTTATAATAAATACTTTTCTCTACACCTCCTATAAGTTTTGTTTTTTGGACAACCCTCCAAAATAGTACCCCAAAATAATCAACGAAAACCTAAACTCATGATTTTTCACGTATTTTAGGTTTTATTACAGTATGCTAATTATTAGTATCTTGATGTTCTGCATAACTCCCCTTTGGCCAATGACAGCCACTTCAAGTTGAATCCGTTATCCTGTTGACATGGTGCTAGTAGTACTTTTTAGTTTTCTTGTTTTCTGGTATACCATCTTATATTCTAGGCTCATTTAAAAAAAACTTATTTTTAAAAAGAATTATTTTAAGGGGCAAATGATATTTTGGTATAACAGTCTTAGCCCTGGGGGGTGTTCATTGCTAATGCGTTTGTTGCTGTTTCTAGACTTTTTCAGTGAAAAAGCAAAGCAAGTAAATATGCATGTATTTTTTTAAAAAGAGAAAATATGTCATGAAGTAATACTTCTATTCTAAATTCAGAAATATTGTGTTACAGAAGCTACTTTTTATTTATAGGTTTGTACCCTTACATTAAAAACCTTGTTTCTTAATTACAGTAAATAATACTTACATGTTTTCATCTATAATTTTAAAATATCAACACCAGTATTATTATAAAAATACAATTACTGACCAGGTGTGGTGGCTCATGCTTGTAATTTTAGTTCTTTGGGAGGCCAAGGTGGGTGGCTTACCTGAGGTCAAGAGTTTGAGACCAGCCTGGCCAACGTGGTGAAACCCTGTCTCCACTAAAAATACAAAAATTAGACGGGTGTGGTGGTGCATGCCTGTAATCCCAGCTCCTTGGGAGCCTGAGGCAGGAGAATCACTTGAATCCAGGATCCTGGGAGGCGGAGGTTACCGTGAGCTGAGATCATGCCACTGCATTCCAACCTGGGCAACAGAGCCAGACTTCATCGCAAAAAAAAAAAAAAAACCAAAAAAACCAATTATCAAACATGGCTTAGAATTTATTTGCAGTTCTAGTTCTTCTTAAGGTATTTCCCAGTAGGAATATATTACCACATTGCCATGTTTTAAACTACTTGAAATAATTATTCTCTATATTGAGAAGCTACAGATGTCACACACAGTTAGGTTTCTTTATCGATTTTGCTTTTGATTTTAGATATTAATGTTTTCATATTGATTTGATTTTGTTTTATAATTATGTAAAAATTATGTAAAACATTTGCATGGTTCTAAAGTCAAAACGCCATGAGTTACTTTCAGAGAAGACTAGCTTACATCTTTGTCCCTCCTATACTATTTTCTCTTCCCCTTCCTACCTGCCTTATGCTAACAATGGGTATAACTTTTGATATATCTTTTTGCATTTTTAACAGAAGCAAATGTATACATGAATGCTTTTTTACACAAATAGTAGCATACTATAAGCAATATACTTCACCATGTTTTTCTCAGTTAATGCTATTTTTTGGCAAACCATCCAAAGCTATATATAGATATATTGAGACATTCACATTCTTTCATTTTTTTTCTTTATTATTATTATTATTATTAATATACTTTAAGTTCTAGGGTACATGTGCACAACATGCAGGTTTGCTACATATGTATGCATGTGCCATGTTGGTGTGCTGCACCCATCAACTTGTCATTTACATTAGGTATATCTCCTAATGCTATCCCTCCCCCCTCCCCCATCCCCACAATAGGGGAATATGTGATGTTCCCCTTCCTGTGTCCAAGTGATCTCATTGTTCAATTCCCACCTATGAGTGAGAGCATGCAGTGTTTGGTTTTCTGTTCTCGCGATAGTTTGCTGAGAGTGATGGTTTCCAGCTGCATCCATGTCCCTACAAAGGACACGAACTCATCCTTTTTTATGGCTGTATAGTATTCCATGGTGTATATCTGCCACATTTTTTAAATCCAGTCTGTCACTGATGGACATTTGGGTTGATTCCAAGTCTTTGCTATTGTGAATAGTGCCACAATAAACATACGTGTGCATGTGTCTTTATAGCAGCATGATTTATAATCCTTTGGGTATATACCCAGTAATGGGATGGCTGGGTCAAATGGTATTTCTAGTTCTAGATCCTTGAGGAATCACTACACTGTCTTCCACAATGGTTGAGCTAGTTTACAGTCCCACCAACAGTGTAAAAGTGTTCCTATTTCTCCACATCCTCTCCTGCACCTGTTATTTCCGGACTTTTTAATGGTTGCCATTCTAACTGGTGTGAGATGGTATCTCATTGTGGTTTTGATTTGCATTTCTCTGATGGCCAGTGATGATGAACATTGTTTCATGTGTCTGTTGGCTGCGTAAATGTCTTCTTTTGAGAAGTGTCTGTTCGTATCCTTTGCCCACTTTTTAATGGGGTTGTTTGTTTTTTTTCTTGTAAATTTGTTTGAGTTCTTTGTAGATTCTGGATATTAGCCCTTTGTCAGATGGGTAGATTGCAAACATTTTCTCCCATTCTGTAGATTACCCGTTCACTCTAATGGTAATTTCTTTTGCTGTGCAGAAGTTTTTTAGTTTAATTAGATCCCATTTGTCAATTCTGGCTTTGTTGTGTTGCCTTTGGTGTTTTAGACATGAAGTCCTTGCCCATGCCTATGTCCTGAATGATATTACCTAGGTTTTCTTCTAGGGTTTTTATGGTTTTATGTCTAACATTGAAGTCTTTAATCCATCTTGAATTAATTTTCGTATAAGGAGTAAGGAAAGGATCCAGTTTCAGCTTTCTACTTATGGCTAGCCAATTTTCCCAGCACCATTTATTAAATAGGGAATCCTTTCCCTATTTCTTGTTTTTGTCAGGTCTGTCAAAGATCACATGGCTGTAGATGTGTGGTATTATTTCTGAGGGCTCTGTTCTGTTCCATTGGTCTATATCTCTGTTTTGGTACCAGTACCATGCTGTTTTGGGTACTGCAGCCTTGTAGTATAGTTTGAAGTCAAGTAGCGTGATGCCTCCAGCTTTGTTCTTTTGGCTTA
Source organism: Macaca fascicularis (assembly GCF_037993035.2). Classification (NCBI taxonomy): domain Eukaryota; kingdom Metazoa; phylum Chordata; class Mammalia; order Primates; family Cercopithecidae; genus Macaca; species Macaca fascicularis. Next base: position 70,946,479 of record NC_088392.1, on the reverse strand, counting down.
GGATTGTCTTGGCAATGCGGGTGCTTTTTTGGTTCCATATGAACTTTAAAGCAGTTTTTTCCAATTCTGTGAAGAAAGTCATTGGTAGGCTTCGTGGGCATGGGACCCTCCAGGCCAGGTGTGGGATATAATCTCCTGGTGTGCCGTTTGCTAAGACCCTTGGTAAAGCACAGTATTAGAGTGGGAGTTACCTGATTTTCCAGGTGTTGTGTGTCTCAGTTTCCCTTGTCTAGGAGAAGGAATTCCCTTCCTCCTTGCGCTTCCCAGGGGAGGCGATGCCTTACCCTGCTTCAGCTCTCGCTGGTTGGGCTGCACCTGCTGTCCAGCACTGACTGTCTGACACGCCCCAGTGAGATGAACCTGGTACCTCATTTGAAAATGTAGAAATCGCCCATCTTCTATGTCGCTCATGCTGGGAGCTGGAGGCTGGAGCTGTTCCTATTCAGCCATCTCCACATTCTTTTTTATAGCTATGATACTCCATTGTGTGACTGTACAATAATTTATACAACAGATCCCCTTTTGATGCACAGCTGGGTCCAGTCTTTGGCTTGTACCAATGGTGCAACAGTAAGAAACCTTATGCAAGTGTCATTTTGCATCTTTTTTTTTAGCATATATTTGGGTTAAATACCTAGAAGTGGGATTTCTGGGTTACAGGGAAATTACATATGTAATTATTCTAGATATTGTCAGATTCTTCTCCAAAGGTGTTCTACTTTGTAATATTCCCTCAGAAATGCATGAGGAAGCCTGTTTCCCTACAATCTTATTAGAGAGTCTTGTTAATTTAGAATTTTTTGCCAATCTGATATTCAAAGAATAGTATCTCAGTGAAATTTTATCATTTATGTTGAGTAAGATTGGCATCTTTTTATATGATTAAGAATTGTTAGCCTTTTTTCTGTAAACTTTGTATCTTTCATTATTTTTTTTTACTGTGGTGATGATATTTTCCTATTTTTAAAGGTTATTTCTATAATAGTGTTTTTAATCTTTGTTATGTTACAATTTAAAATCAGTTTGTCATCTGTCTTTTACTTTGCTTATGATTTTGTTTTTGTCACAAAATACTTTTACAAAAATTTTTATGCAATCAATTTTATCAATTTCTTCTATCATGGATACCAAATTGAATCATGGTTAGAAAAATTTTACCCGGTCCCAAATCATAAAGGAATTCATTCATGTTTTCTTCTACTGCTTTTGTGATTTTGTTTTTTACATGTATGTTTCTTGTCCATTCAGTATTATCTTGCTATATGAATTGAATAATCTGATTCTATTATCTCAATGCCAGGTATTAAAAAAAATCAATTTGTTTCAACTGCTTTGCCCTTATCATACACTGTATTCATATGGCTTTATCATATCCTATATTTCCATATGCAATTTCTGAATTCTCTACTTTGTTTCCTTTATCTGTTTGTCTATTCATGTACCCATACTACACTCTTTTATTTTACAGAAACTGTAATATGTTCTATTTTTGGTGAGGCTAGCTTTCTTCCTCTTTATTCTTCTCTTCTTGAATCTCTCTGATTATTCTTGTACATTCTTTCAAAAGGACTTTCTATTCAAATTGCTTGGTTCGAGAGAGGAAAAAACTTGATAGTTTTTATTGGTATTGCATTAAATTTAGATGCTAATAAAAGGTGAATAAACTCTTTATGATGTTGTTATTATGCAAGAATAAGATTATGTCTTATTTTTTCATGTGTATTTTGTGTCTTTTAAGTCTGCAGTTTTATTCATACAGTTTTTGGACATTTAGTATTCATTTTTTGTCTATAAATTTTATTTTCTTTTGTTGTATGTTATTCAGTGGGGTTTTCCATTTTATTGTGTGTACATAGGAGGACTACTTTTTGCATTGTATAAGTATTTTTGAAAGCAACTTGGAAAAATGTATTCAGAGCCTTCCACATAATCACACTTTTGATGTATTGTTATTGAGTTATTATTGAAGTATTATCCATCATATCTTGAGCTTTTTATTACAGGAAGTAATGATGCAAATTCCTACTGACCGTTCCCACATTCTTCCTCCACTTTCTGTCTTTCCTGTCTCAGATTTCCAATACTATGTTTCTCATTTCCCAGTCCTCACTTTCTTTCCCATCATCTTTAGTCCCACAGCAACATTTTCAGGGTCTATCTTTGAAATATGTCTGGAGTCAACCACATCTCAACTTCTCTACCACTATAAGCCTGGTCCGAGCACAGTCATCTGTTACCTCCTAACTAGTCCTTTGGATTGCACTCCTGTGCCACTCTTGTTTTTTCTCAGCACAGGCACCCAGAGTGATCCTATTAAAAGATAGGGCACGTCATGGTCTTTCCCTGCTTAAACCCATTTTCTGATCATTCATCTCATTCAGACTCAAAACAAAAGACCTTGGAAAGCTGACAGAGCCCTTACTGCCTCCTCGGACTTGCTGTCTTTATTCTAGACGCAGTAGTTCCTTGAACAAGTCAAGCAAGCGACTTCCTCAGGGCCTCTCCACCTGTTGCTCCTTCAGCCTAGAGAACTCTTTTCCCCACAATTTCATGACTTGCTCCCCTGCTTCCTTCACATTCCTGCTGAAATGTCACCTTTTGAGAGGCTTCCGCTCTTTTGCTCTGTCCCCCTGATTCTGCTTTATCTTTCTTCATAGTTTGTATCCTCACCTGACTTGTTATCTGTTTAATAGTTTATGACTTGTTGTCACTCTTAAACAGAATGTAAATCCTTTGGGCATCAGGCCTTTATCTACCTTTTCACAGCTGTATCTCTAGCACATAGAAAAGCGGCAGGAGTTCCATAATTACTTGAATTTTACTAATGAATATAATGTATTAAAGCCTCAAGGAGTATAAATTATGGTTTAAAATGAAGATAAAAATTATTTTAAATTATGTGATGTCAACTCTATGTCCCATAGGAGTCAGGGGAAAATCTATGTGGGATTGAATCATTAACACATGCTTTCTGGAGAAGACAGGGCTTGAACAGTGAGCTACATTTGGATACATGGAAGGAAGGGAAACAGAGGACATTTCTAGTGTTGAAACAAAGACAAAGGCACACAGGTATGTGGGAATTGTTGTAGATATCAGTATAGAATCAGATAAAGGGTAAAAGCCATATTTACAAAACCCAAAAGAATAGCTTAGTTTATTTCTCAGTTTATTTGAAATGTTCTAGAATGATGTGTTAAGACATTCTTTCATTGCTGTAAAGAAACACCTGAGGCTGGGTAGTTGATAAAGAAAAGAAGTTTATTTGGCTCATAGTTCTGCAGGCTGTTGTAACCATGGTGCCAGCATCTGCTTGGCTTCTGGGGAGGCCTCAGGGAGTTTTTACTTAAGGTGGAAGGCAAAGTGAAAGCAGGCATGTCACACAGCAAAAGCAGGAGCAAGAGAGAGAGGAGGTTGTGCCACACTCTTTTAAACAACTGGATCTTGTGTGAACTCATAGTGACAACACACTCATTGCCATGGGAATGGTGCTATGTCATCCATGAGAGATCCGCCCCCATGATCAAATCACCTCCCACCAGGACCCATCTCCAACACTGGGGATTACATTTCAACATGAGATTTGGGTGTAATAAAAATACAAACCTTATCAAATGAGTTGATACAGGTTATAGATAAATATATAGTTATGCTTTCAAAAGAAGGCATTTTGCTTCTTTTATTTTGCTTTTTAAACATCATCTTCATGTAAATAGGTCACATATTATTTTCATTGGCTTCATAAGCCTTCATGTTAGTATATCAATGGGGCTATCATTGCAAAGAAAGGAAGCTATTAAACATGTAGGCTATACATGTGTAGAGGAAGGTCATACGTCAGCATGTTTAACGCACATGGTGGGGAGGTGTATCATTCTCTTTGACACCTGTTGGGTGGGATGGCTTTGGAGTAGGTGCCGGCCAGGTCATATCGGTTGCGATTTCAGAGGCTCTTTTGGAAAGGGTGGGCCATACTGTCTCTGTCCCAGTTGCTTAACTCTGCTGTTGTAGTAAGAAATTAGCCACAGGCAATAGATAAACACTGAAGGTGATCATGTTGTAATACAGTTATTTATAAGAGCAGATGATGGCTGGATTTGTCCCTTGGCCATTGTTTGCCATACCGTACTTTAGGCCAAACTCAAAGTTGGACAAAGCTTGTCTCTTGTGTCTTCTGTCTTCCTCTTCTTAGTTGGCCTCTTGGCCTGTGCTGGCATTTCACTCCCCAACACCAATGATGCTCCCAGGTAGCTGACCTGGTTGGCAAGTCACTAGACAAGGTGGTCTGTGAATCTCAAGAGATTTACCCTCTAAGGATATGTTTGCATTTAATGTTTTTTTTTGTTTGTTTGTTTTTTGTTTTGTTTTGTTTTTCAGAGATGGGGTCTTGCTGTGTTAACCAGGCAGGAGTGCAGTGGCATGATCATAGCTCACCACAGCCTTCAACTCCTGGGTTCAAGTAATCCTCCCACCTCTGCTTCTCAAGTAGCTGGGACTGCAGGTGTGTGGCACCACACCTGACTAATTAAAATTTTGTTGTTGTTGTTGAGATGCGGTCTAGCTATGTTGCCCAGGCTGGTCTCAAACTCCTGGCATCAAGCAATTTTCCTGCCTTGATTTCCCAAAGTGTTGGGATTATAGGCATGAGCCACTGCATCAGGCCTAACAAAGGATTCTGAAGTTAAAATAAAAAGGCTGTTCTATGAAAAATACAGCTAATTTTATTTCATCTGGTCATAAAGATGACGCATAGTGATTATCAAAAACTTGGAAAAGGAAGAAGAAAAAATATCACAAATTCTACTATAGTCAACATTTTGGAGCACGAAAGAATTCATTTCCTGTTGGAGTATTTCAGGCTCTCAGGGATGCAGTTGGCATCAATACCTTACACACTAGGCTTGTCTTAAGCTTGACATAAGAGCAGCTGCTGCCCATTTTTCTAATTTGTGAGGGCAGCTCTATTTCCATAGCCTCTTTTACTCTGTCTGGCCCTTGCTTTCATATCTCTCCAGTGAGACAAATTCTTTGGCAGAAGTATTTAATTATAACTAAAGAAAGCAGAACTGAGATAAAATAATGTATGACTTGAGGCAAGTCACATATTATCTGTGGGTCTCATTTTCCTCTCTTGGTAAATGAAGGGGTGCACCTAGATGATGGTGACCACATTCTAGTATTTTGTGAAAACTATTTTGCCTTCGTGATCCTGAAGTCAGGGCCACTTTAGACGAATGCAATGAAAGTTAGCAAAAAGGTGGGCATGGTGGCTCGTGCCTATAACTCTAGTACTTTGGGAGGTCAAGACGAGAGGGTGGCATGAGGCCAGGAGTTCAAAACCAGCTTGGTCAATATAGTGAGACCCCTTTTCTACAAAAATAAACAAACAAACAAAAATTAGCTGGGTATGGTGGTGTGCCTCTGTAGTTACTCAAGGGGCTGAGGTGGGAGGATCGCTTGAGCCCAGGAGAAGGAGGCTGCAGTGGACTATGATGATGCCACTGCACTCTAGCCTGGCACTGCACTCTAACCTGGCACTGCACTCCAGCTTGGCACTGCACTCTAGCCTGGCACTGCACTCTAGCCTGGCACTGTACTCCAGCCTGGGCAACAGAGTGAGATCCTGTCTCCTAGAAAAAACAAACAAAAAGTTAGCATGATGAGAGACAAAATTAAATGAAACTACTATGGAATTAAAGGCAGAACCGATTAAAGTAGATTCTGGGCCCAATAATATAATGATATTATGGGGTATACTTGCAAGAGGAAGCCAGAGTCAGAGTCATTGTGGGAAAAAATGAGAAATGAAGTGATAATTTATTTGGAATGAATCAGGTATTGCAAAATACAAGAACAGAGGAGGTAAGAATAATGAATACATCATTCATGTATTCACACCCAATATGTATCAACAGATACTGTTAACATATAATTACCATTTAGTCTAACAAGTGTTTTATTGGAATAGAGAAGTCACAAATGCTGGATCATCACTAGGTCCAAATGATGTTATAAAGTGGCAAATTTGAAGACAACATTCTATAAACTTATTCCTTCATTTTTTTTTTGTTGCTGGTGAATTTGTATCCATACAAAATCCGTACTGCAGCAACCTCAATTCTTGCCTCCTCAGAAGAAAGAATTCAACTGAGGGGCATAAGGCAGAATGAGAGATTGTTTTGCAGCAGGAGTGAAAGTTTATTAAAAACTTTAGAGCAAGAATGAACAGAAGGAAAGTACACTTGGAAGAGGGCCAAGTGGGTGACCTGAAAGGCAAGTGCGTGGTTTGACCTTGGACTTGGGGTTTTACATGTTGGCATACTTCTGAGGTCTTGTGTTACTTTACCCCACTCACCCAACTCCTGAGATCTTATCAGGAAGCTGCTGATCACCAGTTTCTGGTGTTTTCTATCTATTAAGAGACTGCCTTTCCCTGGTATTGGCTGTGACCAATTATTACTTTACAAAATCAGTTAACAACTGCCCCACCGTGACCTGATGGTTGCCTGACACTTCTAGTGTGTGTGTGTGTGTGTGTGTGTTTGTGTGTGTGTGTGTGTGTGTGGCCTCTCCTGCCCTGCTCATACCTGACTAGCTACCTACTGCAACACTTTGAGAGGTTATTCACACCCCAACTTTACAAAACATGCTGAAACCGTATTTCCACGATTAAAGTCATTTACCCATTTAGCAACATATATGCAATGCCAGATTTTCACTTTGGGACCAAACCTTACTTTATTTTTTGGACAGAGATGGGGAGAGAGAGAATAAGGCCCTTAAAAATTAAATCTCGTAATTGCTGGAACAGTCTTCACCAAACCCAGCCAATAGCTTGTTATACTCTAAATATAACATGTCATCTTGTGACAAAATCCAATTTTGAGAGTAAGTGAAAATTCATTTCAATTTTCTGTCGTTTAGTGTACTTGAAAACCAGAAACTTACAGTTGGACTTTTTGCTATTTATTCTGTGTCAGGGGATAGGGAATGGTCTCCCCTCATGTCCCTAGAAGATGGTAAGATTGATGAATTGTTTACACAGGCAATCAGAATTCTGCTCAGACACCATTAAGCAATTCACTGTCTCGACTTGCTTTAGCTTAACGTGGTTTCACCCCTTAGTCATTTCTGAATGACACCCACAAGGAAATTTAATTAGTTGACCTTATTCAGTTCTATATAGTAGTTATGTGACAGTTAATATATTTCACAGCTGGTAATTATTCTTATTGAATTACTGAATTTTCACAATAATTTATGTTTCAGAGGTTAAAATGCAATATTTAATTTGCAATGTAAGAAATAAGCAACATTTAAAGCCTGAGGTGGAGGACAAAAGTATCATGAGGAGAAAAATTAAAAGAGCATAAAGAGGCTATAACAATGTGGTAACTTTGTTTCAAAACCATTATTTTGCTAACCAATGCTTAGGCAGACAGCCAAGCAACACTAAATGGCCTCATTGTCAACAAGTTAATGTAATCAATTTTCAATTACAAAAAGGTAGGTGAATTTAGGCCTTGCCCTTTGTTAATTTCTACTAGTTATGCTTCCTTTTTTTAGATCATAGAAGAAAATGTTTGAAAATTTTATCCTTTTTTGACCCTAAATAAATAATTCTGCTTTTCACCAGATAAAACTATTAATAGTAGGATTTGACGGTGAGAGGTAAGAATATTTGCTTTTGTAGAGGAAAAGCCATTTCTGTACAGATGTTTATCTGTCTTCAGTGGTTAAGGATAGTCGTGTTTGAAAAGCAGGAACAGATAAAATGAATCAGTTCTCAAAATCTTGTCTAGCCTCTTTTATTTTTGTGCTTGGAAAATTGAGGTAATTTACATGCAGCACGATGCTTAAATATTAAGTGTAACCACTAACCAGCTCAAGGTGAGATACAACCCATTTTACTTAGAAAGAGAAGCCTCAAAATTTCTTCTTGCTCCTTGCTAATCAATAAGACTCTCCTAAGAGGTAACTATTTTTCCTGATTTCTGTCACGATAACTTAACTTTATGTTTTTGAACTTCATAGTTCGGGATGGTTTAGTTCTCCGATTATTCCTTTTAAAATCCTGTCCACATCATCGATACAAATTTGTTTAGGTGTCACAGTATTCCAGGCAGAATGCTTCAAATTCACCATGTTCTCACCCCTACATAGGATTTCCTGTCAGTATCATAATTAAAAGTGGATCACTTGTGCTTCAGTTAAATGATTCTGAGCTCAAACGGAAAGCTGTGAGACAGTTAATCCTGGTAGAATGGAGCACCCTGGCTGATGCTGGAGTCAGAACTCACCGGCAGGTGACCCCGGGGAGTCGAGTAATGGGCACTTTTTCGAATCCGGGCCACCTGAGCAGAGAATACACATGGATCTGATTCCAGAAATGGAGTATATGGTGAGGCCCGCATTACGGGACGAGGACAAGAGCCCATATTAGAATCAGCGAGCAGCAGCATGAATGTGATACGCCTCAGAATCAGGGCCTTTCGGCCTGCCTGTATCCATTTCTTCTCCCAACATTGAGGTTAGTCCTTCTGCCTGTGAGGGTTAGTACCAGCCTGCAGATGGAGATCCAGTTCTGGGAGACACCATGCAAATGTTAGAACAAAGTGGCACTGTCTTTCCCAGAGAACCTGCAAAATAAAGGCTGGCTCCCCTGCAGGGCAGATTCACCCCTCATGCCAGGCCCATGCCTTGACTGGCTGGAGCTGCCAGCGCTCCGCCAGATGCATCCTGAGTTTCAGACAGTCAGAACTCAGTGCAAACTGCTTCCTCAGCCTCCCCTTCCTGCATTCCCACTTTGAATAAATAGCCGTGTGCAGACAGTGAGAAGGCAAGCCTGGAGGACTGGCTTGTCAGGGCTCCCATCTGAGCTCTGTCACTAGCTTTGTGACTCTGGACAAATTGCTTTACTCCTCCAACTCTCAGTTTCTCAGTCTGTTGAAGAGGAACATAATAGTCTTACCTTATGGGTTAAATAAGATCATCTGTGCAAGTGGCTAGCAGCCCTCTTTGTCCCCTTTTACGCTGAATGAAAAAGAAAAAAAGAGCCTCTTTCAACGATTGGCCTTCAAAATTCAGCTAAAACACTCTCTACTCAGAGACCTGCCCTGATCCCACCAGCAAGTTCATGGTGCCTCCCTATTTTAAAAATTTTATTAATTATTTTTAGAGATAGGGTCTTACTCTCTTGCCTGGGCTGGAGTGCAGTGGCATGATGATAGTTCACTACAGCCTTGATCTTCTGGACTCAAGATATCCTCCTGCTTCAGCCTCCTGAGTATTAGGCACTATAGGAATGCACTGCCATGCCCAGCTAATTTTTAAAAAAATTATTTTTTTGTAGAGATAGGGGCTTACTATGTTGCCCAGGGTGGTCTCAGACTCCTGGGCTCAAGCAATCCTCCCTCCTTCACCTGTCAATGTGCTGGGGTTACAGATATAAACCACCATGCACCCAACCCCTTGTTTATTTTAAATAACAAACAATTTCCTTTCTAGCTCCTACTCTGGACAGTATACTACTGAGGGCAGTGATTGTGTCTTTCACGTTCATGGTTCTAGCACCACTATGGTGTCCGGCACATGGTGGGCACACAGCAAATATTTGTCATATGCATGAATGAAATCTGTGGCCTGGCAATTATATATTGCACATCATTCATTTTAAGTATTTATTCTTTGGTATAGCATTCATGTTCAAGTTTATTTTGTAGGGAAGGTATGAGTTTCAGCGAATCCTTCAAATTTACCTGTGGAGCTCCCCTAGCTATCTTAAATTGGCTTGACAATCAACACCAACACAAAATTACTATTTATGAAATGATTCTCTGTTGAAAGGCTCTGCAGTGACACTGTGAAAATAGCTATAATTTAGCAATTGAGTAGCATTTGCCTTAGTGAAGGAGTAAGTGGAAATAATAACCTCAGTTCTGACTGATACCACAGAAACTGTCAGATCTCTGGGCTGAAGATTTACAGAGAAGATTGGCCATTAATTTCACATTATGCTTTAACACTTTTTATGATGAAAGTTAAGGTTCTGACTATAAGCCCCAATGCTTGCGAAATGAGACTAGCAACATAGGAAACACTCCCACCTGCCTGAAATACTAGATTCTGCTGTTATTATTAGATTATTAATACTGTGACCAAAAAAGTGCCCCTGTGCATGCCTCTCAGTAGTGATAGAAGCAAGCTGAAAGTAACGGGGACTTCCTGTAATGTTATTAGCAGTCTTCACTCATCTACCTAGCTCTTCCTAAGGTCCTGTCTAATTAAAACATACACACATGTCGTCTATGTACACCAACAGCATAAATTCTTAAAAGGAACTGTAAGAGAGGAAAAAGACTTTTTTCCTCAACCTTCATCAATTCTCAGTTGGAACAGATCCGTGTAACAAAAGACAGATTCACAAGAAAAGAACAAGCAGAAGCGTATTAACATGTATATTTCAATGTACAGGGGAGACACCCAGGGAATCAATAGTTCTCACAGAGGTGGCTTTGAGTTCCAGTTTATATGGTATCTTCAACAAAGAACAGTAAATGTTTAGAGAAGTGACAAGACAAGGGAAAGGGCTTTGCATCTCCAGGGGCAGTAATGTGGGGAAAGGCAAATAACTGGCAGATAAAGGCTGGTTAGTAAAGCTTGTTAATGTAGATTGCTCTGATGCAATCTTCATGCCCATAAGAGTCTAAAATTGTCTTCTGTGGTTAACCTTCGTTCTCCCTGTTAGAGAGGAGAAGTGAGATTTTTTGACTTTGTAAATTTATGTCCTGCTTTAAGCCACGTAGACAGAGGACAGAGAGCTTTCCTGCATCTGCTGTTCCTTTTCCTTCTTCTTCTTCTTTTCCTTCTTCCTCCTCCTTTTCTTTCTCTTCCTCCTCCCCCGACTCCTCCTCCTCCTCTTCTTTCCTCTTCTTTTTTCTTTTCAGAGGCAGGATCTCACTCTGTGCCCCAGGCTGGAGTGCAGTGGCACGATTATAATTCATTCCAACCTTAAACTCCTGGTCTCAGGCAATTCTCCCACCTCAGTCTCCCAAGTAGTTAGGACTATAGGTGTGCACCACCACACTCAGCTAATTTATATATGTGTGTGTGTGTGTGTATGTGTGTATATATATATATATATATATATATATATATATATTTTTTTTTTTTGGTAGAGATGGAGTCTTGGTATTTTGCCTAGACTGGTTTCAAACTCCTTGCCTCAAGTGATCCTCTCTCCTTGGCCTCCCAAAGTGCCGGAATTATAGACATGAGCCATGGCACCCAGCTTGCATCTGCTTCTTAAATGCCATCAGCTCAATGATCTTTATGTCAAAGAGGAATATTTTGGGGTAGCATATTGTGGTCTTCCACAAAACAAAACGACTCATCCTTAAACTTATAAGACTGCAAGCAAGTGTTAATGCAGCAACCCGGCTTTGACCTCCATGACTGTGGCATTGTAGAGTTGATATCCTAACCATCTTTGTCCCAAAGTTCTGTTTCCCATGCTACTTTATTCAGGCACACACATAAATACTTCAGAACATGTATAATCATTCATGCTTCAGGGAAGTGTGAGGAATCACTGTTTAAAAAATCATTTAACACATCTTGATGTAATAATCCTCATAGCTCATGATTGTTATCCTGGGGACACAACATTGGATAGGAATAAAAATGATGTTTAGCTCCTTTTTTACATATATATACATATATATATATATATATATTTTTTTTTTTTTGAGATAGGGTCTCACTTTGATGCCCAAGCTGGAGTGCAGTGGTGTGATCTCGATTTTCTGGGCTCAGGTGATTCTCCCATTTCAGCCTCCTGAGTAGCTGGGACTACAAGCATGTGCCACCATACCCAGCTAATTTTTTGTAGAGATCGGGTTTCACTATGTTCCCTAGGCTGGTCTTGAACTTCTGGGCTCAAGTGATCTACCCACCTCAGCCTTTTGAATTGCTGAGATTACAGGTGTGAGCCACTGTGCCCGGACCAATGTTTAGTTCTTAAATAAGATATAGGGAACTAGGAGAGATTTTACAAATTTAATATTGGTGCTGATACAGCTCTGATGACTGGAGGAACACCAGGGTCCTTGGTCTTGCTCCAATAGGATTAATGTCACAGACACACGTGGAGCGGTTTTGAGGAGTGAAAAGTTTAATAGGCAAGAAAGAAGGAAGAAAGAAGAGAACAGCTCCCCTGTACAGAGACAAAGGAGGGGGACTTGGAACAAAGAGAACCCTCGTGTGAGGCAGAAAGGCAGTCTATTATATTGGGAGGCTGAAGGAGGTGGTGTCTGGTTTGCATAAGGCCCAGGGGATTGGTTTGACCAGGTGTCTCATTCATGTAGCCCCGAAAAACCTGACCCTCCTCCTTAGCCCTTTACTATGCAAATGCGGGTCACATGATGTTTTGAACACATGCTGTTATGTCGGGGTGGCCATGACACTTTTCACACCGAAGATGGTGGGAATCGCCATGTTGGGTAGACCCAGTTTCTATTTGCTGGTATTTGCATATCAAAGCTTGCTGGCCTGGCTCTTTAAGCTGCCTTTCTGTTAGTTTCCACTGAGAACTTTTACCCTATCTAGCTGCCTAAAAATTATTTCTTAATAACTCCTATATTAAGTACCAGGATACAAGCTTTTCTAGAAAAGGATATAGAAAATGAGGAAAGCTCATGGAATCAAGCTGGCAGTTTCTTTTCTGCATTGCTGTGATAAACCATTAATACCAATCCATTCTAACCTGTAATTATTGAGAATTCTTTGTTGCAGTCAGTCTCTTTATTCATGAACTTCTTAGTTTATCTGCTAATTACCTGTTTTTGAAATGACTGGAAATTTTGTTTATTAAAGTTTGCCACAGGTACATTTTTAGAAAGAGCATTGCTTTCCCTGTTTGTAATCAGCAGTACTCCGGTAACTGCTGGGCTTGAAGTAGTAATGCTAGCTATAATATTTGGAGCAACTACTGTAAACCAGGAAATTTACATATGTTGTATTTATTCTATTCTTAGAAAGCCTTGCAAGAAGGATCTTTTATCCTGCCATTCCAGAGTAGAAACCAGGTGTTCTTAGAAGCTGAGCAACTTGCCTGAGGTTAACCCTCAGTTGGAATTCAACGTCAGGCTGGTCTCCTCCCTAGAACCTCCGCTTTTCCTATCTACCATTCCCTGCTGTGGGATGATCTATTTGGAAAGAACACACATTGTCGAAATACAGTGGTTATGAAGGGGCTTGTTTTACATGTTCCCTCTGAAATCCTATAGAACGTAGTTGAATGTTTATGTTGCTGCTTCGGTAATGCTTCAGGTGTGAAGATGTAGTTCGGGTTATTCCTCTACCTTTGCACCTTCTTCTTACCAACTTTAATTTTGTTGCTAAAGATTTGGGTTACTTTAGATTTCCTAGCAATCACAAAGTCACCATAGGGTATTCACTTCAGTCAACACATTACTATTCTTGTATAGGCTTCTCAGAAAAAAAATTTTCTGTAAAAGATCAGTTACCCAAGGGCAAGAACTTAGCAGCAGATCCTGAAGGTCACAAAGAAATGATTACCATTTAACTCTTCTGTCTTTATGATAAAAGTGACAGGAGCTGCTCTTACAGGTTCACATGCATGTGTAAATAGTGATGGAGAAAAATTTCATAACACTCCCAAACTGGAGTGTTTTTCATACTTATTTAATTTTTCAAGAAATAAAATGTCTTACAGGCATTCTGTGATTAATCTTCACATCTCCTGGCTTTTCCCTGATGTTCTGATTAACTGGAATCGATAGTGTGTGTTAATTATATGGGCAAATTAAGTAGGCTGTATACCTAATGGTTAATAATCATTATGGGTTCCCATCTTAGCTCTACCGCTGACTGCTGTGGGACCTTAGTAAGATCATTAACCTCTCTATGCCTTGTTTTCTCCATCTGCAAAATGGAGCTGGAGAACAACTGCACACATTTCAAAGCTGAGTAGCAAGATTTAAAAATACAGTAAGCCAAAAAATGGTTGGAACATAGAAATCAATAAATATTAGCTATTTATTATTATATATTGTTGGGAAACTGGCTACAAGTAAAAATACTTCCATCACTTTTTTTAGGGAGATAAATATATCTTTGAATTCTTTGAGGCATGGAATAAACTTTAAAAAGGCAGTAGAGTGTGGTATAAATAAAATCAAATATTTCTGAAACATGAGAACACTTCAATGAATTTCAGCCCAAAAAGTATTGAACCGATATATTTGATCCATAAGCATTTATCATCTTCCAAGGTGTATAAGAGAAATCATATCAAGCCTTTGCTCAGGCAATTACAACCTAGCTGGGGAAGGCTGACACATTCGAGAAAAGAGAAATAGATGATTAAGCACCAAAATGAGAGGAAACCTGCAACAGTCATTCTGTAAAGGACGAGAGCAAGCAAGTCAGACTGGAATAGCCTCAGGAGGACAGCTCTGAGCTGGGAGAATATGGCTAGGTAAGAAAAGACTGTTTAGATGGGGGGCATCATTGTACAAACAAACCAGTGCTTTTCAAACATCAGTGGATACATGAATCACCTAGCAGGCTTGTTAAAATGCTGAGGCCGATACCAGAGGATGGAGTGGATTCTGCATTCCTAACCAGCTTTCATGTGATGTTGTAGGAACTATCACCAGCTTTCTGGTGACATGGAGTCCAAGGAGAGAAACGACTTGTGTTTGGGAGACAGCAAGCCGAGGGTGTGGTGTTGAGAATAGTAAGAAGGCTGATTTCAGTAGTCCAAGCACAAAGTGAGAAGGGCCCAAATTGGGATAGTGGCAGTGGCAATGGAAAGAAAGGCAGAAGAGACTATTCAAAAGAGGAACAGAATAATGCGTAACACTTGGCAAAATACACAGGCAAACGGAAGCAGCCTCAATGATAATCTTTGGGAGATGAATGATGTCATCGGCACAAGGAGGGAAGGTTAAGAGAAGAACTGGGTTGGGAGGAGAGGGGAGTGATGAAGTAGAATTTTGGAATGTTGAATTTGAGGTAATGCTAAATGAAGCATTCAAGAGGAATATCTAGTGAAGGGCTGGAAATGAATGTTTAGAATGGATCTGTATAGAAGTGATAGCTGAAGTTATAAAGAAAGAATTCTGTCATTCTTTACAGGTCAATGAAGAGTGACAGGAGCAGAATGGAGGACAGTACAGTTGGGGACATCTCCATTTGAGATGTGAGAGAAAGAGAGAGAGAGAGAGAGAGAGAGAGAGAGGAGTCCCCACTTGGTGACAGAGAAGCGGGAGAGGTGAGGACAGAAGGGAAGGACCTGGTATATTCGAGTATCCTTGCACTGCTATAAAGGAATACCTGACACTGGGGAATTTATAAAGAAAAGAGGTTTAATTGGCTCGTGGTTCTGCAGACTATACAGGAAGCATGACGCCAGCATCTGCTCAGCTTCTCGGGAGGCCTCAGGGAGCTTTTACACATGGCAGAAGGTGAAGCGGAAGTAGACACATCCCATGGCCAAAGCAGGAGCAAGAGTGGGGAGAAGGTGCCACACACTTGTAAATGACTACAAGAACTCACTATCATGAAGACAGTACCAGGCCATGAGGGATCCGCCCCCATGATCCAAACATCTCCCACTAGGCTCCATGTCCCGCATTAGGGGCAACAACTCAACGGGAGATTTGGAAGGGGACAAATATCCAAACTGTATCCCCTGGAATTGCAGATTCCTTGCAGATAAAAGTGCCCTTGAGAGTCCCGATGCCTCGTGAATCAAACCACAGCACAGAGGTTCCTTCAGCAAATCTATCAGTAGCATTCATTTCAAGGTTTTTCAATTTAAAAATATTGTATATTCATAGGATAAAATTCTGAAAATTTAGAAAATATACAAAAAAGGGTAATAAAAATCAAATGTAATTTTATTACTCAGAGAACCTCGCTATCCTTTTTGCGTACATATGTGTGCACACTGTTTTATGCCTTTTCCTTTGCAAATACACGTTTTTCACAAATTGGAATCATGCTATCTATACTGTTTGGTGTTTGCTTTTAAAATACAATGTATTTTGAACACTTCCCCCTGACCTGAAGCATTCAATTATAATATACTTTTTTGTGGATATATTCAGTTTGCCTGGCAAAGTTAGGAACTGAAAAAGAACCTGAAAAGCCATTTGCATCAAGTAAAGATTTTGTTCCATTTAGGAACAACCAGAATATAGCTGAGGGGCAAGAACCTGTGGAGTGAATGAAGAGAAATATTTGTTGAATGAATGAACAGAAGGTGAAGATGGTGAGAAGGCAGAGAGGGGGAGGTGACAGGAGAGCAGCGGTGGTCTTGAGAGGAGACAGGTATATTTCCCGATGGAAAAATATGTATGTGGAGCTAAAGAATTGGGCTGATGAAGGAATGCTGGATGGTATTAATATTTGCAATAAACGAATGAGTAAAGACATCTTTTAAGAAATGGGAGAGGCCGGGCGCGGTGGCTCAAGCCTGTAATCCCAGCACTTTGGGAGGCCGAGACGGGCGGATCACGAGGTCAGGAGATCGAGACCATCCTGGCTAACACAGTGAAACCCCGTCTCTACTAAAAATACAAAAAATTAGCCGGGCGTGGTGGCGGCGCCTGTAGTCCCAGCTACACGGGAGGCTGAGGCAGGAGAATGGCGGGAACCCGGGAGGCGGAGCTTGCAGTGAGCTGAGATCCGGCCACTGCACTCCAGCCTGGGCGACAGCGCGAGACTCCGCCTCAAAAAAAAAAAAAAAAAAAATGGGAGAAAGGGAAGTTAATTTATAGAAAAGAATAGGATATTGGCATTGTTCCTAAGAGCATAAACCTGGAGAATTAAAAACAGATGAGGCCATGATAAACAAATGAGTATTGTGTTATTGCCACATGAACTCAGAGTACTCGGAAATACAAAAGATACCATAGGTATTGCTGAGAATTAGTGGGTACACAGATTTTATTTAAATGAATTATTCAAACCTGCTTGGTGCTGTTGCTCTCATGCTGCAGGTTCTTAAAATCCTCTGAAAATATACCTACAGAAGAAATCTTTATTGACTGGTGTAGTTTTGAGGAAGAAGAGATTAATGTATTTTATTCCTGTGTAATTTTTTACTTTTATTTTTCCCATAGACTTGCGATACTGGCCTCCTTTCTAGGTGAAGTAAAAGGGCTCAGACTTTTCAGACAAATCCTTTTATGTTATTCAACTCAAAAGTCCTCATTTCTTATTCAGAGACACATAGCAACAGACTTAAATACCAGATGTTTGGTCTGCTTTTGGGGTTTACTTGGTGCCTAGGAATTATTAATGAGCATTTCTGTATTTCTATAATAAAAATTCAGGCTGACAAGAAATAAACAATGAATCTTTTCCATTCTTGTTTCTCAATGATTTAAACATATATTTGTGTGTTTGTTTTTACTGCACACTCAGGCTGATACTATAGTCATGGTAGAAGAATATTTCCAGAATAATTTATTCTGTAAGTGTCAGTCCAAACCATCAGCTGTGGCCTGTCTAACACTGACCTTGGATGTAGGAGATGCCTGTTGTGTTCTGAGCTCTGCAGCCAAAGAGCCCTGGGGTTTTGAGAAAGTTACTTATCTTCACTTGTGGCTTTGCTAAAAGAAATGGTTTGACTTGATTATTTTTATAGTCCCAATCTAGGTCCTGAATTTCAAATCCATATTTAAATTTGCATAGCAGTACATCAGAATAATTAATACTTGTAATAATTGTGGCTGTAGACTGCCCACCTTGATACTACTGTGTAGATTACACCAGGGTGCAAGGGAAAATGACCGCTGGAATGAACCCTCAAGTGGCTTCGGGGATAACGTTGCTACTGCGGTTGTTGGTGTCTTAGGAAGCTAACCAGTGGTTTTAAAGGTCACCTATGTAAAGTTATTCATATTGTGAATATGTGTTTTTCCGTACCGGATAATCTTTATGACGCTACTGAATATAACTGAAAAAGATCACACGATACTCAATAATCCTAGGAAATGGTCATGCTGTACTAAAGGAAATTAAGGCAACAAGAGCAATTATTAGAATCACAGCAGTGAAGTGGAGAAGAAGGCTGAAATGACATTTTCAATTTAGAAATTCTATTTATAGTCACTGGAACTTTCCAATACTGTTCAGCTTTGGACTAACATGTTTTGGACATATTCTCGGCTTCAAAGTAAATTTATCTGAAAAGGCTTATGTAATTCTGTTCATTCATTTGAGCTTATGCAGTACTTCAGGGAAAACAAGCTGGCTTTTTTTTTTTTTTTGAGAAAAATCTAAAGATATCTTCCCAGTATATTAAAGAATAGCTAGATGTATGACTTACATATAGTGACTTACTGACAACATGACTCATTTCAAACAAAGTTCTTAATGAGGCAAATCTAATTAAGTAATTCTAGAATACAATCTATATTTGATTATATGTCTATTTAGAATTTTTCTGGAACAAATACATTTTTTGCTGTTAGTAGGAAAATAGGCACCCTTTTTATTCCAGAAAGATAGTTGTTGAGAGAAAAGGCATCAGGTGATTAGAATCCTGTTTTTTTAATACACCATTGTAACAAGGAAATTCATGTAATCAATCAGTGAAATATACCGGCAACTCTTCCATCTATTAAGGAGCAGGGGACCAGCTGCGTGTTCTCCCAGATTACTTCATAAATACTTAATAACACATTCTATCATCTGGCTATTTGCTTTACAACTAGTTGGTCTGAATCTGATTTGCAACTGTGCCAGGATATTTCAGTCACATCTGTCAAAACAAAGTGCCATTGTCTCATAAAATAATAAAAGAAAGCAAAGAGTATACCAGAAATGAATGTTTTACCATTTTATGGTTTTAAGATAACAAGGAATGCTCCTCTGTTGAATTCATTTAGAAGAAATTGAAATAAGATGGAGAACATAATTTGCTTATCAAGTTATTATTGTACATGCTTGCTGGAAACTCCCATGGCAAAATGTGTAAACAGATAAGAGCAACTAAGTTTTTTCAGTTTGTCAGTCGAGCTGCTCCAGAGGGATTGCTCTCCGACTATTCGGCCCATCAGGAAATAGACATGGAGCAGAGGTAGAAGGACTTACACACTTTCGATTTATTTCGACATCAGAGGAATGTGGGCTCTCTTGTTAGTATTCATATTTGATATCTGCAGACTGTGGAAATGCTGGCCTCTTAATACCTTGTTGAAGAACAACAGCAGCAACAAATGCACAAAGTCACTGTCATTTGTGTCACAAAACTTTCCTTTGATTCTTTGCGTTAAAAAGTCCAGTAGAAGCAAAAGTTTCAGAACATTTTACACCTCTTGGAATTTACATAATTTAACCATCTATAAATTAAATTATTAAACAGTATTAAAGGCAGGGTTCCCAGAGTAAATGATGCATCTTTGCCATTCATTTTGTTTGTCCCATTCAGTTAAATTTAACCAATAGGAAAACCCAGATGAAAACAATAATAGAAAATTACTGCAAATTAGACAGCTGGACTTGAGAGGCACACTGTAAAAACATGTCTCATCTATTTTCCTTTGTGGGTCTAAACTACTTTTCCAATTACTTGGTGAGCTCTCTCCAACTTTAAAAGGACTGTTAAGAGAGAATCTAATTAGAGATCTGTTCACTGAAGTACCTAGAGGGTCATTTTGCCAGGAGCAAAAAAAAGTTCTGTGCTCATGAGTCATGTTTGAGGAAGAATTAGACAGTGGGCTGCCAGATGGAATGAAGATCTCCATGTTCTCCTGAAATAGTCTCAGCCTAGGGAGTAAAACACGTGAGGACCCTTGGTACATATGTAGGGTGGAAGTCCAGCAAATCAGAGGTGTTAGAATCTAGCACTTCAAAAAATTGTTCACGTTTGAAAGCTTTTCCCTTTTCCTCCCCAGTGAGTCTACTTGGAAATTAAATCCAATTCCTTTTTTTTTGAGACAGGATCTTGCTCCATTGCCCAGATTGGAGTGTGGGGGCTTGACCACAGCTCACTGCAACCTCCATCTCCCAGGCTCAAGGGATCCTCCCACCTCAGCCTCCTGAGGAGCTGAGACTACAGGTGCACAGCACCATACCTGGATAATTTTTGCATTTTTGGTAGAGACAGGGTTTTACCATGTTGCCCAGGCTAGTGTCCAACTCCTGAGCTCAAGTGATCTGCCCACCTCAGTCTTCCAAATCTAGTTCTAAAACAGGTACTGAACACCTACTGTGCAAAGCATATCATGGTGGATACAAAGTAGCAGAAGCCTACTCCGATTTTAAGGAGTGTTAGAAACAAAATGCTTGTTCCTTGGTGTGGCAAAGAAACAGCACTAAACATAAACTTAATGTTCTCAGCAAGGCAATTTTTACTTCTGAAGAAGGGTGCAATTCATGGATGGAGTAATGGCAAGTTCACACCTGGACAAGGGAGGGGAGGGAGTTCTTATTCCTGAGGCAGTTAGCCCCTACTTCTGTGTCGTTCCACTATTGGCTAGGGTTGGAGTGCACAGTCTAAGCTAATTCTGATTGGCTATTTTAAAGAGAGCAGGGGTATGACCTGGAGTGGCAGAGTGAGTAGTTTGGCAGGAAGGGCGGTTACAGAACAGGTAACTCAGGATGATTCAGGTCAGAGCAGGTGACCAGGGGAACAGATGTGAACCACTGATTAGAACTGGCAGCAAAGTTGTTTACTGAAACTAGAGGCAAGGGGGTGAAGAGAACCAGGAAGTTAAACTTTAAAATGGAGAATCAAAGAATAAGAGAGCTGAACATAGTGACATACTGATTCTTTGAAGAGAAACGTGGAGTTCACTATATCTAACAGGAGCATGCAGTCAAATGAAGGAGTGTTTCTTTAAAGGAATGCAAAGGACAGTGACTAATCATTGACCAGTAGGACACACCTAAAATTCCTTGCAATATTCTCCCTAAACATCTGAGTGTTCTGGTCACGTTCATCCTCTTCCATCGAACATGTCCCACTGACACACACAGATTTTCACCCTGGACACTTGACTTGCCTTCTCTTCTAGGGGACAGACTAAGCCTGTCTTGCTCTCCACTATACCTGCAGTATTTAGTAGAGGCATTCAACACATTTGATAATTAAATGAATGAAATCATTTATAAGCCATGCAGATTTGATTTTTTAAAACCACCTTTAAGTGTATAATTCAAGGGCATTCAGTACATTTACAATGTTGTGCAAACATCACCACTATCCATTTCTGGAACTTTTTCATCATCACAAAAAATCTTTGTACCCGTAATAAAAAGTCTACATTTCCCCCCTCCCCAAGCCACTGTTCACCTCTATGCTATATTCTGTCTCTAGGAATTTGACCATTCCGGGTACCTAATGCAGCTGGAATCATACAATATTTGTCCTTTTGTGTCTGGCTTCATCAGAGCTTCATTTCTTCTTATGGCTGAATAATATTCCATTGTGTATATATACTACATTTTGTGTATCAACTCATCCCTCAGTAGACATTTGGGCTGCTTCCACCTTTGGCTTAACGTGAATAAGGCTGCTATGAACATTGGTGTACTAGACCCTCCTTTCAATTCTTTTGGGTATATACTTAGAAGTGGAATTGTTGGATTATATGTTTTACTTTTTGAGGAACCATCAAACTGTTTTCCAAAGCAGCAGAATCATTTTACATGCCCCCTAGCAAGGCATGAGAGCTCTAGTTTCTCTATATCTATATCCCTCCCAAAACTTGTTATTTTCTTTTTTATTCTTGTGGATTATAGTCATCCTAATGGGCATGAAGTACTATTTTGTGATGATTTTGATTTGCAGTTCCCTAATGCAGAGATGTTACAATGTTAAATATCTTTTCATGGTTCTTATTATTCTTTAGAGAAATACCTATTCAACAGATTTGATCTTTTAATGATAGCTGTAGTTTTATTGGTTTCTAAGGAGTAAAATCTTGGGCAAGTCAGGTGAAACTTTGGTTATCTCTGTGTTGCCTATGGGGGAATGTTCTGGGTAAGATGAAAGTCTGTTCCACTGTAGAAACATCTGTTGTTTTTGCCTATATTGCACCCATTGCCCCTTCTAGTAACATACTCTGATTTGGCTTTTGCTTTGAGGAATATTTTTTTCATTGTATATCATCTTGGTGGCCCTGTCAATCAAGATAACCAACCCTCTCTGCCCAATAAATAGTCACGTGATCAAGGCTAGGCCAATCCGATATTCTCCCTGGAATGTAGACTCTGTACTGAGCAACCCAAAGGATTTGATTGAAGTTGATTCATCCTGATATATTGGTTTTCTATTGCGACTGTAACAACTTACTACAAACTTAGTGGCTTACAAAAACATGACAATAAATATTGCCTTATATTAATAATTCTGGAGGTCAGAATTTGGACAGGGGTTTCACAGAGCTAAAATTAAGGTGTTGGCAGGGCTGTCAGGAGAAGCTGTTTCCTTGTCTTTTCCAGCTTCTACAGGCCTCCTTCTTTCCTTGGCCCCTTTCCCCTTCCTCCATCTTGAAGGGCAGATCAAATCTTTTCATAGTGCCCCTCTCTGATGCTGCTGCCATCATCACCTCTCCTCTGACTCTGCTCGCCTGCCTCCCCTTTCCACTTTTGAAGATCCTTGTGATAAAATTGAGCCCACCTGGAAATCCACGCTACTCTCTCTGCTTTAAGATCAGATGAGTAGCAACTTTGATTCCATCTGCAACCTTAATCACTCTTCGTTATGTGATATGAAATATTCCCAGGTCCTAGGGAATAGGATGTAAGCATCTTTGAGGAGGGCCATTGTTTTGCCTTGAAAAGTCTGTTACTAGCTCCTTCCCACACCTCAGGAGTGCCCTGGTTGTCATCCCAAGGACTGGTTTTTGGAATTCTTTTCTGATTCTGTAAACTACTTTGCATTTTTCCAATAAACTTATTCTTTTTGCTTAATTTAGCTAGAATTTGCTTCTTTTGCTTTTGAAAAAAGAACCCAAATTGATATACATGCTTGTTAGATTCTCTAGCTGATACATAAGGCAGCTAACAAAAGAGCCGATTTCAGCCTTATTCTCCCTCTGTACTTGCTTCGTTTCTGATAGAGGATTCCAGTAAGACAAGGCAGTGCAGAGTCTCGTGGCTTAGAATCGTGTACCCTTTAGCAAAAAGATCCAAGGAAGATATTTAGAAATGAGACTTTCTACGTTAAGTTGATGAAGAAGGCTGAAGCTCACTGCACCTCTCTTGTAAGTGACAATGAACAGTACTGGATCCTGTTTGTTCATGCAGGAAGGAAGTGCTGAATAAGAAATATTCAGAACCAAGAGCAGAACACACAAGAAAGTAGGAGTTTCTGTTTGTGTATCTACTGCGTAAAAAAATGCATAAACCATAAAAATTGAGTCCTACAAGCTACTATTGTCTCGAATGGCATCTGTTTTCACTCTCACCTATCTGCTTGTGTGTGGGACTAATACAGTCACTTAGTTTTTTAAAGAAAATAATGTTAACATAATGTATCATTTTTCATCCTTTCAATTTTATCCTACCTATGTGTATATATTTAAATGTGATTCTTACAGGAAGCACATAGTTGCGTTTTGCTTTTTAGAAATCTAATCTGACAATTTCTCCTTTTTAATTGGAATATTTAGACCATTTATTTATACTTCATGTGATTGTTGATATGAATATGTTTAAGTCTCTCTTGCTGTTTGTTTTCTATTTCTGATGGGAAATCATCTGTCTTCCTTCTCTTCCTCTCCATGTAATGTGTTACTTTGAAAATTTTCTCTTTATCAGTTTTAAAATTATTTATTTATTTATTTATTTTTGAGACAGAGTTTTGCTCTTATTGCCTAGGCTGGAGTGCAATGGTGTGATCTTGGCTCACTGCAACCTCTGCCTCCCTGGTTCAAGTGATTCTCCTGCCTCAGCCTCCCGAGTAGCTGGGATTACAGGTGTGCACCAATATGCCTGGCTAATTTTGTGTTATTAGTAGAGATGGAGTTTCACTATGTTGGTCGGGCTGGTCTTGAACTCCTGACATCAGGTGATCCACCCTCCTTGGCCTCCCAAAGTGCTGGGATTACAGGCATGAGCCACTGCATCTGGCCTCTTTATCGGTGGTTTAGACTGATTTGGTTCCCTTTATAAATAGTTTTGACTGCATGTTGTTTTCTTCATGTTTCCTCTGCTTGGGGTTTGTTGAGATATTAGATGTGTTAGTTTATAGTTTTTATCAAATTCGGCAAAATGTTTGGCTGTTATTATTTTTTACTTTGAAAAAAATTTATTTTTTAGAGTAGTTGTAGGTTTACAGTAAAACTGAGAGGAAGGTATGGAGATTTCTCATATACCTCCTGCCTAAACACATGCATAGACTCCCCCATTATCAACATCCCTCACCAGAGTGGTACTCTGTTACAATTGATGAACCTACATTGACACATCATTGTTACCCAAAGTCTGTAGTTTAGGGTTCACTCTTGCTGTTGTACATTCTATGGGTTTGGACAAATGTATAATGACATGTGTCTACCATTACAGTACCATATGCAGTATTTTCACTGCCCTCAAACTTCTCTGTGCACTGCCTATTCATTCCCCATCACCCCTTATACCATGGATCTTTTTACTGTTCTATAGTTTTAACTTTTCCAGAATTTCATATACTTGGAAACAGACAGTATGTAACCTTTCTAGTTTGACTTTTTTTTCATTTAGTAATGTGCATTTAAAGTTTCTCTGTTTCTTTTCATGGCTTGATAGCTCATTTCTTTTTAGTGCTGAATAATATTTTATTGTCTAGATGTACCATAGTTTATCCATTCACCTACTGAAGGACATCTTAATTGCTTCCAAGTTTTGGCAATTATGAATAAAGCTTATATAAACATCCATGTGCAAGGTTTTGTGTGGATATGTGTTCAATTCCTTTAGGTAAGGACTAAAGAGTGCAATTGCTGTATTGTATGGTAAGAGTATTTTTAGTTTTGTAAGAAACTGACAAAATGTTTTTCCCAAGTGGTTGTACCAATTTTCATTCCCAAAAGAAATGAAGGAGAGTTCCTGTTGCTCCATATCCTCATCTGTCTTTTGTGGTATCGGCATTCTGGATTTTGGCCATTCTAACAGATGTGTGGTGGTATCTTATTGTTTTAATTTGCATTTGTCTGATGATATATGTTGTGCTGCATCTTTTCATATGCTTATTTTCCATCTGCATGTATTTTATGGTGATGTGTCCATTAAGGTCTTTCAACCATTTTTAAATCACATTGTTTTCTTGTTGTGGTTTTAAGATTTTTGCATATTTAGGATAAAGGTCTTTAATCAGATATGTCTTTTGCAAATATTTTATTCTAGTCTATGACTTGTCTTTTTCATCTCTTCATGTTGTCTTTCACTAAGTAGAAAATTTTAATTTTAATGAAGTCCAATTTATCAGTTCTTTCTTTCACAGATTATGCATTTGGTGTTGTATGTGAAAGGTCATTGTCAAATTCAAGAATGTCTAGATTTTCTTCTGTGTTATCTTCTAGGAGTTTTAAAGTTTTGCATTTTACATTTAGGTCTCTGATCCATTTTGAGTTAATTTTTGGGAAGGGTATAAGGCTTGTTTCTAGATTCATTTTACTTCTGAGTTCTCTGTTCTGTTCCATTCATCTACTTGTCTATTTTTTTGCCACTGTCACTGTTTGGATTCTTTTCATTTTATATAGTGTATTATCAGTCCTCCAACTTTATTATTCTCATTTAATATTGTGTTGGCTATTCTGAGTCTTTGCCCCTTTATGTAAACTTTAGAATCTACAGAATAACTTGCTGGAATTTTGACTAAGCTCACATTGAACTTATATATCAATTTGGGAAGAGCTGACATCTTGACAATATTGAGTCTTTCTATCCATGAACGTGGAATATCTCCCAATTTATTTCATTCTTTTTTTTAAACAAAGTTTTATGATGTTTCTCATATAGAGCGTGTACATATTTTGTTAGATTTATTATTTTTTCTTTTCTCTCTTTTTTCTTTTTGAGATGGAGTTTCGCTCTGTCACCCAGGCTGGAGTGCAGTGGCACAATCTCAGCTCACTGCAATCTCTGCCTCCTGGGTTCAAGCAATTTTCCTGCCTTGGCCTCCTGAGTAGCTGGGATTATAGGCACATACCACCACACCAAGCTAATTTTTGTGTTTTTAGTAGAAATGGGGTTTCACTATGTTGGCCAGTGCTGGGATTACAATGTGAGCCACCACGCCTGGCTGATATTTTGTAGATTTATTTTTAAGTATTTCATTTTTAAGGGGATGCTAATGTAAATGGTATTGAGCTTTTAATTTCAAATTCCACTTGTTCATTGCAAGTATGTAGGAAAGTGATTAACTTTTGTTTATTAACCATTGGTTAAAAAGAAAAAAACTTCAGTCAAATTAAATTTAAAAGAGTTTATTTGAGCAAAGAACAATTTGTGAATCAGGCAGCCTCCTGAGCCAGAGTGGGCTCAGAGAATCCAGCACAGCCACGTGGTAGAAGATTTATGGACAGAAAAAGGAAAATAATGTACATAAAATGGAAGTGAGGTACAGAAACAGCTGGTTTGGTTACAGCTTGGCATTTGCCTTGTTTGAACACAGTTTGAACAGCTGGCCACATTTGATTGGCCAAAACTGGGCAATTGGCACAAGAATAGTCTATAGTACTTGGCAATTGGCACAAGAATAGTCTATAGTCTGCTTACATTATTATAGTTCATGTACAGAGAAGTCTTTAGGTTGAACTTAAAATATGTAAGGAGACAGCTTTAGGCTAAATTTGATTTAACACCATGCATTCTGAAACCTTGCTGTAATTGCGTCTTAGATCTCGGTTTTAATAAATGAATTCTTTTGGATTTTCTACATAGATGATTATGTCATCTGCAAACAAAGTTTTATATTTTCCTTCCTTATCAGTATATCTTTTATTTTTTATTTAAAAATTAAGTTAATTGACACACAATAATTATACATATTTATGTGGTACCTAGTGATGTTTCAATTCTTGTCCCTAATCTGTATAGTGATCAGATCAGGGTAGTTAGCATATCCATCATCTCAAGCATTTATCAGTTTTTTTTGTCTTGGGAAAATGCAATATCTTCCTTTTAGCTATTTAAAACTATAAATTATTGTTAACTTTAGTCATTCTATGGTGCTTTGGAACATTAGAACATATTCCTCCTATCTAGTCATAATTTTGTTTCCTTCAGCCAATTCGTTTCTATCATCCCCTCCCCATTTCCCTTCCAAGCCTCTAGTATGCTCTATTCTACTTTTTACTTCTATGAGAGCTGCTTTAAGCTTTCACATATGAGTGAGAACAAGCAGTGTTTATGTTCCTGGCTTATGTCACTTAACATAATGGCCTCCAGTTTCATCCATGTTACCACAAATGACAAGATTTCATTCTTTTTATGGCTGAATAGATTTCCATTGTGTGTATATACTACATTTTCTTTATTCATTCATCTGTTGTTGGACACCTATGTTGATTCTGTATCTTGGCTATTGTGAATACTGCTGCAATAAACACTGGACTGCAGATGTCTCTTTTATACACTGTTTCTTTTCCTTTGGGTAAATGTCCAGTAGTGGGATTGCAGGATCATATGGTGATTCTATCTGTGGTTTTTTGAGGAGCTGCTGTACTGTTCTCCATAGTGGCTGTATTAACTTGCATTCTCACCAACAGTGTTTGAATTCCCTTTTTTCCACATCCTCACCAGCATTTGTTACTTTCTGTCTTTTTGATAGTTGGCATCCTAACTATGGTGAGATAATATCTCATTGTGGTCTTGTCTGTGTTTTCCTGATGATTAGTCATGTTGAACGTTTCTCACGTATTTCTTGGCCACTTGTATGTCTTCTTTGAAGAAGTATCTGTTTCAGACCAATAACAAGCTCTGAAATGGAATCAGTAATAAATAGCCTACCAACCAAAAAAAAGCACAGGACCAGATGGATTCCCAGCCAAATTCTACCAGATGTACGAAGAACAGCTGGTACCATTTCTACTGAAACTTTTCCAAAAAATTGAGGAGGAGGTACTCCTCCTTAATTCATTCTATGAGGCCAGCATCATCCTGATACTGAAACCTGGCAGAGACACAACAACAAAAAAGAAAACTTCAGGCCAATATCCTTGATGAGCATTAATGCAAAACTCCTCAACAAAAACTAGCAAACTGAATTCAGCGGCACATTAAAAAGCCAGTCCACCGTGATCAACTAGGCCTTACCCTGGGATACAAGGTTGGTTAAACCTATGCAAATCAATAAATTCAATTCATCGCATAACATAAACAGAACTAAAGACAAAAACCACATGATTATCTCAATAGACGTGAAAAAGGATTTTGATAAAATTCAACATCCCTTCATGTTAAAAACTCTCAACATACATATTGAAGGAACATATATCAAAATAATAAGAGCCATCTTTGACAAACCCACAGTTAACCTCATACTGAATGGACAAAAGCTGGAAGCATTCCTCTTGAAAACTGGCACAGGACAAGGATGCCCTCTTTCACCAATCCTATTTAGCACAGTATTGGAAATGCTGGCCAGAGCAATCTGGAAAGAGAAAGAAATCAAGGGCATCCAAATAGGAAGAGAGGAAGTCAAACTACCCCTGTTTGCAGACCACATGATTCTGTATCTAGAAAACCCCATAATCTCAGTCCCAAAGCACCTTAAGCCAATAAACAATTTCAGCAAAGTTTCTGGATACAAAATCAATATACAAAAATTACCAGCATTTCTATACACCAACAACAGTCAAGCTGAGAGCCAAATCAGGAAGGCAGTCCCATTCACAATTGCCCCCAAAAGAATAAACTACCTAGGAATACAGGTAATTAGTGAGGTGAAAGATCTCTACAATGAGAATTACAAAACACTGTTCAAAAGAAATCAGAGAGGACACAAAACAAATAGAAAAACATTTCATGCTTATGGATGGGAAGAATCGATATCGTTAAAATAGCCATATTGCCCAAAGCAATTTGCAGCTTCAATGCTATTTTTATCGTTACCAATGAGGTTTTTCATGAATTAGAAAAAACTATTTTAAAATTCGTATGAAACCAAAAAAGAGTTCAAATAGCCAAGGCAATCCTAAGCAAAAAGAACAAAGCTAGAGGCATCATGCTACTGGGCTTCAAACTATACTACCTGGCTACAATAACCAAAGAAGCACAGTACTAGTTCAAAAGCAGTCACATAGTTCACCAGCAATGGATCCAAACCAAGAAGAAATCCCTGATTTACCTGAAAAAGAATTCAGGAGGTAAACTGAAACCTGTGCGAGTTTGCTCCAAGCTTTGCCTCATGGAGGGATCAAGGACCACGGAAAAGATTAAAAATAATAATAATAATAAATAAACTACTTGCCCCTTCTGAGCAGGACAATTATTCCCATTCATTTCTAGACCTTCAGGCAGTACTCGGGAGTGACCCCAGCCAGTTGCCCTCAATTTCCAAAGAGCTATTGGAAACCAGCCACTGCAAGACTGTAAGAGAAAGACAAGAAAAAAATAAGAAAATGAAAGAGACCCAGGTTCCTTAAGCAAACCGGCGGTGGTGGCCAGGCTTCTCCACAAGGAAACCTCTTAGTTTCACTGGCCATGGCCAGAAACCTGCAGCTGCTTCCATGTTTAGGTGCTGCCCACCAAGGGCTCCAGGTTGCAAATGAAAAGAGATTCCCTTGTATGGAGCGGAAAAGAAAAGCAGAAAGGAGAAGAATAAATTCCAAACTTTGGGCTTTCCTCTTCCTCCTGGCTGGCTCACCAAGATGTGTTAACGGTGGGGGGCATCTAGATTCTTAGTAGCATCTTGAAGAAAGATTTGAACAAAATGCACAAACAAAGCAAGGAAGGGATAAAAGGATTTATTGAAAATGAAAGAATACACCACAGTGTGGGAGCGGGCCAAGCAAAGGGGCTAAAAGGCCGTGTTACAGAGTTTTTGTGAATTTAAATACCCTCTCTACTTGGGGTATGCCCTATGTAAATGAAGACAATGAAGTAAAGTTACAAAGTTACTTACATAGTGTATGCCCTATGGAGAGGATATTTCCTGTTATAACTGAAGTGTGAATTGGACTTATATCCCCTGCTTCCAGACCTTATTTTCCTGCCTCACCACTACAAGAACTGCTAAAAGGAGCTCTAAATCTTAGAAACAAATCCTGGAAACACATCAAAACAGAACCTCTTTAAAGCATAAATCTCACAGGACCTATAAAACAGAAATACAATTTAAAAAGCAAAAACAATAAAGAAAAAACCAAGGTACACAGGCAACAAATAGCACAATAAATGGAATGGTACCACACATCTCAACAGTAACATTGAATGTAAATGGCCTAAATGCTCCACTTAAAAGATACAGAACTACAGGATGGATAAGAAATCACCAACCAAATATCTGCTGCATTCAAGAGACTCACCTTGCACATAAGGACTCACATAAACGTAAAGGGGTGGAAAAAGGCATTCCATGCAAATGGACACCAAAAGTGAGTAGGGGTTGCTATTCTTATATCAGACAAAACAAACTTTAAAGCAACAGCAGTTAAAAAAGACAAGAGGGATATTATATAATGGTAAAAGGCCTTGTCCAACAGGAAAATATCACAGTCCTAAACGTATATGCACTTAACACCAGAGCTCCTAAATTTATAAAACAATTACTAATAGACCTAAGAATTGAGATAGACAGCAACACAATAATAGCGGGGGACTTCAATACTCCACTGACAACACTAGATAGGTCATCAAGACAGAAAGTCAGCAAAGAAGCAATGAATTTAAATATACCTTGGGACAAATGGACTTAACAGAGAGACACAGAAACATTTCATCCAACAACCACAGAATACACATTCTATTCAACAGCATATGGAACTTTCTCAAAGATAGACCATATGATAGGCCACAAAATGATCTTCAGTAAATTTAAGAAAATTGAAATATCAAACACTCTCTCACACCACAGTGGAATAAAGCTGGAAATCAACTCCAAAAGGGACCTTCAAACCCATGTAAATACATGGAAATTAAATAACATGCTCCTGAATGATCATTGGGTCAAAAATAAAATCAAGATGGAAATTTAAAAATTATTCAAATGGAAGGACATTAATGAAACAAGCTATGAAAACCTTTGGGAAACAGCAAAGGTGGTGTTAAGAGGAAAGTTCACAGCCCTAAACGCGTATGTCAAAAAGTCTGAAAGACCACAAACAGACATTCTAGGGTCACACCTTGTTTGAGAAACAAGAACAAACCAAACCCAAACCCAACAGAAGAAAAGAAATAACCAAAATCTGAGAAGAACTAAATAAAATTGGAACAAAAAAATACAAAAGAGAAATAAAACAAAAAGCTGGTTCTTTGAAAAGATAAATAAAATTGATAGACCATTAGCAAGATTAACCAAGAAAAGAAGAGAGAAAATCCAAATAATCTAAATATGTAATGAAATGGGAGATATTACAACTGACATCACAGAAATACAAAAGATCATTCAAGGCTAGTATGAACACCATTATGCACATAAACAAGAAAACCTAGAAAGGATGAATAAATTCCTGGAGAAATACAACCCTCCTAGCTTAAATCAGAAAGAGTTAGATACCCTGAACAGACCAATAACTAGTAGTGAGACTGAAATTGTAATTTAAAAATTACCAATAGAAAAAGGTCCAGGACCAGATGGATTCACAGCAGCATTCTAACAGACATTCAAAGAAGAATTCGTACCAATGCTTTTGACACTATTCCACACATAGAGAAAGAGGGAACCCTCCCTAAATCATTTTATGAAGCCAGCATCACCCTAATACCAAAACCAAGAAAGGACATAATCAAAAAAGAAAACTACAGACCAATTTTTTTTTTATGAACTTGATGCAAAAATTCTTAACAAAATGCTAGCTATCTGAATCCAACAGCATATCAAAAAATCTGCCGTGATCAAGTGGGTTTCACACTAGGGATGCAGGGATGGTTTAACATAATGCAAGTCAATAAATGTGATGCACCACATAAACATAATTAAATACAAAAATCACATGATCATTTCAATAGATGCAGAAACAGCATTTGACTAAATGCAACATCCCTTTATGATTAAAACTCTCAGGAAAATCGGCATACAAGGGGCATACCTCAATATAATAAAAACCATCTATGACAAACCCACAGCCAACATAATAATGAATGGGGAAAAATTGAAAGCATTCCCCTCTGAGAACTGGAACAAGACAAGGATGGCCACTCTCACCACTCCTCTTTAACATAGTACTGTAAGTCCTAGCCAGAGCAATCAGACAAGAGAAAGAAATCAAGGGCATCCAAATTAGTAAATAGGAAGTCAAAATGTCACTGTTTGCTGACTATATGATCATTTACTTAGAAAACCTGAAAGAGTCCTCAAGAAAGTTCCTAGAATTGATAAAAGAATTCAGCAAAGTTTCCAGATACAAGATTAATGTACACAAATCAGCAGCTCTCTTATGCACCAACAGTGATCAAGTGGAGAATCAAATCAAGAACTCAACTCCTTTTACAATAGCTACAAAAAAAAAAAAATACTCAAAAATATACCTAACCAAGGAGGCAAAAGACCTCTACAAAGAAAACTATAAAACACTGCTGAAAGAAATCACAGATGACACAAACAATTGGAAACACATCCCATGCTCATGGATGGGTAGACTCAATATTGTGAAAATGACCACACTACCAAAAACAATCTACAAATTCAATGCAACTCCCATTAAACTACCACCATCATTCTTCACAGAATTAGACAAAACAAATTTAAAATTCACATGGAACCAGAAAAGGGCCCACATAGCCAAAGCAAGACTGAGTAAAAATAACAAATCTGGAGGCATCCATTATCTGACTTGAAACTATACTGTAAGGCCATAGTCAGCAAAACAGTGTGTTACTGGTATAAAAATAGGTACATAAGCCAGTGGAACAGAATGGAGAACCTAGAAATAAACCCAAATACTTACAGCCAACTGAACTTTGTCAAAGCAAATGAAAACTTAAAGTGGCGAAATGACACCCTTTTCAACAAATGATGCTGGGATAATTGGCTAGCCACATGTAGGAGAATGAAAGTGAATCCTCATCTCTCACCTCATACAAAAATCACCTCAAGATGGATTAAGGACTTAAATCTAAGATTCTAGAAGATAGCATTGGAAAAACCTTCTAGACACTGGCTTAGGCAAAGATTTCATGACCAAGAACCCAAAAGCAAATGCAATAAAAACAAAGATAAATAGTTGGGACTCAATTAAACTAAAGAGCTTTTGCATGGTAAAAGGAATAGTCAGCAGAGTAAACAGACAACCCACAGAGTAGGAGAAAATCTTTACAATCTGTACATCTGACAAAGGACTAATATCCAGAATCTACAACAAACTCAAAAAAATCAGCAAGGAAAAAACAAAAAATCCCATCCAAAAGTGGGGTAAGGACATGAATAAACAATTCGCAAAAGAAGATATGCAAATGGCCAACAAATATATGAAACAGTGCTCAGCATCACTAGTGATCAGGGAAATGCAAATCAAAACCACAATGCGATACCCCCTTACTCCTGCAAGAATGGCCATAATCAAAAAATCAAAAAACAGTAGATGTTGGCATGGATGCGGTGATCAAGGAACACTTCTACACTGCTGGTGGGAATGGGAACTAGTACAGCCACCATGGGAAACAGTGTGGAGATTCCTTAAATAACTAAAAGTAGAACTACCACTTGATCCAGCAATCCCACTGCTAAGTATCTACCCAGAGGAAAAGAAATCATTATATGAAAAAGATATTTGCACATGCATGTTTATAGCAGCACGATTCACAATTGCAAAATTGTGGAATCAACCCAAATGCCCATCAATTAATGAGTGGATAAAGAAACTAGTATATATATACCTTGGAATACTACTCAGTCAAAAAAAGGAATGAATTAACGGCATTTCTGGTGACCCGGATGAGATTGGAGACTACTATTCTAAGTGAAGTAACTCAGGAATGGAAAACCAAACATTGTATGTTCTCACTGATATGTGGGAGCCAAGCTATGAGGACACAAAGGCATAAGAATAATACAATGGACTTTGGGGACTTGAGGGGAAAGGGTGAGAAGGGGGTGAGGGA
The DNA here is from genome assembly GCF_037993035.2 of Macaca fascicularis. Lineage (NCBI taxonomy): Eukaryota > Metazoa > Chordata > Mammalia > Primates > Cercopithecidae > Macaca > Macaca fascicularis. Next base: position 70,912,249 of record NC_088392.1, on the reverse strand, counting down.
TAAAAGACTACAAATAGGGTGCAGTGTACACTGCTTGGGTGATGGGTATACCAAAATCTCCCAAATCACCACTAAATAATTTACTCATGTAACCAAACACCATCTGTACCCTCAAAACCTATGGAAAAACAAAAAACCAAAAACAGTCATATAGACCAATAGAACAGAATAGAGAACCCAGAAATAAGGCTGCATACCTACAGCCATCTGATGTTTGACAAGGCTGACAAAAACAAGCTATAGGGGAAGGATTCCCTATTCAATAAATGGTGCTGGGATAACTGGTTAGCCATTAGTAGAAGACTGGAACTGGATACCGTCCTTACACCATATACAAAAATCAACTCAAGATGGATTAAAGACTTAAATGTAAAACCCTAAACCATAAAAGCCCTGGAAAACAACCTAGGCAATACCATTCTGGACATAGGAACTGGCAAAGATTTCATGATGAAGATGTCGAAAGCAATCGCAACAAAGCAAAATTGACAAATGGGATCTAATTAAACTTAAAAGTTTCTGCATAGCAAAATAAACTATCAATAGAGGAAACAGACAACCTACACAATGAGAGAAAATATTTGCAAACTATGCCTCTGACAAAGGTCTAATATCGAGCATCTATGAAGAACTTAAACAAATTTACAAGAAAAAAAAACTCATTAAAAAGTGGGCAAAGAACATGAACAGACTTTTCAAAAGAAGACATACATGCAGAAAACATTCATATGAAGAAAAGTTCATCGTTGATCATTAGAGAAATGCAAATCAAAACCACAATGAAATACTATCTCACACCAGTCACAATGGCTATTATTAAAAAGTAAAAAAATAACAGGAGCTGGCAAGGTTGAGGAGAAAACGGAACACTTATACACTGTTGGTGGGAGTGTAAATTAGTTCAACCGTTGTCAAAAGCAGTGTGGTGATTCCTCAAAGAGCTAAACACAGAACTACCATTTGACCTAGCAATCCCATTATTAGGTATATACACAAACGAATATAAATTGTTCTGTCTCAAAGACACGTGCACATATGTGTTCATGGCAGCACTATTCACAATAGCAAAGACATGGAATCAACCTAAATGTCCACTGATGGTAGACTGAATAAAGAGATGTGGTACATACACACCATGGAATATTATGCAATCATAAAAAAGAATGGGATCATGTCCTTTGCAGGAACATGAATGGAGCTATAGAGGCCATTATCCTTAGCAAACTAACATAGGAACAGAAAACCAAATACCACATGTTCTCACTTATAAGTGGGAGTTAAACGATGAGAACACACGGACACAAAGAGAGGAACAACAAACACAGGCCTACTTGCGGGTGAAGGGTAGGTGGAGGGGGAGGATCAGAAAAAATAGCTATTGGCCACGAGGCTCAGTACCTGGGTGATGAAAGAATCTGTAAACCAAACCCCCATGATATGGTACAAATTTGCTTATACAACAAACCTGCACATGTACACCTGAACCTATAAATAGTTAAAAAAAGATTAAAAGTAAAACAAAACAAAACAAAAACACAAAAAACAAGTGTCTGTTCAGATCATTCTGAATTTTTTTTTTTTTTGCTTGTTTTGAGTGAATGCGTAAATCTGGTCTGTGCTACTCTATTTTGCTTGTAGGCAAAAAACCTACTTATCTCTAAGTGAAAAGTTTTGAATATTGGGCTTACAGAGGGTTTGCTAATTTACGACTTGATGATTCTTGGTAACTCATATTAATGGGATTTTTGCTGCATCTTACTGGTAGATAAAATCTCAGGTATTTTATCCAATAACACTTTAGAATTATTAAAGAAAAATACCAGTAAGAATATATTTGAGATAAAACAATAACAAATGACTTATTTTTTCTGGTAATCAACTTTTAAAAGTGTAATAGAGAAATGTTGAGAATGATGAGTTGATATTGAAAATTGGGGCATCTTTACATGTGCTGGGGCCTTTAGGAGAGGAAAACATTATTTATTTATTATTGTAATAAAGAGATATAAACCTAAGCAAGAGGAAACCTGCTTTGGTCCCTGTGCTTTTGAGGGACTCCCTGTCACCTTTCTGGTCACACTTCTCATTAAGGAGAAGGAGTCTGTGGGTCCAGGTAGCCTGCAACCTCCCATCTACCATATTCTAGGTCCCCATGACCCTAGAATCCTTTACACACATAGCCCTAAGATTGCTTGTAGAGCCTGTGTGGGCCTCCTACCTCCACTGGCCTCCCAGGGGTGGACCACAGCTCTGATGTGCACATTTGAGACCTGAGTGGAGGCCAATCTGCTACTCACATGGCCCTGAGATGGCTTCTAGGGCCCATATGGTCCTCTTACCTCCCAGAGGTGGAGCACAGCTCTGATGTGCACATTTTAGGATGAGAGGAGGCCAAGAGCCTGTAGACAGAACTTGAACTTGAGGGTATCATATGCACGTTAGAGAGATATTTCATTTAAAATCAATATAAATATATGTGTATAGTTTTTTCCTTATGATGCAGATAGTAGAAGAGCAGGCAAGGGTCTGGTCTTCCCACACCACTGCATCCTACCATGAGAACCTGAGAATTCTAAATTCAAACCAGGCCTGCTATGTTGTTATTAAAAATATGTTTGCAAAGTTAGGGCAATGGAAGCGATTTTGTTAAACGTTTTGTTATAATTATAATTTTAAGACATTTAGACATATGGAAATGAGCTTCCATTTGTACCCTTGCCTTGGGCTCCACAAGCATCAGGTGTGGCCCCGCTCACAATAACAAGTGGTGTTCCAGAGCTCCCTGTCAATAAAGAATTGTGGGAAAGAAGATGAATGGACCCTCTAGTGCTCTTTTTGTCTGGCCATTCATGAGGGATAACTGTGAATCGCGGGACTTGTAGCCCAAAGCCTGATCAGTCATGTTTAGTGATTGGGTAGTTTTTCCTTAGTACAGAGCTTTTCCCTGAGAAGATTTTGTAAAATAAGATTTTAATGTGCTTCGAAACTTGGTCCAATCAATAGATGTGTGCTATATTTTCACTGGAAACGTGAAAGAAGAAGGGGGCTAGAATGAGGGGTGCTACAACCAATGAATAATACTATTTGTCACTTCAGGAGGTTTGAAGTGACTTTTTCTGTGCGTTACCGCCATTTTGCAAAAGACAGCTCTTTGTTTTAGCAAAAATGGTTATGCTAGTTTTTAGTTGTTTGCATTAAAGTTGCTTAAAAATTTAGAGCGCTTAATAATCCAACGCATGAAACCATCTGATAAAATCTACATAAATATATATGCATAGTTTTTTCCCCTTTCAATGACTTATAGCTTATTCTTAGCACGACACATACTTCCTTATCAAACAAGAGGGTCTCATTAAATTTTATCCACAGTTCGAAACTTCAAATGTCTCACCAAAGTTTTAAAATTGAAAACTAACAAGGACAGCACCATACAGGCCTAAAATAATTGGTAATATCGAATGTAATTCATTTCTGAGATTTTCATCCCAGTTAGCTTTTTGTTCGGTTGAAATGTGAAAACAGAGGTTGACTAATAATAAGTTTTTGACAACATTTAAGTACTTAAAAGCAACGTTAAAAATGTTGTGTGTGTGGAAATATCAGGGTCTTTCAGGTCAGGGGAATGAGTTTAAAATGGCATTATAGAATTTGGCATCAGTGGACCTAGCCAGGGTTCACACTTCACACTCAGCTTCTCTCTGACTCGGTTTCTCTTTCTACAGATAATAAATGCACCCTGTTTGGTAGGGTTGATTGAAAGATGAAACATGACAATTGTTTACAAAGTACCTGTAAATTCTAAAATTTTCATTGCATTATACAAGTGTTAATCCTTAATAATGCTGCTTCTTTGGGTGAGGAAGAGAGAAGGAAAAAACTTACAATAAGCATCATCTGTGCGACTGGCCTGCGCCTGGCCTATGTTACAACAATCCCAAGAGACAGGGATTGTTTTCCTTATTTTACTATTGAAGAGATGGAGAGATGGAGGAATCTGCCAAGGACCACAGATTTCATCAATCTGTCTGCCTGACGCCGGAGCTTGCGTGTTCTCCGGCAACACCACTTGGTAATTTATATTTTTATGTGTCACCTTTTCATGGAATACATTCAAGAGAAATATTCTTCCTTTTCCCCTTTCTTCCTTACAATATATGCGGGGTCACAAAAGCCTTTTCAGAGTAGACTGAGTCTTAAAGGATGAATACATTAGCAAGCAGACAGAAAGTGAGAAAAAAGTTCAAGGAGAAGGAAAATCCTTTGCAAATTCCGAGACTCGGGGCATTTTGTTCTCAAGGGATTGCCGTCAGTTTAGCCTGACTAGTGCTGCTGTTCTGTCTGTGTGAGGAAGGGGCAGGAAGTAGAAGAGAGAGTTTCAGGAGATGAAGCTGAAGAGGAAGGAGGAGCTAGAAGGTCAGGAAGGGACGTGTGAGCCACATTAAGGACTTGGGAATGGATTCTGTTGGGGATGGGAAGCCTTCATGGGTTCCCCCAATTCTTAGGGAGAATAACTTATTCAATCATGCATTAAAAAGGTATTATGGGGTGGTGTTAGTTACTTTACTATCAATTCTCATCAAATGGATGTTTTAAACTTACAGTATTTGACCTAGAAAAAGTATAGAAAATGCAAATTCCGACTGGGTGTGGTGGCTCATGCCTGTAATCCCAGCACTTTGGGAACCTGAGGTGGGTGGATCACAAGGCCAGGAGTTCAAGACCAGCCTGACCAACATGGTGAAACCCTGTTTTTACTAAATATACAAAATTAGCTGGGTGTGGTGGTGCATGCCTGTAATCCCAGCTGCTGTGGAGGCTGAGGCAAGAGAATACCTTGAACTCAGGAGGCGGAGGTTGTGGTGAGCCTAGATGGTGCCACCACACTCCAACCTGGGCAACAAGAGCAAAACTCCATTTCAAAGAAAAAAAACAAAAAAATGCAATTTCCTCTGAAGCCCTCCATGGGAATGCCTGATGCCTAATTTTAAGATTTCCATCCCAGCACTTTGGGAGGCCGAGACGGGCGGATCACGAGGTCAGGAGATCGAGACCATCCTGGCTAACACGGTGAAACCCCGTCTCTACTAAAAAATATAAAAAACTAGCCGGGCGAGGTGGTGGACGCCTGTAGTCCCAGCTACTCAGGAGGCTGAGCCAGGAGAATGGCGTAAACCCGGGAGGCGGAGCTTGCAGTGAGCTGAGATCCGGCCACTGCACTCCAGCCTGGGCGACAGAGCGAGACTTCGTCTCAAAAAAAAAGAAAAAAAAAAAAAAAAAAAAAGATTTCCAGCCCAGTACCCACGGTCTAGTCTCTATTCAACTCTCTCAGTCTCTCTTAGTATTCACTTTGAGCTTTCTGCTGGGAGTGAACCTCAAACTCATTTTCTGATGTCATAGTCCCCTTTTGCAGTCAACTCTGATTTACTTCAGAATGTCTTTGTTTTAGTAATTTCGTTTGAATTCACACTGACAAAGATGGAACACTTTGGCATGAAATAAAAGTTAGAAATCATCATTTTCTCAGTGGAAATGTATTCTGACCACTGGAAATAAATGTGAACAGTTGAAGATCGGTGTGATGGCTCACACCTGTAATTCCAGCACTTTGGGAGGCTGAGGTGGAAGGATCACTTGGGCTCAGGAGTTCAAGGCCAACGTGGCCAACATGGTGAAATCCCGTCTTTACAAAAAATACAGAAAAATGAGTCGGGCGTGGTGGCTTGTAGTCCCAGCTATTTGGGGGGCTGAGGTGGATATCACTTAAGCCAAGGAGGCGAGGTTGCAGTGAGTCCAGATTGCACCACTGCACTCCAGCATGGGTGACAGAGTGAGACCCTGTGTCAAAAGAAAAAGAAAAAGAAATGTGAATAGCTGTAGAGTCCAGGTGAGCAGGGAATCTGTAGCATGCTTGAAGGCCTGAGAGATGGAACGTACAAATACATAAGGCCAACCGTGTATTAAAATAGAACTCTGACCCATGACCTGCAGCAGCCACCCTGGGAGGCCAAAGCTATACACCCTGCACCAACCAGCCCAGGAAGCCAGACCACAACCTCTGTAGCAATTGGCTCAAAACAGCAAGGGCTTGGTCAGTAACTGACAGCCTTCCTAATGCTTCTCTCCACTTCCAGTGTGAGACCACACAAAGAAAGTCAAATACGCTCCCCTGACCAAACACATAGGATGCCTACTTCTAGTGAGTCGCCCTCAGCTTTCCCACACCAATGGCCTCTGCTCAGCATGTACCTGAAGGCTTCCTTATTTCCAGGATGAAGCTTTTCAGCTCCTCTGCCTGCTTTTGAGTCTCTGTCAAATGCAAGTGACTGTGGCCGACTCCTGTGCGACAGCAAGCTCTGAATAAACAGCTTTGCTTGTTCTCATCTGGGCAGCCTTCATTTATTTCCAAAGGCTCTTTCAGTAAATGAATATCTGCTGACCAGGTAGGTGGTTCTAGGAACAGGAACCTGTCACCGCAATCTCCCTGGTTAGGATATTTTGCATTGACATCTGATGGGATTCTTTAAACTTAGGTTTTATAATGGCAACAAAAAAGATGAAACACAAATGAATTTATACTTTGATTTGAACTATATATGCTAATCAAACCAGGTGACAAGATGAAAAATACATACATGTGTGTACAAAACTACAATGACAACTTGATGTGTATATGGCATTAACTCCAGTTCTCCTTCCCTAGGGGATTAGTGGAATTGTTAAATCTGCCCTGTTCTGTCTTAATTCTCTTTGTTCTTTAATCTCTTCTGTGTTTTGGTCTGACCTTATGCTGTTCTCAGATGCTCTCTGTCAAAATGCTGCTCTGCTGACTTTTCCTTAAGAATACTTCTTTACTTGAGAATGGTAAAGATGATGGGGTTATAGAACTGGAAAAAACCAACAACAAAAACCTTATTGCTTGCTTTACCTAAAAAAAAAAAAATCTTCCTCACCATGCAAAAGTAACTGATAATATCTCTTCTCTGGTTCTATTATTAACTGGTTAAAAATCTGGGATTTTTTTTTTTTTTTTTTTTTTTTGAGACGGAGTCTCACTCTGTCACCCAGGCTGGAGTGCAATGGCACAATCTCAGCTTGCTGCAAACTCTGTCTCCTGGGTTCAAGTGAGTCTCATGCCTCAGCCTCGTGAGTAGCTGGGATTACAAGCATGTGCCATCATAGTTGCCTAATTTTTGCATTTTTGGTAGAGACAGGGTTTTGCCATGTTGGCCAGGCTTGTCTTGAACTCCTGACCTCAGGTGATCCTCTTGCCTTGGCCTCCCAAAATGCCGGGATTACTGGTGTGAACCACCACGCTTGGCCAGAATTCCGGGATTTAAAGAATCTTTTAAATGTCCACTTTTTCTGGGTTGTCATGTGGCTGCTTCATTTCTCAGGGGTTCATAGCTTCCTTAAACGATTTTGCCTTTTCATTCCCTCCTTTTATCTCCACTTCCTCTAGGCCTTCTTTCCATGAGTCTTTTCTTCTTCTCTCCTATAATTGCATTATAAGCAGATGTTAATGCAAGAATTTCATATTCTTATATGTGGTTAAAAAAAAAAAAAGGGTCAGTGTTTGCAATAGGTTATTCCACCTGACACAAGGCTGACAATTCTAAAACAATTAAAAACTGAAGAAGGCATTTGCCAGAAGTTTGCAATGTGTTATTATCCTGTAGTCTTGATAATGAAAATGCGGTTGGTACTTTTGGCTGTTGAGTAGTTTTTTTTTGGTTTTGATTAATGTTTTAAAAGGTATATTTTCTCTTTTTAAATATGAGAGCTCTGTGAGGGTAAGGATTGTATCTTACAAGATTAAATGTACAGCAGAATTGCTAGGAATGTAGTGGATGTATGCTTGGTCTTCTCAACACATTTCCTTTGACAAATCGCCGTTTACCCATACTTTTTTTTTTTTTGAGAACTTTATTGCTTTATGCCTGTATTCCTAACCAACCAACGTGTCTCCCTGACCCTCTGCATCATCCCAGCCACAGGAAAACACACGTCCGGCCACCACCAATCACAGCCCCTCCGTCCCTTGCATTAGGGACTGGTCCAAGGCCCACCCTGGAGGACAGGTGGAACTGGGTGGTTGCCCAGCAGCTCTCAAGTACAAGCCCCTGTCATCTCTTCAGATGTACATCCATGGTGCTCAGTGCATCACTAGGCTCACAGTCAATGCCCCAGGAATGTTTAGAGAATGAATCTTGGAGATGACTGAATGCCATGAAGGCACTGGAATTCTCCTTCCCTGGCACCAAGTATTTCTTTCTTCCCCTCATTCTCTCCATGCCTTCCTGTACTGTCATTTACATTGCTCCTTTGAATTGGCATTTTTTTCCTAGAAAGTTTCAGTGTACAGACAAATACATTGCTTAGGAAAAGATTCGCTTTTATTTTCTCTTTCCCTTGTTGTTGACTCACAGAAGAGGCCCCAGCTGCTGCACTTGGAACTCTGGCTGCCTGTTGGAGCCTCCACTGTGGGCCCAGCACTGTCCTAGTTGGGGAGGAGCCTCACTGTCATACCCCAGCACCTGGCCAAGCTGCAGAGTCTGCTGGTGTCCTGTTACGCTTCCAACTGCTCATCGAACTGGAGATTAAATCTATCTGTGGCTACCCTCACTCACATCACAGATAAAATTCCTTTGAAAATTAAAAAAAAAAAAACCTATTGAAAAAGGGAATATTCTTTTTTTTTTTTTGAAATGGAGTCTCGCTCAGACACCAGGCTGGAGTGCAGTGGTGCGATCTCGGCTCACTGCAACCTCCACCTCCCGGGTTCAAGCGATTCTCCTGCCTCAGCCTCCCGAGTAGGCATGACTACAGGTGCGCGGCACCAGGCCCAGCTGTTTTTTGTATTTTTAGTAGAGACAGGATTTCAGCATGTTGAACAGGATGGTCTCAATCTCTTGACCTTGTGATCCACCCACCTCGGCCTCCCAAAGAGCTGGGATTACAGGCAAAAGAGAATATTCTTTTAACATACAAATGTACTTTTGATAATTTCTTATTAACTTCCTACTGAGCCTAATTTCAAGAGGACGTATTTTAATTTTAATTTGTCTCATACATTCTGATAGGCATTACAAGACTGAAAGATAGTCTAGAAGTATGGAGGGGTGAGAGGATGTTGGGGGTGTGTGTTGCTGGAGAGAAAAATTAATATCCAAAGTCAGAGGCTGTTGTCATCCTTCATCTGTGCTCAGATTCTCAGTGTCTTCCACAGTACATAGCATAGAGCTGGTGCTCAGTGATGAGGCAGAATGAGAGAATAAGACCACCATTGACACAGTTCTATGCCAGGCACTTTTAAATACAGCTTTACTGAGATATAATCGATATACAAATAGCTGCATATATTGAATGTATGTGATGTTTTAAGTTAGGACATATCATACATCCTTGATACCATCATGACAATTAAGGTAGTAAATATTTCCATCATCCCCAAAAGTTTCTTTATGAGCCTTTCTTTTTTTTGTGATAAGAACACTTAATGTAAGGTCTACTCTCTTAAATTTTTAAATGCACAATACTGTATTGTTAACTATAGGCACTCATTTTCTATAACTATAATTTTATGCATATATATATATAAAATATATATTTACAATGAAATATTAATCAGCCTTAAAGAAGAAAATCCTGCCATTTGCGACAACACAGATGGATCTGCAAGACTTTACACTAAGTGAAACAAGTCAATCACAGAAGAACAAATGCTGCATGATTCCACTTAGATGAGGTATCAAAAGTGGTCAAGCTTATAGAAGCTGAAAATAGAATAGTGGTTGCCAGGGGATGGAGGCTGGGGGAAATGGGGAATTGTTGTTCAAGGGTATAAAATAATAGTTATATAAGATGAATAAGTTCTAGCAATCAGCCAGGCATGTTTTTCTTATAGTCTCTCTTTTAATCCTCACAACGTCACTTCAAAGCTTTTATCATTATCCACATTTTATAGTCGAACACACAGAGCTTGGAGAGGCTAAAACAGGTGCTGTTGAAAGGCTTTGAATTCAGGGAGGTCTGTGTTAGTATCTGAATTCTGCGGTATTCCAGAACCATGATGTTGAGCAAATCACTTAACCACTGCATTGCCATTTTCCTATTTGTCAAATGGGAAAATTCATAGACACTTTGCAGGATGATGGAATCATAAATGCAGAGGTCCAGCAGATGCTAGAAAATAATTGGGACTTTTAAGGCCACTCAACCACTAAGTAAAAGATCTGGCATTCAAACCAACTTCACCTGGCTTCAAAGCTGAAAGAAGGACATGGACCTCAGGGATGCCATAATCTGTTAACAGAGCATTTAAAAGTACTTTATAGGGTTCTAGTGGATGGAAACTATTTGCAGAAATTATGACAGTTGTATTCATGTCCTGTTTATCTTAGAAGATACTCTAGATAGAAGCAACTCTTTGTGTTGTGGTCATCTTATATATCTTTATATTCTTTAATTGTTTAAAATACACAGTATTTTAAATTTTTTTTGCACAAAGTGGTTAATTACTTGAAAAATGTATTGTTTCCTAACATATGCATTAGGGAAATTAACTTCCTGTTGGCTATGTCCTGTTTTGAGCTCTGTGTTTCCTTGGCTTTTCCATTGAGAATCTAGGGTCAAGTAGATGCAAAATAGCTGAATATCTTAATTTGAGATACTGTAATGATTTCTTAAATACCATATATATGTAATTATTTTAGGTTAAAGTATAGCAGAGTTAAAGATAATAGAGATAATGGTACATTTTAAACTGCAATATTCACATTACCTGAAACCCTTATTTTGTGGAACACAATCAGCAAAAGCTTAAATGGATAAAAATGTTTTCTGAAACAAAGGAATTTACACAGGATTAAAATTTGTGTAAAATGAGTCTCTGGTTTGTGCAAATAAACCCATTCTCTGATATATATATATATATATCTCCGATATATATACCATTCTCTGATATATATATATATACACACACACACATACACACACATATATACATACATATATATATTTTGGAGGGAATGATGACTTTTGCCTTGATAAATATGAACCAATACTCACTGAGGTACAAAAGAGATTTTCTAGTTGTGCCAGCAACTAATGTAATTGTTTCTCAAAGCAAATTTGTTAAATGTCTCAAATTGAATCGTTGCTGGCTGAAAATCTGACTAGGTGACTTGTGAGGCAGGTCTTTAAAATTGCATGAAACAATGAAGATTCTGGTGTTCAGACAAGAAGCTTGCCAGAGAACTGCATTTTCGCACAAAGCAATTATCACAGAGAACATCAACACAAAGCAATTCTTAATTATAAAATTCATATATCAGGAATTATTTGCACAAATCAGAGGCTCATTTTACACAAATTTCTATCCTGTGTAAATTCTTTTGTTTCAGAAAATATGTTTATCTGTTTAAGTTTTTGCTGATTATGTTCCACAAAATAAGCGTACGCAGGTAATGTGAATATTGTGGTTTAAAATGTACTATTATCTCTTATTATCTTTATCTCTTCTATCCTTAACCTACTAAAAAATTATCTTAATGGATAGAAAAATCCTACCAAGTAAAATAGGAAAAATTACCAGTTTGAAATAAATTGATGATATTTTTTGGTAAACATCAGACTACAAATACAAATTGAGGGCTATTATGTGTAACCCATTGTGTTGAGTACAGTACAATAAGGATGAACATGTTCTTTCCTGATGGACTTTTTTTTTTTCTTTTTTTTTTGAGATGGAATCTCTTTCGCTCTGTCTCCCAGGCTGGCCTACAGTGGCATGATCTCCGCTCACTGCAACCTCTGTCCCCCGGGTTCAAGTGATTCTTGTTCCTCAGCCTCCCGAGTAGCTGGGATTACAGGCGTGTGCCACCACACCTAGCTAATTTTTGTATTTTCAGTAGAGACAGGGTTTCACCATGTTGGCCAGGCTGGTCTCGAACCCCTAACCTCAGGTGATCTGCCCGCCTCCGCCTCTCAAGGTGCTGGGATTACAGGCGTGAGCCACCACATCCAGCCTCCTCACTCCTCGTGGACTTTTAATCTAGTTGAAGAAAGAAGACGTAAATTTACTAAAAGAAATATGACAGTATATAAAGCAAGTCGTTTTTCAGTGCAATAAATAGTACAATAATTGGATAAATACGATAGATTGATAAATTGTAATATAATTTGGCAATCATTTGACAGACAAGAGGGATCCAGAGTGAGGTTTTACTGTGAAAGTGTCTTGAAGAGAAAAAATTTGAATTAAGTCTTGAAATATGACTAGGTTGCAGATAAACTGAGAGGAAGATATTGTTCCATTGTTTTTTTCATTAGATAAAGGCTCTTGTTCCCAGCATAAACATATTCTTAATCTTTCATACACAGTTTTCTGGCTAAATTTTGGCATTATTCTGTTAGCAAATTGTAATTTTTCTTAAGTATGATTTGAAAACATTTGCCACATGCTTTTTAGTGTATTTTTAATCTGGTTGCAAAGTGATATGTGCCTATATGGAAAAATAATTGTAAAGAATGTAAACACCACCTAACTTCTACCATTTACATTTTGGCATATTTTCTTCTATTTTTTATTTTTATTTTCTTCTGATCATAAAAGTAATAGGCAGGGCACGGTGGCTCACATTTGTAATCCCAGCACTTTGGGAGACTGAGGCAGGTGGATCACAAGGTCAGGAGTTCAAGATCAGCCTGCCCAACATAGTGAAATCCTGTCTCTACTAAAAATACAAAAATTAGCTGGGCGTGGTGGTGGATGTCTGTAGTCCCAGCTGCTTGGGAGACTGAGGCAGGAGAATTGCTTGAACCCAGGAGGCAGAGGTAGCAGTGAGCCGAGATGGCACCACTACACTCCAGTCTGGGTGACAGAGCGAGACTCTATCTTTAAAAAAAAAAAAAAAAAAAAAGTAATAATATACATTTGGTATGAAATCAATTATGTATGTAATGCACAGAAAGTAAAAATTTCCTGTGATTCTCTGTGATAACCACGTTAGTATTCCTAGGCTGGTATTAACAAATTTGGAATAAACTTTTCAGAGCATTCAGACTCAATGTGGCAGATTATGCAATGATAGGGCATGGTGAGGACTGTGGCATGCTTCTGAATGCACACTCCATCCATGGTGCTGAAATTCAAACTTTGCTGAACAATGACCAAACAAAATACACTACTGGGCTGTTTGGTCCTGCAGTATTCTGTTTTCAGCACCAATTTAGATAAAATGACATTGAAATTTCTTTTAAATATAATTTTTCTGGCTCCATGATTTCCAAGTTTTTATGTTGTGATTTACTGAAATATTTCCTTTCTACTATTATTAGGCATTCCTGATTTTCTAAATCTCACAGTGTGCATAAAGCTTTCCTACCTGGATGTATAACAGAAACCTCAACCTCCCCAAACTGAACTTATCATCATTTCTACTCAAGCCCTTCCTTTGCCAGTGTTTTCTGTTTTAGTGCAATAGAGTATAACAGAATATCTGCAAACCCCAGGTTATCTTCTGTGTTGAGGTGTTTTTTGCAGGGAAGGATGGGTGGTGGTGGTGTCTATATTTCTTCTAAATCAACCTATAAAGCTGGCCATTTCTGCTGTCTTGTTCCCATTTCTTTCTCTCAGCTGCAGTGACTGCTTTCCACACTTCTACTCCATATTCTTTCTCCCCTCATCCATCCAATGCCACTCTCCAAAACCATTACCATGTACAGAAGATTTTAAAATACAATCAACACTTAAAAATTAAATATTTAGGCCAAGTGAGGTGACTCACGCCTGTAATCCTAGCACTTTGGGAGGCCAAGGCAGGTGGATCATGAGGTCAGGAGTTCGAGACCATCCTGGCTAACACGGTGAAACTCCGTCTCTACTAAAAATACAAAAAATTAGCCAGGCGTGGTGGCGGGCACCTGTAGTCCCAGCAACTTGGGAGGCTGAGGCAGGAGAATGGCATGAACCTGGGAGGCGGAGCTCGCAGTGAGCCGAGATCGTGCCACTGCACTCCAGGCTAGGCGACATATTGAGACTCTGTCTCAAAAATAAATAAATAAATATATATATAAATAAATAAATATTTAGACATCTTTGTTTCAATGTTACCTGGCCTTTCCTGCCACAGGGTATTTCCCACTGGTAGACATTCCTTTAGTCCCCATTCACATATCTGCTCTTTTCCCTATTTACAGACCCTGAAGACACTACCCAACTAGGTTGATAAAGTTTGGCTCTGTATCCCCCCTAAAGTCTCATGTTGAATTGTAATCCCCAATGTTGGAGATCCATCCTGGTCGGGGGTGATTGGAACATGGAGGCAGATTTCTCATGAATGGTTTAGCACCATCTCTCTTGGTACTGTCCTCGAGATAGTGAGTGACTTCTAGTGAGATCTGGTCATTTAAAAGTGTGTGGCAGCTCCTCCCTCTCCCTCTTGCTCCTGCTTCTGCATGCAAGACTTGCCTTCTGCCATGATTGTAAGTTTCCTGAGGCCACCCCAGAAGCTGAAGCCACTCTCCTTCCTGTACAGCCTGCAGAACGTGAGACAATTAAACCTCTTTACTTATAAATTACTCAGCCTCAGGTATTTCTTTACAGCACTGTGAGAACTGACTAACATCTTAAGCAGTGGAGTTCATTTTTCTTGTTTTGCACTCACTCATTCAGACTCATTAAGTGTAAAGAGTCAGATGCTGTACTAGGCTTGAGAGGGGACTGAGAATAAGACACCCAGCCTCGACTTTCTGGAGCTTGAACCTACCTCTTTCCTCACTCTTGCCTCTGTCCTTGTTGCCATGGCCCTTTCCTAAGTCATCATCTTCTCTTGAGCACAACCATAGCCTTCTAGGTGGACCCTTGCTTCCAATCTTGCTGCTCTCCAGATTTTTCCTTCTTGTACTTTCTGCCTTCACTGCTTCAAGGACAATGATTTAAAAATACAAACCTAGCTGGAATCTCTTTTGCAGGGTTCCCAATGCATGTAGGGTCAACATCCATCCAAATTATGTAAATGGCTTTTAGAGTGCTCTAGAATCTGCCTCTGTCCACTTACCCAGACTTCTGAATGCTATTCTACACTTGTCTCATTCTAACTAAACTGGTTATCGTTTTTTTTTTTTTTTTATTTGTATGAATTTAAGGGACACAACTGCAATTTTGTTACATGAATATACTGCATAGTGGTGAAGGCTTGGCTCTTACTGTATCCCATCACCTGAATAGTGTACACTGTAGCTATTAAGCAATTTATCATAAACTTTCAAGTCCTAAACCTGCCCTACTCTCCCCCAGCTGTGAACTGTCCACTGTGGTGCTAGTGGTCTGCACTGCCTTCCACCACATCTTCACCTGGCTCAGACCAGTCCTTCAAAGTTGAAGCATAAACTTGACTTCCTCAGGCACCTCTTCCATTCAAGATTACGTTCTTCTCTAATTAGATGTCCCAATTGAAGTTTATAAGTTCAGTTTCACAGCATTCTCCACACTTAAAATTATTTTCAGAACACTTTCTAGATTTGGAATTTGCCTGGTTTAAGGGTTTAAATACTGTATAGACCCTTGTCAAATGCCATCCAAAGCAGTGATAATTATACTCCTATCAGGAATGGTGTATACTTATGAAGATTTTTAAAAACTTACATTTGGGCTCAATATTTTCTTAATCTGTCTCTTGATTTATGTTAAAATCTCTTCTTCTTGCTACATTTGATGTATATGATGAGGTTTAGTATATAGATGTGTTTTATAATATGTTTTCAGAAAGGCAGTTTTTTTTCTGTGAAGTAAGCTATGGCTGTCAGTGTAGTAAGTCAAAATGAAGCATAAGTTTTCATTTAACACACATCATGTCTGTTAAAAATCTTTAAAGTTATTTTTTCACAGATATGATTTGTTATTTACAATCATTGTAAAAATACCACTTAATAACTTTTTTCTATGACATTTTTATGCTGTTACTTTGCTTCTATAAATATAATCATCAAGGACTACTTAATGTAACCTTAATTTAAAATATCATAATATATTACCCTATTGCTGAAAGTTTAGATTTTTTACTGTTTTATGTGATGCTGAGATAAACATCTTCATGAATACAGATATTGACAAATTTGTGTTCTTGATTTCCTAAAAGCGAGATTGAGAGTTACAAGTGCAAGGGTATTTTTATTCTCCTTCAGTTATTTTGTCAAATGACTTTCCTAGAAGAAGTGATACAGCATTATTGTGGCTAAAAGCCTGGACCAAGAAATGAGACAGCCCGGGTTTAAACCCTGCTCCATCAGCTTTTCAGCTGTGTGCCCCTAGGCAAGCTACTGACCTTGTCTCAGTTTCCTCATCTGTATGATAAGAAGATCAAGATAACTTAAAAGAAAAAAGATTTGCAAGGATAAAGTCCTAGTATGAGAAAAGTACTTGGAAAATTCTTAGCCTGGCACTACTAATGTACAAGAATATGAATTTTATTGAATTTGTACTAAAATAAATTTTATTTGAAACAACTTTTTAAATAAAAAATAATACTTCTTTTGATTTATATTTTTCTAATTTTTTTTCCTCTCAAAAAGGTTTTTCAAAAGCTACTTGTATAAAGATCAGTTTCTCAACAGGGAGTAGAGAATGCAGAGGAATTTCTAACACCCTATTTACAAGTAAGTTGAAAGCAAATCATGCCTTTCTAATGAACTGTTTGTGGAGTAATGTCTAGGGGAACTGTTGGTAGCTTAGACTTCAATGTCTTTTAGATCAAAGAGAGGTCTTGGAAACAATGTAAGAAAATGAAATAATGAATGTTGCTTTATTTTAATTTCCACATCTGTTCTTCTCTCATGAATTTCAATTTGTGCTTTTACTGTATTATCTTTTTGTGTGCATTTAGATTTTTTTTCCACAAGGTAATTCAAAGTAAAAGATTGTAAAGGGGAGTGATAGAATCACAGTATTCAGTAGTGGAATGTGACAGCTGTTTCAGAATGGTCTGGACTAATGGGGCTATCATGAGACAGGGTGGGTGGGGGAAGAATGGGCAGTGTCAGGGGTCAGTGAAGGGTGAGGAGATGTGGGACAGTTTTTGCTACCAAAGCTCTTCTGGTCATCAGTGAATAGGGAAAAATTATGTTATGTTTTAGTTCATGTGTGCTGCTACAACAAACTACCTGACATTGGCTAATTTATGAAGAAAAAAAATTTATTTTCTCACAGTGCTAGAGGCTGGGAAGTCCAAGATCAAGGTGGCAGCAGGTTTGGTGCCTGGTGGGGCCTGGTCTGTGCTTCTAAGATGATGCATTTTTTGCTGTGTTCTCAAATGGCAAAAGGGCAAAAAGGGCTTTGATAGTTCCCTCCACTTCTTTTTAAGGCACTTATTCCATCCCTGAGGGTGAAAATCTCATGGCCTAATTACTTTCTAAAGACCCGTCTCTTCATGCTGTTGCCTTGGAGATTACATTTCAACATGAATTTTGGAGGGACACGAACATTCAAACCATAGCATGTCACCATTGAAAACTAAATTTTCAGAAGGTGAAAGCAGACTGTAAGGTGACTGTCATAGAAACGGACTTAAAGAACCACAAAAAGAAGCCCAATACATCCAAGATAAAGTTGAAGAATGAATAGAGAGTATCACAGACTTGTATTAATAGAATGGCAATGTTATGAGGTAGTTTCAAATTGCTATTCAAAATCTTGTGGAAATTTTATTTGGAATGCTCTGATCTATACCTTATGAAACATATCAACCTGGAAAAAACTTACTGAGGCAGTCTGCAAAAGTTTTATGTTACTAAATATGATTCAGGTAATCTAGATAAATTTTATGTTCTATGGCATAAATAACAAAGTTAGATATCCAAAGGAGAAATGTTTCAGGTTTTCTGAGATTAAATGGAAAATTAACGCTGTTATTTAAAACTTACAGGAGTTTTCGCTGCCAGAACCAAGATGTTTGCAGAGCTGGTTTTTTCTTTTTACTCTTCTGTCATGCCAAAGAAAAGGCCGGAGTTGCTGGGAGCTGGGTGCCAGCGGATGCTAGGCAGAGAACCAAAGTTAATGTGGGAGCTTAGAATGGAGGGGCAAGTTAAGAATTAGAGCAGAAAAGGCACATATTTGAGAGAAGGCATGCTTTAAGGGTCACAGCAGATAGTAGGGCAGTAATGAAAACGATTACACATTATCAAGTATTGTCTGTCAGAAGACAACAGATGACAAATTCAGGGCAGGCAAGCTAGTTGCAACACGGTATCAATGGTTCAGTTGTCACAGGATGTCCTGATCCTAGGTTTAGTTCTGATCCAGCTGAAGGCTCCTATGCATTTTCTGCTGCTCCTAGGGAGAGCTCAAAGCAGATAGACCTTTTCTTGGGATATAACTTGAGCATCGTGAGATGGTTATTGAAAACAGGGGAGCCATCTCCTAAAGTCTGTGTCGTGGCAGATGACCTAGCAGGGGCGTTTTGAAAAGGAATAGTGCAAGTCCTGAAGTTGAAGAGCTGGGACCAGGGCCTTCAACTGCCACGCACCAGCTTTGTGACTTGGAGAAGATTAAGGGCTTTGAGTCTTGGTTGTCCAGTTTACAAAAGTGGGATACTAATATATTATATACACACATGGTATTTTCGAAGGCAGTGTAGGCTGAAATGTTTTATACTAATGTGCTATAAATAGTAGCTTACAATGCATGAACTTGGGATTTTAGTGAACAGAGGCTTAAGTTATTTGATGTCAGTTTTTATTCAAGCTGTGTTTAATAGCTACTTAATCAGGGTTAAATGAAGGAAATAATGTTCAGTGAGGGCAAGCTGCCACGTGTAAGAACAATGTCCAGAGATTTGTAATGAAAGATTGGGATTCAAGTTCTGAGTGTCACTTACTAGATTAAGAGGTGTGCGTGGTGGCTCACGCCTGTAATCCCAGCACTTTGGGAGGCCAAGGCGGGTGGATCACGAGGTCAGGAGATCGAGACGATCCTGGCTAACATGGTGAAACCCCGTCTCTACTAAAAATACAAAAAATTAGCCTGGCGTGGTGGCGGGCGCCTGTAGTTCCAGCTACTCGGGAGGCTGAGGCAGGAGAATGGTGTGAACCTGGGAGGTGAGCTGGCAGTGAGCCAAGATCGTGCCACTGCACTCCAGCCTGGGCGACAGGGCGTGACTCTATCTCAAAAAAAAAAAAAAAAAAAAAAAAAAAAAAAAAGAGGGGGCATGGACTTAAACTAGTTCCTTAATCTCTGAGATTCAACTTTCTTCCTCTGCAAATAAAGATAATTATAAATGCTTTATATGCTTTAGAGATGTGTCGATGGGCTTTACCAAGGATGGGTTTACCAAGGAGTTATGATGATGGATGCTACCTATCCATCTCAAGCAGAAAGATACTCTATCTGAATTTCTACAAACGTAGGTGAGTGATAAATTGCCAGAATAGATTAACTAGTTGGCAAGTATGTAGGGCTTCAGCAGCACCAGATATAATAATTACATGTTTAGGTACAAAGAGCAGGTAGGGCAGACTTAACTCTTTCTTGGCTGGGAGTATGATCCACTCTGCCCTTTCCTCTGGGATATTATTCTGTTGCAGGAAATCCCACAAGTCTTAAAATGAAGTGTGCTTTTGGATAAACTCCTAATTTTTACTATATTAAAAATCAAACCCCTATATACATATACCCCTGTATGCCTCTTAACTCTTAATGTATCATAGAGTGAAATTTCTGAAGACTACATATTTGTTAGGGTCAACCCAGGATTTGCCCTGCTCTTGATTTAAATACATGAGAAGGAGAGCTGATGTCACAACAGGCAGGAGGAGCCTTTTTGCTTCTGTGGAGTTTAGAGTATCCAGTTCCAATCTATTTTTTCATTCATTATTAATTTCCCTTGCTTATTATTTGGTTTCCTGGTGGGATTCATAGGTTTGTTCTAGCTCATTTCCTGAAGGTTTACATTCTCTCTTTTGGTTGAGAGCATTTTTATTTCTTTAGGAGCATGTCTTTTGTTTTGTATAACCTCAAATGATATTTCCAACTCTCTTCTGACCGGTTGCATGTTTAAAGGAAAGAAATACTGTACTAAAGCTAAAGAGACTTTGAAGCAACAGGGCATTTATTATTTATGTTGAGGAGGGGTTGACAAGGCCTTCTCTGGGACCGGTGGATTTTAATGCATTTGAAAAGCTCAGATTTTCAGAAGGGAATTGCATAAACGTTCTTTCAGATTTGTAAGCTAGATCAATTTGCTTAGATACTTTTAGATAAGAGCACTTTATAAATATCTTTCATTTCAAACATCAAAATACAATTGAAAGTGGGAGCATGTCGCTTTGACTTATTTTTCTCTATGAGTGGAGATCCGAGGGGCAGCTGCAGTGTAGCCAGGGCTGCTTGTCCCTCCTGGCAGAGTCGGTGCTATACCCCATGTCTATCCCTGCCTGTTTTAGGGCTCTCAGCAGAGAAAGGCAGCACAGGCTTCACATTCCTGGACCTGTGGCCACAGGAGAAAGGACCAAGGGAAGTGCTCAGGAGGATTATTTAGGAGTTCTACTTAAATAGAATTTGAGCTGTGGGTGAGTAGGAGTGTGTGCGTGCATGTGTATATGGAGTGGTTGGGGAGCTAAACGTCTGCTCTCAGAGGTCATTTGCACTGAAGATGAAAAAGACAAGACGGCAAGGAGCAATTGTTGAGCACGTACTGAAAGGAGAGCACTGTGCTTTACATACACAATTTCATTTAATCCTCAGTATAACACTAGAAGGTGATATTTTGATGCTGAGGGAGCTGAAGCCCACAGTGTTTGAGTAACTTCCTCATGCTCAGAGAGTGAGTAAATGGCAGCGCTGGATTCTGACTTCTAAGTCCTCACCTTTCTGGGACATTACACTGGGGAAATTCAGGAACAGCCCTTCTCTAATCTTGTGATTGAAAAAGGTCAAGTTTAAGGATAGGAACCCGATCTCTTCTCCAAGGAATGATCCTCCACTGAATGCTGTCAGTGTATTGACACAAATACAGTCTCCCTGATGACAGAGCAGGCACTTCATGTATGGATCCAAATTGCCATGACTTGATCGCTACAAACGAACTTGTCCTCCCTCCTTCTTGTTCTGCCTTCTGGTTTTGTCCCTCAGCAACTCTCCTATTGGTCTACTTTGTCACAAACCATCCTGGCACTCTTCCATAATTACTTGCTTATTTTCCCATATCCACTGCTAGCTCGCTGGAGGAAGAATAACATTTTTGATCACTGTTGCAGTCCCAGCAACTAGAACAGTGCATGGCACGCAGCAGGCATTCGGGGTATCTGAATTCAGGCACAGTGGTTTCAAGGACTTCTGAGAAAGGTGGGTTAGAACCCCACTGTGATCCCAACCATCCCAAGTAATCACAAGATCTAAGTATAAACAGTGTCCTCACTATGTGAACACAGCTTCAAGACAAGTCCCCTATCTCTCATTCCCTCCAGGGAGTTTCCCTCAGTTCAATACATATTGAATGACACTGTAGTGTCACTTGAGTAGCTGTTCAGATGTACAAAGGGACAAAAGTATAGACTTTACAAATGAAAGTGCCTGTATTTCTTCCTTTCCCTTCCCTTCTCATTTCTTCTCTCACCCTTGTTTTTTTTTTTTTTTTTTTTTTAAAGAGACAGGAAAAAATTATTGCCCTAGGCTTTTGATTTATGAATTCTAACTTAGAGATTATTTTAAAAGATTTGAAGACAATGGCAAAACCAATATTAATTCCTACATCCTAAAATGGATAAAAATACACTGGTATTTGATGTAAATGACAGCTTCAGTTGAACAGGAATAATAATTATTATCAAGAAGTGTACCCCCCACCACTGGGTATTGAACACCACTAATGCTAATAAAATAATTATTAATACATTAATTCTTTGTGTATTAGAGCAAGAGTCTGAGCTTTGGTTCTATCTGGTTCTAGTAATATGGTTTAGATTCTGGGCACAATTAGGATTCCTGGTCTTGTTGGAGGTAATAACAAGGAGTTATTATGATGGATGCTACCCATCCATATCTCCAAGAGCTACAAGGCTCTTGTAACAGCCTTGTTTCCTGTATACAAAGAATCATTTACATTACAAAAAATTTCTTCAGCGAAGAACACTTGATGAACGCTTAATGTCTGTGCAACCCAATCCCCCTAACTACCCTAGATCAACTAGTTTCCCCTCCATATATCTGTAATACTATCTTTCTGTCTTCAGCTTTAAACTTGTGAGAAGATCCTTGTTATTTCTTGGCTCAGAGAAAGGTAGTTTACCTTCTGACAGTAACAAAAATGTAGGAGTTAGTATAAGAAAGAATTAAAAGGGAAAGGAGGACCTGGAAACATAGTCTTGGCATTAAGATACTGCCATCTTTGAATAACAGTTGAATCGCTGGAAAAATCAAAGCCTTAGAAGAATGAAGGGCTGTGAATGGATTTTATTACATTGCCAATACAGTTGACCCTTGAATAAAGTGAGGATTAGGGGTGTGAACCCCCGTGCAGTCGAAAATCTGCACACCACTTTTGACTCCCAGAAACTTAACGACTAAGAGCCTACTCTTGATGGAAGCCTCACTGATAACACAGTTGATTAACACATCATTTTGTATTTTATATGTATTATATACCGTATTCTTAAAATAAAGTAAACTAAATAAAACAATGCTATGAAGAAAACCATAGGGAGAGAAAATAGATTCATTCTGCATTAAGTGGAAGAAAATCTGTGTATAAGTGGACTCATGCAGTTCAAACCTGTGTTGTTCAGGACTCAACTGTTCTTCCAATCACAGTTCACAGTTCCACAGCACAGCTTTAGGGCCATTTAAAATTATTATTCTTGGTTGGGCGTGGTGGCTCATGCCTGTTATTCCGGCACTTTGGGAGGCCAAGGTGGGCAGATCACCTGAGGTCAGGAGTTTGAGACCAGCCTGGCCAACATAGTGAAACTCTGTCTCTATTAAAAACATAAAAATTAGCTGGGTGGTGGTGAGTGCCTGTAGTCCCAGCTACTCAGGAAGCTGAGGTAGGAGAATTGCAGGAGAATCGCTTGAACCCAGGAGGCAGAGGCTGCAGTGAGCTGAGATTGCGCCACTGCACTCCAGGCTGGGCGCCAGAGCAAGACTCCATCTCAAAAACAAAAAAATAAATAAAAATAAAATAAAATAATTATTCTTTGAAATTATGACAGTGATTCTATAATATATACACAGAAAAATAATGTAATACATAAAATTAATGTGACAGAACTTGATACACAAACTTATAATAATAAATTTTGCACTGAAGAGAATCTCAGGAGTAGAGTAATCACACTCTCCCGCACTAAGTACTCACCATGAGGAAAGAATCCTGGGGCTATGTATGCCAGGACAGGGAGCCTAGAGAGTCCGCAGAACCTCTGCCATGGATGTTCACTTGGAATGCTTTTCTTCTTCACTCACACCAGAGTTCCTCTCAGAGCTATCTTCAGGGACCCTGATAGATACCTAAAGGACGGACGTTTAGCAGGATATGATGACCAGTGCCATCTGTGGGTCAAGGTGTCTTAGTTATCTCAGGCTTCTATAATATAACAAAATGCCACAGACTGAGTGTCTTATAAATAACAGACATTCATTTCCCATAGTTCTGGAGGCTGGAAGTCCAAGATCAGTGAGCTAACGTTAACATAATCGGGTTGTGGTGAGGGCTCTCTTCTGGGTTGCCGACAGCCACCTTCTCCTTGTATTCTCATGTGGTAGAGAGCAGACAAAGCAAACTCTCATGTCTCTTATTTTAAGGGCACTAATTTCATTCATGAGACCCCTTATGACCCAGTCACCTCCCAAAAGCCCTACATCCTAATAACCATCACACTGGGTGTTAGGATTACAACTTATGAATTTTGCTCATGTGAAGAATGTTCATAGGAGCATTTATGAACATTAACAAACATTCAATCCATTGTACTGCGTATTGACATCTCATAGATTCTCTCTTCAAGTTGCTGAACTGGAGGGCATCCTTGCTGTTTTTAAGTTACCTCCAATAGGGATGGGAATGCTAGGCAGAGGTGAATTTGACTATCAATACTGGTATTGTGGAGTGAGGGCAGCATTGAGGGGTAGCTGCTCCTGGGGACCAGGGAAGGGTCTTAATGAGCCGTAAAACTGTGAATTTTGAATTTTCAAATGGAAGAATCTACCTTAGATTCAGAACAGAATGATGATTATGTTAATTGTTGATTAGGAGACTAACACCCACCATATTCCCAAAGATGTGGAGAAATGACTTGAAATTTTGCATGCCACTCAGAAACTGTTAGATTTGAGCATCTCAAGACTTCCCCCTTGGTACACAACAATCTTTCAGAACATAGTTTTATTTCATTGATTTTTGTCAACATATTGGTTTAGATTTTGTCAGGTAAAAGCTTTGGAACTGCAGAACAGGGCCTTTGTTCCTTTTACATCATGCTGCCTTTTATTTTCTGTTATGGCATTCTCTCTAAATGATGCGCCTTAAGATTCAATCAGAATGCCACCACTGACAGATGGCATTCTCTCAGTCTGACTTGGTGCAACACGGCGGGGCACTCTGTAAAAACTGAGAAGTCAGAGCTCTCCTGATTCTCTGCTCAAAACTGAATACCTATTGAGGAGCCTGGCTGCCGCTTAGCAGCTATAGTGTGGGGTCGGGAACTGGTGTTCAGGGTTAACAGATGTACGTGGGCACAACAGCCCTGCTCTAGGTTTCCTTTGCCATGTTCCGGGATGGGCTACGTGGTGGTCTCTGAGACCAGTCAGCAGAGGCAATGTTTCCCTGTGGTGATACATTTCAGTGGCTTACAACATCCAAGCCTTATTTTCTACTCTCATTTCATGTTCCTTGAGGGTTGACTTTGTTACACAAGTCCCCATTCCAGGACCCAGGATGATAGACAGCCCCTAATTGGGCCATGCCAGGGCTGTGGCAGAGTGAAAGGGGCTAGAATAACTCATGAGGGCTTTCAAAGAATCTGCTCAGAAGGGGCTCGTGCCACCTCCTACGTTTCATAGGCCCAAATGGACTTGGTCAATGTGGGAAGAATTATAATCTTCCTACATAGATGGGCTGCCGACAAATGCTGGATAGTAAAACAAATGACCACAGGCTTTCTCCAGCCTTATCTCCCACCTCATTCTCCTGTACCCAGGATTCTAGGCCCATGGTGCGACTTGTGCTTTGCGAGAGCCTTGTGTTCTCACGACTTTCCATTTGCCTTCCCCTGCCTAGAATGCCCCATTCTCTTATTCACCTGGAAACCTTCTTCTCCTTCATGTGCCACCTCTCCAGGGATGCTTCTTCTCTTTTTCTTTTTTTATTTTATTTTGTTTTTAGAGACAGGATCTCACTCTGCCACTCAGGCTGGAGTGCAGTGGTATAATCCTAACTCATTGCAGCCTCCAACTCCTGGGCTCAAGCAATCGTCCCTCCTCAATCTCCCAAGTAGCTGGAACTACAGGCATGCACGACCACACCCACCTAATTAATTTTTTTTTTTTTTTGTAGAGACAGAGTCTCAGTATGTTGGCCAGGGTGGTCTTGAGCTCCTGGCCTCAAGCGATCCTCCCGCCTTGGCCTCCCAAAGTGTTGGGATTACAGGCTTGAGCCACTGCACCTGGTCAGGGAGTGCTCTTCTAATCCTTCCAAGGAATGTGTGGTTCTTTTTCCCCTCTCTACCAGGGCTCCTGGTACACAATTCTGCCCTACCGTTTTGTAACCATAGGTTATCTACCTGTTTTCCTCAAGAGACTGTGACATTTTTGAGGACAAGCTATATGTTTTGTTCATCCTTGATCCTAGCTCCTAGCCCAGGGCCTGCCGTGCATTCGGCATTCAGCATTTTATATATCTTGAGTATTAAATAAATGCAGTAATGCAAAACCAGATGGAGAAAGCTATTTTATACCCCAGTCCTTGTTGAGACTAGTGCTTCTCAAACTATCTGTGATGAAGGACCACATCTGTAAAATTTCTAATTTGATGCAAACTGATACTCTTGTAAAATACAATAAAAATTAAGTTCTGGGGAAAAGACCAAGCACATGTCAAATTGTTATCAAAGTTGGTAAATGCTTACTCTTGATTTCTATATTTATCTCATTGCAGACCAGTAATAAACATTCTGTGGTCAGCAGACCATGCTTTGGATAGTGCTATGTTAGATTCATTCAAAGACATTTACTGAGTTCCCTCGTGTGCCAGGCAATGTTCGAGGGGCAGGGGATTCAGCTATGAACAAGACAGACAAATTCCCTGCTCACAAAGGGCCTACTTGCTAGTGGGACAATTGGAAAATAAGCGACAGACAAATCAATAACTAATGTGACTTTGAGTAATGATTAGTGCTACCAGGGAGGTAAAAGCAGATAATGAGATAGAGAGATTATTTATGAGTCGTCAGGGAAGCTCTCTCTAAGAAGGGGACATTTTAGCAGAAACCTGAGCATTCTAGGCCAAGAAAGCAGAATGTGTTGAAGTCTTGAAGGAGAAAAAAGCTTGGGGCAATTAAGGAGCGGAGCGGCCAGTGGGACAGGTGTTCAATTATCATGGAGAATCATGGGAGAGGTGGAGTCTGAGAGTCAGGCCAATGCCAGACCATACAGGACTTTGTGGGTCACGGTCAGATGCTTTGATTTTATTAAAAGTGAAATGGAAGCCATTGAAAGATTCTAACTGGAGATGCATCATGGTCTGGTTTATTTAAAGCAAATTACTCTGTTAGTCTATGTGGCAAACAGGCTGTGTGGAGAAAAACCGATTAGGTAGAAGGTTATTTCAGAAGTTCACATGAGAGATGGAGAGGACTTCACTCAGCAGCAGATGCAGGATGTCTTCTGAAGAGAGGGCTGCTGAGACCCACCGGCAGGCTAGATATTAGATGTGAGGGAAAAATAAAATTAAAAAATGACTGCTAGTTGAACCAGGTGTGGTGGCACACCTGTAGTTCCAGCTGCTTGGGAGGCTGAGGTGGGAGGATCAGCCTGGGCAACATAGCAAGACCTCATCTCTTAAAAAACAAAAAGAAATGATTACTGCTAGAGTTTCAGCTTGGCATTTGGTATTCAGTTGGTGAATATGTTGTTAACGGAGATGGGGAAGATGGGAAAGGAGGTACAATTTAGGTGACAGGAGGGACTGTGCCTGGAAATGAATGAAATTCATGTAATGTTTCTTTATTAAATATGTTTGCAGTCAGTTTTTATAATATAACCTCTATCAAATTACAGAAATTTCTTTCATTTTATTTCTGAGTGGTATTTAAAAAATCGTAAATAGATGCTGAAATTTATTGAATGTTCCTTATAAGCTTCCTAAATAATTTATTTTATTTTTTTCTTAAGTTTTATATTATATTACCTTGAATGACTTTCTAATATTGAACCAAAATTTGCTTTCCATGATAAACGCTATTGGTCATAAAACATAATAGCACACTGTACAAATAATTGGAGGATACACGGTTATGTAAACACACGCAGAACTTACTTATGAAAATTGGCCTTGTTTTAGGTCATAATCTTACAGAATTGCTGTTATACATTTTATGATGACAATAAAATTGAATTAGAAATAAATAACAAAATGATAAAAAAATTCCACTTACATTTGAAAACTAAGACATGCTTACAACTAATTTAGATGAAAATTAGAAAATACCTAGAACAGAACAGAAATGATCATACTGCATATCAACATTTGTGTGATGTGGTATAACCTTAAATATTTTTATTACAATTATTGGCTTGCAAATTTTAGGCCAACTAAATATCAAGATTCTGAGTTAAAGCACACAAAAAGTCTATCCTTTGCCATAGATTCTAAGAGAAGTCATTTAAAATTTTATTTGTTTGTTTTTTAAACAACCCATGGGCAGTTATGCCTAGCTAGAGAATGTTCCTTGCTATTTTTTTCTGGGCTTTATTTCATGTTATTATTTTCACATCTCACCTTTGAATCCTAGCTTTTTCTGGTGTGGCCTCTAAGCAAGGTTTGGGCTTGCCCAGGACCAAAGAGGCTGGTTAAACCACAGCAAATGAAACTGGGGTTCACACTGGCGACTCCCCTCACACACTGAAACTGTAGGTCATGGGGGGCATATGTTTGTATATACTCCCAAGTCAGCCAATGGTTTCAGTGTTTATTTACTTTCCTGGACTGATGTTCTGGTTTTGTACCAGGATTAAATTTTTCCTGTCTTTTCTTCCAAGCTCATCCATTTATTTAAAAATTTACTCATTTTCAATATTTTCTTCTAAGCACTTAAAAGCGTTACATAGCAACAAAGTTTCAATACTTCTCGCCTTTCGCTCTACCAGAAACTTCAATCTATCCCACTATTTTTGACATATACTGCCTTTCAGTTCTAAATATTTTATTATTTCCATTATGCTTCTTTCTTTATATTTAATGATGTGGCTGCATTTGCAGCATGTGCGGTTTTTTCCCCCTTTTTATTGAGTTTCATTTTTATCACATGATGACAACATCATTGGGTTTGTATTAAATGGTCCCTTTGATATTCTTGGAAACAGTTTAAAGGGAATGTGTGATCAATTTTTAAAAATATTCAATTATTCACTTAAAATATGCGCTCTCCAGTTTTGGGGTATAGGATTGTATTCATGTAAAGCTTGTTAATCGTGTAATCACATTTTTATATCTGTGCTAATTTTTGCATTCTTGACCTATCAACTGCATAGAGAGGTGTGTATCAGTATTTCCCTGAATGCCTGTGGATGTGTCAATTTCTTATTACTCTGCCACATTTTCATTCATATATTTGAAGCTCTCCTTTTGGATCTCCGACTGGAGTTGTTTGATAATTTTACTCCAAGGCAGTGATATCATTAACTCACTCGTTTACCTCCGGCGTTCCATTTCCTCTCCCTTTCTGGCATTCTTTATCCATTTGAGCTTCAGTTAATACATTCAAAATCATTTTACACATTCCATCTAGTACTTCTAAAGGCTTGAAATGGGAGAGTTGTCATACCGCCAGAGCCTGAAGTTTACAGATTTCATTTAACCTATAAAACAGGATGAGATCACTTAGGGAGAGAGTGTGAAATGAAGAGAAGTGCAGAGAGGAATGATCCACAGGAAACTCCAATATTTAGAAGATGAATGAAATGAGATAAATTGGAGTATGATCTCCCTTTATTCTAGAATTTTTGCAAGCTCTCTTCCTGTTAGAGGGTTCATGAATTCTCAACGATGTCAAAAAACAAATGAAACGTAGGTAATAAAACAGAGGCCAGCCTTCTACAAACACTCATTAATATCTTAACCAAATATTAAATGTGATAATAAGAGCATTGGCAAATATTATGTCTTTGGTGCATGAAGGCAGCTAGTTTTTTCTTGTACATAGAGATGTGTCAAAATCACTCTTCCTTTTATTGAGTGTTAAAAATAAGGAAAGCTTCTATTGCTGGCATATTATAAAAGTAATGTGATGTCTACTTTCATTTGTTTTATATTGAACCCTCTGGCAAAGCATAGTCATTGCTTCTTGTCAGTCTTCAGATAGGGAGGAGAAAATGCAGAAAAATTTTGAGCTGGTATCCTCTGAAACAAAAAGTAATAGAAAGAATGGCAAAAACAGATAAAAGACGAGCAGATATACAACCTTGGTATGGTTTGGCTCTGTGTTCCTACCCAAATCTCATCTCAAATTGTAATCCCCGCATGTCCAGGGAGAGACCTGGTGGGAGGTGATTGGATCATGGGGGTGGTTTCTCCCATGCTGTTCTCATGGTAGTGAGGGAGTTCTGACAGGAGCTGATGGTTTTAAGTGTGGCACCTCCTCTCTCTTTCTTTCTCTCTCCTACCGCCATCTAAGACATGCCTTACTTCACCTTTGCCTTCTACCATGAATGTAAGTTTCCTCAGGCCACCCCAGCCATGAGGAACTGTGAGTTAATTGAACCTTTTTTCTTTGTAAATTACCCAGTCTCAGGTAGTATCTTTATAGCAGGGTGAGAATGTTTAGGGATGAGAAAACATGAAGAGACCCATAGTACAATGAGATGAGAGTAAATCCTGAAAGTTTTGAAAGATTTCAGAGCTCTATGAAGCTTCTTGGGTCAAAAAAAAAAAAAAAAAAAAAATCAACCAGAAATGTTATGAAACAATTCCTCTCACAACATCTAGAATGCTTCTGCAGTTCCCAAGGTTAATCATTACATTATGCAGAGACAGAATTAAAAACAAAAAATTATCTAAGGGTATAGAGTGAATGTGCTCATTAATAAGAATTTAAATTTGGGAAAGATATAAGGGAGCTATAATGCTGTGACTGATACTATTTCTAATGGAAAAATACCAACAAGTTGCTTTAAAAAATGAAGAAAACTTCTTTGCAATGACTGAGTTTTCAGATGTACACATCAGTTCTCCAACATTCTTAAGTATATTAAACCCAATTTGCATATGGTTATATTAAATCAAATTACTGAATAAT
The DNA here is from genome assembly GCF_037993035.2 of Macaca fascicularis. Lineage (NCBI taxonomy): Eukaryota > Metazoa > Chordata > Mammalia > Primates > Cercopithecidae > Macaca > Macaca fascicularis. Next base: position 70,881,751 of record NC_088392.1, on the reverse strand, counting down.
ACTTAAAATATTTAATTTGGAATGTGTGCAAAAAAAGGCTAAAAAACAAAAAAAAATGTATAATTCTATTCCATTATTACAATTTATTACAAATATTCTCTAATAGAGAAGTAGTATTTTTTTCAAATTTACTTCTTTAAATTAACATATAAAATTGTATGTATTTCTTGTGAACAACATAATGTTTAAAAGTATATATACATTGTGGAATTGTTGAATATAGCTAATTAACAAATGTATTACCTCACCTAGTTACCATTTTTGTGGTGAGAACATTATATCTAGTCTCAGCATTTTTAAAGAATACAATATATCATCATTAACTGTAGTCACCATGCTCTACAAGAGATCTTATAAAACAATTTGTCCTATCTAACTATAAATTATTTGACCAACATCTCCCCAACCATTCTTCTGCAACCACCACCCCAGCCTCTGGTAACCACCATTCTGTTCTCTACATCTATGAGACCCACTTTTTAAGATTTCACACATGAGTGAAATCATGTGGGATTTGTCTTTCTGTGCCTGACTCATTTCACTTAACATAATGGCCTCCAGGTTCATCTATGTTGTCAGAAATGATGGGATGTTTTTTCTTTATTATGGCTGAATACTATTCCACTGTGTATGCTATGTTTTCTTTATCCACTCATCCGTTGATGAACACTGGGTTTATTCCGTATCTTGGCTATAGTGAAAGGTGCTGCCACAAACACGGGATTTCATTGACATACTGATTTCCTTTCCTTTGAATTATCCCATTAGTGGGATTGCTGCATATAGTTCAACAAATTTATGGGGGAATTAGCATTAAGTGCTTCTTGCAGCCTGGGAGTGGGGCTTTTACTAACAGCAGATATTTTCCTCCTGCTACTGCCTGAGTGTTGAACACTCCCACTTCCTGGTTCTGAGCTTCTTGCACTTGAGCAACACTGTCACTCTTACTCCCTTAATATTGTGATAACTGGTCCTCAGAGAGGACCTTCTGCTGTTGTCTACATTTGGGCCTACTTTCCTTCCCCAGACCCTGCCCAAGTCTTGGGGATATATCTGTTTCTAGACTGTAGACACTTCCATTCTGCCTCATCCTACCATCAACAGTCCTGTGCCAGGTCATGCTTTTAGATCCAAAGCCTTTGTACATCCTGATCTCTCTGCTAGAATACTTTTCTAGCCTCTTCTCCTGCTCTCACCAACTATTCCTTTGGATTGAGGCTCCACTTTCTCTTCCCCAGACACTTCACTTCAGAACAGGCTTGGTTCATTCTTATTCTATAACAGCAGCCTGTACCTTTCCTTCATAGATGTTGTCTCTATTTTTAATATATATTCCTTGAATTGCTTGATGAATACTTCTCTCTGTCAGTAGACTGTGAGCTCCATAAAGCCAGTGTCTAATGGCTTTATATCTCCAATGGTTAGCACCAAGGGTGGCACATAGTAGATATTAATAAAAACATCAATTGAATGAAATGTATGAAATATGACACTTAATATTGGCCATTTGCTTTGGATCATGTCCTTAGCCCACTTTTTGATAGGATTGTTTGTTTTTTTCTTGCTGATATGTTTGAGTTCATTGTCAATTCTTGATATTAGTCCTTTGTCGGATGTATAGATTGTGAATATTTTCTCTCACTCTGTAAGTTGTCTGTTTACTCTGCTGACTGTTCCTTTTGCTGTGCAAAAGCTCTTTAGTTTAATTAAGTCCCAGCTGTTTACCTTTGTTTTTATTGCTTTGCTTTTGGGTCTTGGTCATGAAATTCTTGCCTAAGCTGATGTCTAGAAGGGTTTTTCAGAAGTTATCTTCTAGAATTTTTACAGTTGCAGGTCTTAGATTTAGTCCTTAATCCATCTTAAGTTGCTTTCTTATAAGGTGAGAGGTGATCATCCCATTTCATTCTCCTACATGTGGCTAGCCAATTATCCCAGCACATTTGTTGAATAGGGTGTCCTTTCCCCACTTTATGTTTTCATCTGCTTTGTTGAAGATCAGTTGGCTTTAAGTATTTGGGTTTATTTCTGGGTTCTTTATTCTGTTCAGTAGGCCAATGTGCCTATTTTTATACCAGTACCATGCTGTTTTGGTGACTATGGCATTATAGTATAGTTTGGAAACAGGTAATGTGATGTCTCCATATTTGTTCTTTTTGCTTAGTCTTTTTTTAGCTATGCAGGCTCTTTTTGGTTTCATATGAATTTTAGAATTGTTTTTCCTAGTTCTGTGAAGAATGATGGTGGCATTTTGATGGGAATTGCATTGAATTTATAGATTGCTTTTGGCAGTATGGTCATTTTCACAATATTGATTCTACCCATCCATGAGCATAAGTTGTGTTTCCATTTGTTTGTGTCATCTATGATTTTTTTCAGCAGTGTTTTATAGTTTTCTTTGTAGACGTCTTTTACCTCCTTGATTAGGTGTATTCCTAAGTATTTTATTTTATTATTTATTTATTTTTTTTTTTGAGAGGGAGTCTCGCTCTGTCGCCCAGGCTGGAGTGCAGTGGCCGGATCTCAGCTCACTGCAAGCTCCGCCTCCCAGGTTCACGCCATTCTCCCGCCTCAGCCTCCCGAGTAGCTGGGACTACAGGCGCCCGCCACCTCGCCCGGCTAATTTTTTTTTTTTTTTTTTTTTAGTAGATACGGGGTTTCACCGTGTTAGCCAGGATGGTCTCGATCTCCTGACCTCGTGATCCGCCCGTCTCGGCCTCCCAAAGTGCTGGGATTACAGGCTTGAGCCACCATGCCCGGCCTATTTTTTTTTGTTGTTGCAGCTCCTGTAAAAGGGGCTACTTCTCGATTTGATTCCCAACTTGATTGCTGTTGGTGTGTGGGAGAGGTACTGATTTTTATACATTAATTTTGTATCTGGAAACTTTGCTGAATTCTTATATCAGTGCTAGAAACTTTCTGGAGGAGTCTTTAGGGTTTTCTAGGTATACAATCATACCATCAGCAAACCGTGACAGTTTGACTTCCTCTTTACTGATTTAGATGCCCTTGACTTCCTTCTCTTGTCTGATTGCTCTGGCTAGGACTTCCAGTGCTATGTTGAAGAGAAGTGGTGAGAGTGGGCATGCTTGTCTTGTTCCAGTTCTGATGGGGAAAGCTTTCAACTTTTCTCCATTCACTATTATGTTGGCTGTGGGTTTGTCATAGATGGCTTTTGTTACCCTAAGGTGTATCCCTTGTATGCTGATTTTGCTGAGAGTTTTAATCCTAAAGGGATGCTGGATTTTGTCAAATGCTTTTTTATGTCTGTTGAGATAATCATGTGGTTTTTGTTTTTAATTCTGTTTATGTGATGTATCACATTTATTGACTTGCATATGTTAAATCATCCCTGCATCCTTGGTGTGAAACCCACTCTATCATGGTGGATTATCTTTTTGATATGTTGTTGTATTAGGTTAGCTAGTATTTTGTTAAGGATTTTTACATCTATGTTCATCAGGAATATTGTTCTGTAGTTTTCTTTTTTTGTTATGTCCTTTCCTGGTTTTGGTATTAGGGTGATATTGGCTTCATAGAATGATTTAGGGAAGATTCCCTCTTCCTCTAAATCTTCCTATTCTTGTGGAATAGTGTCAATAGGACTGGTACCAATTTTTCTGTGAATGTCTGGTAGAATTCAGCCATGAATACATCTGGTCCTGGACATTTTTTTTATTGGTAATTTTTAAATTACCATTTCAATCTGGCTGCTTGTTATTGGTCTGTTCAGAGTATCTCATTTTTCCTGATTTAAGCTAGGAGCATTATATCTTTCCAGAAATTTATCCATCTCCTCTAGGTTTTCTAGTTTATGCACATGAAGGTGTTCATAGTAGTCTTGAATGATCTCTTTTATTTCTGGGGTGTTAGTTATAATAGCTCCCATTTCATTTCTAATTGAGTTTATTTGGATTCTCTCTCTTTTCCTGGTTATTCTTGCTAATGATCTATCAATTTTATCTTTTCAAAGAAGCAACTTTTTGTTTCCTTTATCTTTTGTATTTTTTTTATTTCAATTTCATTTAGTTCTGCTCTGATCTTGGTTAGTTCCTTTCTTCTGCTGGGTTTGGGTTTGTTATTTTCTTGTTTGTCTAGTTCCTTGAGATGTGACCTTAGATTGTCTGTGCTTTTTCAGACTTTTTGATGCAGACATTTAGGGCTATGAACTTTCCTGTTATCACCACTTTTGCTGTATACCGGAGGTTTTGATAGGTTGTGTCACTATTGTTGTTCAGTTGAAATAACTTTTTAATTTCCATCTTGATTTCGTTCTTGACCCAGTGATCATTCAGGAGCAGGTTATCTAATTTCCATGTATTTGCATGTTTTTGAAGTTTCCTTTTGGAGTTGATTTCCAGTTTTATTGCACTGTGGCCTGAAAGAGTGCTTGACATAATTTCAATTTTCTTAAATTTACTGAGGCTTGTTTTGTGGCCTGTCCTATGGTCTATCTTGGAGAAAGTTTCATGCACTGATGAATAGAATGTGTATTCTGCAGTTGTTGTGTAGAATGTTCTGTAAATATCTGTTAAGTCCATTTGTTCCAGGGCATAGTTTAAATCCATTGTTTCTTTGTTGACTTTCTGTCTTGATGACCTGTCTAGTGCTGTCAGTGGAGTATTAAAGTTCCCCACTGTTATTGTGTTGTCTATCTCATTTCTTAGTTCTACTAGTAATTGTTTTATAAAGTTTGGAACTCCAGTGTTAGGTGCATATATATTTAGTATTGTGATATTTTCCTGTTGGACAAGGCCTTTTACGATTGTGTAATGTCTATAATGTCCCTCTTTGTCTTTTTAAACTGCTGTTGCTTTAAAGTTTGTTTTGTCTGATATAAGAATAGCTACTCCTGCTCACTTTTGGTGTCCATTTGCATGGAATGTCTTTTTCTATCTCTTTCCTTAAGTTTAAGTGAATTCTTATGGGTTAGGTGAGTCTCTGGAAGATAGTTGGTTGGTGAATTCTTATCCATTTTGAGATTCTGCATCTTTTAGTGGAGCATTTAGGCTGTTTACATTTAATGTTAGTATTGAGATGTGAGGTAGTGTTTTTTGCCTGTAAACCTTGCTTTTTGTGTGTGTGTTTTTTTAATGTGTATTTTTGTTTAGGTCCTGTGAGATTTATGCTTTAAAGAGGTTCTGTTTTGATGTGTTTTCAGGATTTGTTTCAAGATTTAGAGGTCCTTTTAGCAGTTCTTGTAGTGCTGGCTTGGTAGTGGTGAATTGTCTCAGCATTTGTTTGTCTGAGGAAGACTGTATCTTTCCTTCATATATGATGCTTAGTTTCACTGGATACGAAATTCTTGGCTGATAATTGTTTTGTTTGAGGAGACTGAAGGTAAGGCCCTATCCTCTCTAGTTTGTAAGATTTCTGCTGAGAAATCTCCTGTTAATCTGATACATTTTTCTTTATAGATTATCTGGTGCTTTTGTCTCACAGCTCTTAAGATTCTTCCCTTGGTCTTAACTTAAGATAACCTGACAACAATGTGCCTATATGACGATCTTTTTGTGATGAATTTCCCAGGTGGTCTTTGTGCTTCTTATATTTGGATGTCTTGGTCTCTAGCAAGACTGGGTAAGTTTCCCTAGATTATTCCCATAAATATGTTTTCCAAACTTTTAGATTTCTCTTTTTCCTGAGGAACGCTGATTATTCTTAGGTTTTGTTGTTTAACATAATCCCAGACTTCTTGGAGGCTTTGTTTATATTTTCTTACTTTTTAAAAATTTGTCTTTGTTGGATTGGGTAAATTCAAAAACCTTGTCTCTGAGCTCTGAAGTTCTTTCTTCTGCTTGTTCAGTTCTGTTGCTGAGATTTTCCAGAGTATTTTGCATTTCTATAAGTGTGTCCATTATTTCCTGAAGTTTTGATTGTTTTTCATTTCTTGTATCATTCTTTTGATTTCTTTAAATTGGGCTTCGCCTTTTTCTCGTGCCTCCTTTATTAATTTAGTAACTGACCTTCTAAATTCTTTTTCAGGTAAATCAGGGATTTCTTCTTGGTTTGGATCCATTGCTCGTGAGCTAGTGTGATTTTTTTTTTTGTGGGGTGTTAAATAATCTTGTTTTGTCATATTACCAGAGTTGGTTTTCTGATTCCTTCTCATTTGGGTAGGTTCTGTCAGAGGGAAGGTCTAGAGCTCAAGGCTGTTGTTCAAATTCTTTTGTCTCACGGGGTGTTCCCTTGTTGTAGTACTCTCCTCCTTTTCCTATGAATGTGGCTTCCTGTGAGCTGAACTGCAATGATTACTATCTTTCTTCTGGATCCAGCCACCCAGCAAGTCTGCCAGGCTCTGGGCTGGTACTGGGAGTTGTCTGCACAGAGTCCTGTGATGTAAACTGAATGTGAGTCTCTCAGCTGTGGATACCAGCACCTGTTCCAGTGGAGGTGGCAGGGGGCATGAAATGGACTGTGTGAGGTTCCTTAGTTTTGGTTGTTTAATGTTCTATTTTTGTACTGGTTGGTCTCCTGCTGGGAGGTGGTGCTTTTCAGGTTTGCAATTCTAATCTCTTATTTTTTTCTCTGTTATCCCAAACTCATCCTCTTCCCCCCTTTTTTGTTCATGTATCACCCCATTGCAAGACATGTCCCTAGGTCAGCCACTGCACTACATCCTGATTGAAATATTTAAAAAGTTTGTTTTCAAAAATGACCCGTAATTTTCTACTGCAAGTTTTTACTTAGGTTGTTACATCCATTTATTCTCTTAGGACTCTAGAGTACTTTTCCCCATAGAGGGGATTCATGAGGAAATTTTATTAGATTTGATTTTATGAGAGAAATCAGTTCTGTTTGGTTTGTGAGGAAGCCAGAAGACTCAGGTTGATTAACCACCCCCCGCCTCCACTTTTTTTTCCCCCAAAATGCAGTTGCAAGAATAGAAAATGTAATAAAGCTGAAATCAGAGACATAACTTTATCTTTACTTTTTGTTCATCACTACAATTTTCCTCCTGGAGTTTGCTTCATCAAAGTATAGTTTAATCTACTTTGAATAAGGACTGATACAGGGCAGGATGGCTGACATATTCCACAACTCAGCAGAGCAGGAGCAAGTTACTGATGGAGCGAGACCATCCTGCTTCACTCTGTGGCATAGGCATGGTGACCAATGGGTTGTACACTATGTTGACAGTGAAGGCTGTGGGCACTGCTGAGGCAATTAGTTTCTTGGCTGACCGTAAGCTACTAACAGAACTTTCATTTTTTCTATTTGTACTTGGCAGAACACCTTACTTATGTAAGAATCCCTGGGCTGCTGTGAGGAGTGCCTATGGCAGCAGAATAATGGTTTCCCAAAGCCATACATGTCCTAATCCCTGCAACTTGTGGATACTACTTTCATGGCAAAAGAATTTTGTAGGTGTTATTAAGTTAAGGTCTTGCTATGGGGAGATTATCCTGGATCATCCGAGTGAGTCAAGTGGGATTACAGAGGTCCTTCTCTATGGTACAGGGAACACAAGGAGGCAGAAAGATCTGTGTCCCAGGGATGTGAGAAGAGAAAGACACAATGAGCCACTGATGGCTTTGAAGATGGAAGAAGGAGCTGCAAGCCAAACAATGCCTCTAGAAGCAGGAGAAGGCAAGAAACAGATTCTCCCCAGAGCCTCCAGAAAGGAGCACAGTGCCAGCACTTTGATGCTAGCCATTTTTAAGGTGTAGATTTCTCTTCCACATTCCATTGGCATGGTGAGAAGTAGGCTATTTCCCCTTTATTGACAATCTATAGATTTGTGGCCTAGAATTTCTGTGGTCTTGAAGTATTCAGTGCTGGGCAGAGAGATGTTCTCTGATTCCATGTCCCTGTGTTTTTGTCAAAGATTCTTAAGTGGTAGGAGAAAAGTAGGGAATTGGACTGGGGACATGGGGGTGCACAAGGAAGTCTGGATTTGGAACTGTAAAGATGTAATGGGCACATTTGTTGGACAGCTGGGTCCAACACGTTTGTCTTTCATGTACATGAGTATGTGTCCATGATGGAGCTTTCTTCTAGGAAGTTTTTCTTAATGCCCAGGTTGTATTGAATGCCCTTTTTGTGTACTGAGTGCGTATTTCAACCAGCCATTTACGTTTCATGGGTCTGTACTCACTTCTAGACTGTGAGCTTCTTGAGGGTAGAGGCTATGTTCTCTTCCTCTCTGTGGGTGACCAGTACCCGGCCCAGTGATGGCGTCCCTAAATGCTAGTCGAACTGAGCTGTTGAAGTGACTACGTGGCATCAGGAAAGCCTGTGGTTGTCTATACTGATTGTAGAGACCAGACAAGTAACAATGGAATGAAATGCTCTGAGAAATTGACTTGGCAATGTCTTCTCATTTCTGCTTACTTTTTATTTAGCAATTTAGAATAGTGAAATATTAGAAATAAGCTAAATGTTAAATATGCTATTGTGCACCGTCTCAAGAGAATTTGACGTAATGATTTTACCATTTATATCACGTTTAGTATACACAAGTAACAAGAAAAGAAAAATACCATAATACCAATTTAACTGAATGCTATGGCTACATAAAAATATAATAACACAAATCTTAGAACTACTTTTCAAAATTACCTAAATGTGTTATTACTATTTCATAACTAAGAAAAGATAGATTCTGAAAATCAATCTTGTGCAGCATGATTATGATCGTAGGTTTTAAGTGTTAATTTTTCTGTTTTTATTACAACATGAAACCATGTATTGTTTCTCAGTCCTTGCTGTTGTACACATAGCATGGTATCTGCTCATAATTAAAAAGCATGAAGGTTACTGACTGATGGATTAGTATTTACTTATTTTGGACATACTGCAGTAGACTAGCTACTTACATCAATCTGAATTGATTTCAGCATCATTGTGATTTGTGCAGGGCACCTCCTTGTGATATAGTGGCATTGCACATTAAGTGCTTAGGCTCTGGAATTAAACAAACCGGGGCTTATATCCTATATTGTCACTTATAAGCTATGTGACCTTGGGAAACTTCACTTTTCTAAGCCTGTTTTTTAAAAATTTGTAAAATGGGGCTGGGTGCGGTGGCTGACTCACTCCTGTAATCCCAGCACTTTAGGAGGCCAAGGCAGGTGGATCACCAGAGGTCAGGAGTTCGACACCAGCCTGGCCAACATGGTGAAACCTCGTCTCTACAAAAAATACAAAAATTAGCTGAGTGTGGTGACACGCACCTGTAGTCCCAGCTACTCAGGAGGCTGAGGTGGGAGGATCTCTCCAGCTCGGGAGTTGGAGGTTGCAGTGAGTTGAGATTGTGCCACTGCACTCCAGCCTGGGTGACAGATATTGCAACCTTAGAGAACGAAATGAACATCTGGATTATTTAAGACCCTTGCGTGGAAATTTGTTAGTGTGTTTTTCCTTCTTTATGTGCATCTGAACTACATTGCAGAACATTATTATTCTTTAAATAAAAAAGCGGGTTTTATTCCTCCAAGGCTTTTATCAAAGGTCCAGAAACATCTTTGTTTTGGAGACAGAGATCAACTACACGGGAAGATCTAAAATCAAGGTGTGAAGAAGAGTGAGGCAGCTGGAAACGATGTTTTCCAGGAAGGTAAATTCAAGTCTGAGGATGCGTTGGTGGAATCTCTCTGCAAGTAACCCTGAGGAAAGGAGAAGAAGGGAAGGGAAAAATCACACAGGAAGCCTGGAAAGTGAGGAGGTAGTCTCCGATCAGATGCACTGTAGAGCCTATGTCTAGGTAAGGGCATAAGTGAGACCACGTGCATTCCTTTTCTTCCTACCATGGTGTGTTTGCCTTTATTTCTGGGGCTTACGCAAAAGACTAGCGTGTATGTATTATTAGACTTTGATAAAATAGGATGACTTCTGTTTATTTTTCTTGCTGTTTATAGACTTGTGGCAGCAGCAGCTTATGGTATTGACAAAGGACATATTTCTGTTTTTTCAAGTGTCTTTAAGGGATCAGGGCGGATGAGCTCTAGGCAACGTAATGCAGGCAGTGCTGCTAAACAAGAATGGGCTGCCAACTCTAGTCTGGTTATTACGGAAATCAATTCCATTGAAAGATCAGAAAACTTTAAAATTGAGAGACAATTGGAGGATCACTGTTATAAAATACTGAGTTTGATTTGGTTGGAAATGGCATGTAGGGAATGAGGGATGGGAAAAGCAGACCAGCTCTCATTTCTCTTCTTTTTTGCTCTGTGTGTGTGTGTGTGTGTGTGTGTGTGTGTGTGTGTGTGTGTGTTAAATAATTAGGCTCAGAAGTTAAACAAAACAAGAGGGAAAACTAATGGCAATAGTGAGTTTTCTGCCCTTCCTTCACCATAGGCAATTCTGTCTACCACAGCTGCAATAGCTGAGTCATAGTTTGGGTTTTCTTTGTAGCTATTTTGTAGATGAATAATCAGGGTAATTTCCAGCATCCAGGAAACAATATATACAGTAAAAACAGGCCAATGTGTTTTTAAATTTTTCCCTCCAGCCCTCCTATCTCTGCCCTGGAGAAAACGTCCTATTCATGGAGAAATGATGTCTCTCTCTGCTATAATAGCGTAGACTTTAGGTCCCTCTACCTGTGCTTTCTTTCAGAAGTGACTCTCCAGGGGAGCTAAAATCCATGTATTTGGGCACACACTTGAACAATATTGATAGAGAAATTTAAGCAAGAACACAAGGGTATGTGATTTTACAAGCTCTCAATGACTATATGACTATATAGCTGATACAAGTTTTTTTTTTGAAAACCCAAGAGCCAACTGAACAATGAGATCACTTGGACTCGGGAAGGGGAACATCACACACCGGGGCCTATCATGGGGAGGGGGGCGGGGGGAGGGATTGCATTGGGAGTTATACCTGATGTAAATGACGAGTTGATGGGTGCACCACACCAACATGGCACAAGTATACATATGTAACAAACCTGCACGTTATGCACATGTACCCTACAACTTAAAGTATAATAATAATAAATAAATTAAAAAAAAATAAAAAATAAAAAAAATAAAAATTTCCCAACAACAACAACAACAACAACAACAAAAAAAAAAAAAAAAAAAAAAGAAAACCCAAGAGCCTGTTCGTTTTCCTTTTAAGTGTCCTTATGTTTTGAGTTTCCCCAAGAAAATGCCTTTTGTGGTTCCAAGTTTCTCATTTTTAATTCATTCTACTAAGTTTTTATATAGTTCCAGGATGCACTGTCAGCATGAACATATCTTAGAATCCCTGATCCCCTCCCCTTTCTTACAAATGGAAGTTTTATTTGGGAATTAAAAAAAAAAACCTTTTCATGCAGATATTGCACATCTGGTTCTTTTGATGCTTTGAAGAACTATTCCTTGGGAAATGGACTCAGGATGCATCATTTTGGGGGTGTGGGGAAGTTCTATTTGGAACCATGAGTTAATGAACAAGGGGACCAACCAGCTTTGAGGGAAGTAGTCCTAGTTGTTATTTTGTGTGAGGATTGCTACAGTGCCTTTATCATCTGTGCCTTGCAAAGTTTACAACAATCAATATTTTAAAACATCTTTACAGAAAATGAAACTGTGAACTCATACTGCATCTGAGAGCTGATTTGGCATTTTATAAATAGGCATATGATGTCTAAATTACTTGTAATATAAACTAAGAGCATCCTCAGCATTGATGATGGTCGCATATGATCCAGAATTATAATGATGAATAATGCATTGGGTTTCATTGTCTTCTGTGATTGCCCACTTGGTTATGCAGGGACGGAGTTCCACTACAGTGTCTCAGATTTGAATTGTACAGTTTTTTTTTTTTTTTTTGGTAGCAGCTTCCCCAGAATTATGTAAGCTCATTGGAAATATTCATAGAAATCCTTGCTCTCTGTGCTTCATGGAGATGCAATCTCAGAACTTTCTCCAAGGACTGGCTCATCAAGTATAATTTAACATGTCTTATGACCTGGATCGCCTGTTTGGTGTGGATAGAGCTTGTCAAAACACAAATCCTTGCATCCTTGATACACTCGAACAAATAATAATATTTTACTCATTATTTGGAGAAGAACAATATTGAGTTTTTATACAAATAGGGTAAAGCATATAAAAGGACTGGGTGAACCATATGTGTCACTCAAACATGAGGCATACAGTGTTTTAGCTTTGCATGTCCCCCAAGAAGCCTGTGTCTCCCTCAGTCTCAATTATGTTCAGGGCAAGGGTTTGTTTCAAGGACCCTGTAAACTTGATTTTGGAGCCACAGGGTAGGTTAGGGGGTGAGCAACAGGAAGGATGGCTTAAAGCACGGTGCTTTATATTTCTCCTTTACAATTACTTTAAAATTTATTATATTACTATGACTGAATAGCCTAGAGTTAGGGTAAGATAGCTCCTGCCCTGGAGGCTGAGGAAACACCAGGCAGGAAAGCAGGTTGGTAGTGGGGCGATGGTAGCGGAGGTGAATAAACGGCCTTTCCTCCACCCCCATCCAAAGTTTGGACTAATTGGGAAATAGATGGAGGGATCGGGTAGATGTAAATCAAAGCATCAGCTTTATTACTGAAAACATCTGGGTTGAAGAAACTGACTTATATTTGCAGACAAAGGAGATTGTTTATGCTCCCTCACATTAAATTTGAGATGAATTGGATACAGAAAGTGAAGGGAGAAGAGGAAGCAAGGATAATTCCTAGATTTTTGGGTTGGCACTCAGATAGACTACAGAGCAATGGCATCACCATGTTGGACAAACACTGCCATTTTAAGTTCCCCTTGATTAAAAACTGCCTAAATCCAGCCCCAGAAAACATCAGCATAATGGCTAATGTCAGCGTGACCATAAACCACACGTGACACTCCAGCCAGAAATATTCCAACCTGAGATGAGCCCCCTCTGACGGGAAACATGCCGGCGATTCCGACCTAGCAATAAAACTCTCCTCCACACAGAAACATTCGGAGCTTGCGATATGCTCTCCCTCCCCAGACCCTTACATACCCTTAGTCTGTAAGAGAGAATGCTTCTGACTGAAATCGGCCAGAAGCCCCTTTCAGGTTTATTCTCCAAAATAAGCCTGTCTTTGACTGTTGAGCCACTTTTTGTGTCTTTCTTCTCTCTTCAACTCTTACAATAGACACTGGTGGTATATTAAGATGAGAAGGAGTAGGTTTTGAAGGGTTTGGAGGAATCAAAGACTGTTTTGGCTATGGTAAATTTTGAGATGCTCGTAAGACCTTTATGTGGAAATGTCAAGCAGAAAGTTCGTCTTTGATCTGGCAGTGCACGCTAGTTCTTTATGGTGTAGGGAATTTACAAGATTCAAAGAGTAACTGAATTGCAGAACTTGAAAAACGTATTAAAAGGCATAGAATTCATTTTAACTGGATTCAGATTGGTACAGGCATCACTGAGCACAGCCAGTATTGTTAAGATTATAAACTGGATTGTCTGATCTCTAGACCCTGGTGTAGGGTTTGCTGTTTTTTTAGTAATGAATTTTTAGTAGACACATTTTTTCCCCACCTACCAAATTATCTCCTAATAAGCCATTCCAGTCATTACTGGAAGTCACAGCGAGCAAGCTGTGATTTTGATATAAGAGATAGTGTAATAAGACAGCAGGAAGCAGCAGATCTTTTACATTCCTATTTCTAAGGTAGTGTTTTTCATCTTGAAAGTACTATTCTTGCAATTGGAAATAAGGAAAAAGAAAATAAGAATATATGACATTTCTTTCATTTTTTAAACTACATGTTTATTGTTATCATATGTTGAGTCTGTTTTATGAAACTTTTGTATTGGAATTATTCCTTTCTGTACAATTAATTAGCCTAGTGTTTTCTTTTTTTTTTTTTTTTTTTTGAGACGGAGTCTGGCTCTGTCGCCCAGGCTGGAGTGCAGTGGCCGGATCTCGGCTCACTGCAAGCTCCGCCTCCCGGGTTCACGCCATTCTCCTGCCTCAGCCTCCCGAGTAGCTGAGACTACAGGCGCCCGCCACCTCGCCCGGCTAATTTTTTGTATCTTTTTAGTAGAGACGGGGATTCACCGTGTTAGCCAGGATGGTCTCGATCTCCTGACCTCGTGATCCGCCCGTCTCGGCCTCCCAAAGTGCTGGGATTACAGGCTTGAGCCACTGCGCCCGGCCTAGCCTAGTGTTTTCTTGATATTTGCTCTTTGCAAAATATTAGACTGAATGTCTAATAGACATGTTCTAAAATGCTCTCAAGACAAGCTCTAAAGTTAGAGCATTCTGACTTTAGTCAGTTGCCTAAGTAAAATTTGAAGACTAAGGAGAGAGAATGAGTATGAATCAGCTATGAATTGAGGTGTCTTTGATGGACCCAGCTATAGCTGGGAAGATGTTTACCCCAAGTTGGCCTGGATATTCCCTAAACCCCTTCCCTATCTGGTGCAGCCCATTTTATAGACAAAAGTCAGGAGAGGATAGTTGAACAGCAAAAAGGAGAGAATATTTCTTCTGCAGTAAAGGGAAAATTCTGAGACATTTTAGTGGCAGAATGATGACTGAATTAGAGATGAGCAATTTGAATGCTTTCCGTCATAAATCTCACTCAGAAGGGAAATAAAGACAGATAGTTTCACTTAGAAACAAGACTACAGCAATCCTAAGAGACAGGACATATTGATACCAAAATGACAAATGCAATTTTAGCTACAAGGATGCTCTGTCATCTGCCAACTGAGCCAATGACTTGGCTAAAATGTGGGAAAGAGTAAAGAATTGAAATGAAAGCGCTAGCAGGGAAAAAAAAAAAAAAAAAGGTTTGCCAAACAAAATCTGAAGTCACCTCAAGCAATAAAGTCTTGGACTAGTGGTTTCTCCCTTAATTGCATCTAACTTTGGTATTGCATCTTGCATTTTATACTGACTTGTTGTCACATAGTTATTTTCAGGGTAGAATAAGAAGTTAAAAAATGGATGGAAAAATATAGAAACCTGTTGTAAAGTTATATTGCTTGCTTCTGCCCAGGAATAATGCATGACATTTAATCTGTATACTAGTTCAAGGTCACTGTGGGTCATTTATATCTGTCTTTATCAACAATACCTGTCTTAGGTTGAAAACTACATGTTAGAGATCTTGCCTACTGCCAAATTGCAAAGCAGACACACAGTCCTTTTGATAGTTTTCTCTTTTTTTTTTTTTGCCATTTCTTTTTTACTGTCTTTTGGGTATCAAGTGCCTCCTTCATTCCTTTATTCATTCACTCATAGAATTTTAATGGATTATGTGTAATGTGCAAGGCTCTGTGTTGATGGTTAGGGGAGATGCAAATGGAGTGAGGTAAATGTGTGAGAGAGGCATACTGCAATGCAGGAAAGCATGAAGGAGGCAGAAACTAACTTGTTGGTGATTCTCCCAAAACTGGTTTTTATTTGCACTTTGGTGTCATTCCATTCACTTATCCCAGGAATTGACATGAAAGCTGCCTCACAAAACGGGATACAATGTAAATTGTTGGTGATGCTGCTAATTGACTTTCTCATTGTATTTTTTATGAGAATCCCCAGAAGGTGGTTCCATCTGCTCTTAATACCAAGACAGTTCTTCTGTGTTTTAATTGGTAAGATTTTATCTTAGGGATAATGTAATACTGTAACTGACAATGCTTCCTTTTCTATTCAGCAAACCAAGCACAGCATATAAGTCATTTTTATATCTGTCTGTCTACCCAGCATCTATCCCATCATCAATCTATATCTATCTCAGTCTTGTTTTGCTCAATACCTTCACATTTGTATGTTTTTAATTTCATTTAAAGCATGGCATATACATAGAAGAGTACAAAATTATAGGGATGAAGCTCAATGAATTTTCACAAAGTGGTTTTCATACCTGTGTAACCACTTCCAGATCAGGAAATAGAACATTACCATACACGGAAGTCTCCCTTGTTCTACTATGGTCATGATCCAGCCCCTCCCCAAAGTTAGCCACTATCTTGACTAGTATTGCCTTTCTGATGAATGTAGATTGGTATCTAATTGTGATTGGAATTTGTATTTGCTTGGTGAGAAATGATGTTTAGCACTATATATTGTCCAGTGTATGTATTGAAAATAGCTTCTCATCACGCTGTGCCCTGCCTTTTCACCCTTTTAACGCTGCCTTTTGATGACCAGGAACTTACAGATTTTATTTGGTCTTTTCAAGAAATCAAATTTTTGCTTTGATATTGTTTTCTGCTTTTGGTTTGCTTCCTATTTTATTCTTGTCTGCTCTTATGTTGTTTATTTTCTTCCTCCTGGGTTCTCTGGATAATTTGCTGCTATTTAAAAAATTTTCTTGAGGTGGATATTAGAGCACTAGTTCTTCAGTCTTTTTTCTTATGTCTTTAAGATTTACAAATTTACTTTTAAGTAAGTTTTAGCAGAATTGTACAAATTTTGGTAGTATTTTTGCTATCATTAATTTTTTAAAAAATTTGAATTTTTAATGACATTTCTTTGTTTTCCAGAAGTGCCTAATTTCCAAATATTTAAACATTTTCTGGTTAACTTTTCTGGTTGATTTTTAGTTTAAATTTATTGGCATCAGAGAAAATATCTTTTATGATTTCAAATTTCTGAAATTTGCTGAGGTTACTTTAAAAATACTACTTGGTCAATTTCGACAAAATAGTCTTTATTCACTTGAAAAGACTATATTCTACAGTTATTAGAAACAATAGTTTGCATATCTCAGGTTAATTTTTAAATCATATTACTAAGTCCTCTGTATCTTTACTGTGTTTTTACTATTACATATTGATAGTGTTGTGTTAAAATGTCCTACAGTGATTGTAAATTTGTCTCTTTGTCCTTTTGCTTCTGTCAGTTTTGGTTTAATAATTTTGAGGATACATTTAGGTGTACATAATTTATAATTTTACCAAATGAATTGAAACTCTCGTGTTTAAGAAATGATACTGTTTACTTTTTTTTTTTTTTTCATTAGAAAAAAACAACTAATCTAGTTAAGCTGTTGTATAGTGTTTATATGAATGGAAGGTAGGGAAAAAGTCTGGGAGAAAAAAAAGCTACTGAATATTTTGGTGAGAGGAGTCATAGGAGCAGAGATGAGATCTAAGAATCTTAATGTGGCTGGTTGTATCATGTGGAATGGATTTCACAGAAGAGAAATGGAAGCAGACCAGTGGAGCCTGTTGTCGTAGTTCAGGGCAGTACTTCCCAACAGTGATTAATAAATCAATAGGGGAAATCATTCTAAAGCAGGTACTGGAGACCATTTACACATATCAATTAAGAAACTCATTATTTGAATTTTTTTATTTTCTGTGGTCATATTGAAAGGCTTCTAGTTTCTGTCAACTGAACACATGAGGGAATTAGTGGAGATCAGATGAACATGTTGATATCTCAGTTACTCTGAAGATATAGCATTCAGTTTTGTTCTTAATCATGTGTTGTTTAATTCATACCCCAAATTGACCACTGGTTAAAGTCAGGAAATAAAAAATGTTGACATTGAATTATAACAGTTCCATGAAAGACATACAATTATGATATGCAAATTCATCACCAGATGATTTTTCACAAACCTGTAATTTGGTAGGTATCTGATCAAAGTTCCTACCTAGAATATAAAAATCTCACCAACATTTCAATAAGCAATGTTAAAAGAAAAACGATAAGGATGATTTTATTTCAGTTATCGTGTCATTGATTGGGAATAAGGATCTTTCACTGCCTTAACATCTTATTCGTGGAAAGTCCTTACAAACAGGATACTGAAACTTTGTCTCTCATCTCGCTATATAGAAACGGCTACACTGGGCCACTCTGCCTACTCTGCCCCACTATGTCTATGGAGTAGCCAAAAAAAAAAAAAAAAAAAAGAAAGAAAGAAAGAAAAAAGAGAATCAAAATACACCTGGCTAACACAGTGAAACCCCGTCTCTACTAAAAAATGCAAAGAATTAGCCGGGCAAGGTGGCGGGCGCCTGTAGTCTCAGCTACTCGGGAGGCTGAGGCAGGAGAATGGCGTGAACCCGGGAGGCGGAGCTTGCAGTGAGCCAAGATCCCGCCACTGCACTCCAGCCTGGGTGACAGAGCGAGACTGTGTCTCAAAATAAATAAATAAATAAATAAATAAATAAATAAATAAATAAATATAAAATGAACTAGTTGATTATTTTAAATGCAAGATTCACATGTGATATCAGGATTTAAAAACGTATCATTGATATTGTACCACATGGTAAATTTCAATGCACATTTTAATATAGAATTCATTCTCAAACAAAATATAGCGTATGAAGGATTGACTCTAAACTGAATCAAAGACCCTGTTGCCAGTTTTCTTTGTGAACTCAGTTCAGTGGAACAAGAACAAAGGTCTGGGAATTATGCTGTACATGAATGCTCTTGGGCCAGGATATGTTGACCTGGGGAGAGCTGAATTGTGTTGGCTTACACTTTATTCTCTAGGGCTTGAAATGCATTATATTGGTAACACAGAAGCGAATGAGATGTCTGTGACCCTGATCAATGGCCCGTGGCACATATCTAGTTAGCCTACAGGAATAATTTTTTTTTTTTAATCTGATTCTCCCTAGAGGGGTTAACCTTTCAAAAAGTCTCCTATGATTCTCATTTACTCAAATGTTATAATCTACAACCAACTTCTCCTTAGTAAGAATTCTGGCTTAAGGTATAGTGCTGATCTCTCTGCTATGTCTGGAAACATCTTCATTTTGCCTTTAGTTTTCAGGGTATGTAATTATAGGTTGTCAGTGATATTCTTTCAATACCTTAAATATATTCTTTCATTGTGTACTACTTCCATCATTTCTCTTCAGTAGTCAGATGTCAGTTATATTTTTGCTCTCTTTCTAAGAAATAGGATCTCACATCTTGCCCAGGCTAAAGTGCAGTGCCTATTCACAGGTACAATCATTGTGCACTACAGCCTTGAACTCCTGGTCTCATGCAATTCTCTTGCCTCAATCTCTTAAGTAGCTGGAACTATAGGTGTGTGCCATTGTGCCCAACTGCTCTTTTAAAAGTAATGTGTATTTGTTGTTCTGACTGCCTATCAGATTATTTTGTCCTTAGATTTTAGTAGTTTTACTCTCAAACTTGGAGTGTTTATCTTACTATTTGTTCTGTGTGTAGATTATCACACTTGCTGAATAATTCACTTGATGTATTTCATCATTTTGGGAAAGTCTGAGTCTGTTATCTTCTTACATATTGCCTCAATCACATTATTTTATCACGGTTCCCCTCTTGGAAGCCCTTTACATATATGCTAGAATTTCTCACGGTGTCCTGTATAGCTATTATTGAATATTTTATCAGGTTTTCTTTTTCTTTGCTTCAATAAAGACATTTTACACTGACCTACATCCAGTTTATTAGTGCTGCATTCCACTGTCAAATATGCTGTATAATCTTCTATTTGCCTCAACCTTAGTTTTTCATTTATAGAATTTCGATGGAATATTTTCATATATTCTTCATCATACATTTCTTTGAAAATATACTATTTTTACTTTTTACTTTAATTAAAAACACTTTATTGAGATATGATCGATACACAAAAAGCTGTACATATTTCTTGTATACAACTTGAAGAGTCTGGAGAATTTTACTCTCTCTTCCACATCTTATATTGTTGATGTCAGAATGTACTTCTTTTTATATTGTGTGTTTATGAAAACATTTTTGTGGTTATATTTATTCTTAATACTCTTGTCTTCTAACTTTTATATTAGGGTGAAAGTGATATGTGTACTAGGTCAAAAATTACATTGTTTTGCATTTTTCTATAAATTTACCTTTGCCAGTTATATTTATACTTTCATATGCTTTTATGTTTCTTTTTAGCACCCTTTCATTTCAACTTAAAGAATTCCGGCTGGGCACGGTGGCTCATGCCTGTAATCCCAGCACTTTGAGAGGCCGAGGCGGGTGGATCACCTGAGGTCGGGTGTTCAAGACCAGCCTGACCAACATGGAGAAACCCCCGTCTCTACTAAAAATACAAAATTAACAAGGCATGGTGGCGCGTGCCTGTTATCCCAGCTACTAGGGAGGCTGAGGCAGGAGAATCACTTGAACTTGGGAGGTGGAGGCTGTGGTGAGCTGAGATCTTGCCATTGCACTCCAGCCTGGGCAACAAGATTGAAAGTCTGTCTCAGAAAAAAAAAAAAGAATTCCCTTTAGCACTTCTTGTTAGGCAGGTCTAGTTGTGATAACTCCCTGTTTTTGTTTGTATGGGAAAGCTTTTATGACATCTTCATTTTTTTAAAAAAATTATATAATATATGGTTTATTTGTAAAAGTCACAAAATTGCACATCATGAAATTATTTTCCTGGGATCTGTTTCAAAAATTCACTTTTAAGAAAAGATGAACACATTTTATTATTGTTGTTGAATTTCCAAACAAAAAATGTTGGAACTTGCCATTTATTACTGAGAAAGTAGAGGTTAATTTTTTTTTTTTTATTTCAGTTGGTTTTTGGGGAACAGGTGGTGTTCAGTTACGTGAATAAGTTATTTTGTGGTGATTTGTGGGATTTGGGTGCTCTCATCACTCGAGCAGTGTACATGGTACCAGTGTGTAGTCTTTTATCCCTCACTCCCCTCCCATCCTTTCCCCGCAAGTCCCCAAAGTCCACTGTATCCTTCTTACGCCTTTGTAGCCTCATAGTTTAGTTACCACTTATGAGTACAAAGTTTGGTTTTCAATTCCTGAGTTACTTCACTTAGAAAAATGGTCTCCAATTCCATCCAGTTTGTTGCAAATGCTATTATTTTGTTCCTTTTTATGGCTGAGTAGTATTCCAAGGTGTATGTATACCGCCTTTTCTTTATCCACTCATTGATTGATGGGCATTTGGGCTGGTTCCATATTTTTGGAATTGTGAATTGTGCTACTATAAGCATGCATGTGAAAGTATCTTTTTTTGTATAATGACTTCTTTACCTTTGGGTAGATATCCTTTTGAAGGACAAATTTTCTTGGTTGGCAGTTTTTTCTTTTTAACACTTTGAATATATCATCCCACTCTCTCCTGGCCTGCAATGTTTCTGCTGTGAAATCTGCTGAAATTGTTATGAAGGTACACTTTTATATGACAAGTTCCTTTTTTTCCACTTCTTTCAAAATTCTATCTTTCTCTTTGAGTTTGATGATTTAATTATAATGTGTTTCAGTATAGACCTCTTTAGGCTTAACCTATTTGGTATCTTTTGAGCTCCATGAAACTGGATGTTCATTTCCCTCCCCACATTCAGAATATTTTCTACCATTATTTCTTTAAATAAGCTTTCTGCTTCTTTCTGTTTCTCTTCTTCAAGTTCCATAGTGTGTATATTGACTCATTTGGTGTCTCATAGGTCCTGTAGGCTTTCTTCACTTTTTGCATTTTTTTCTTTTTGCTCCTGACTGGATAGCTCTAAAAGATTTGTCTTCAAGTTCACTGATTTTTTTCTTCTGCTTGATCAAGTCTACTGTTGAAACTTTAATTTTTCAGTTTAGTCATTGTGTTTGTCAGCTCTAGAAGTGCTGTTTAATTCTTTTTTATAAGTCTGTCTCTTTGTTGAACTTCTCATATTTTCATATATTATTTTCCTGATTTCATTTCGTTGTCAATGTTCTCTTATAGCTCACTGAGCTCCTTTAACATTATTTTAATTATTATTATTAATTTTTTGAGACAGAGTTTCACTCTTGTCACCCAGGTTGCAGTGCAGGGGCACAGTCTCTGCTCACTGCAAGCTCTACCTCCTGGGTTCAGGTGATTCTCCTGCCTTAGCCTCCCAAGTAGCTGGGATTACAGGCATGCACCACCACACCCGGCTAATTTTGCAGTTTTAGTAGAGACGGGGTTTCTCCATGTTAGCCAGGCTGGTCTCAAACTCCTGACCTCAGGTGATCTATCCACCTCGGCCTCCCAAACTGCTGGGATTACAAGCATGAGCCACCGTGCCCAGACAATTATTTGAAATTCTTTGTCAGGTAGTTAGATCTCTATTTCTTTAGGGTCCATTACTTGAGTTTCATTTTAATACATTGGTGATTTCATGTTTCCCTGATTTTTGTTTCTTTTCTCTTTTTTTTTTTTTTTTGAGATAGAGGCTTGCTTTGTCACACAGGCTGAAGTGAAGTGGCATGATCTTGGCTCACTGCAGCCTCTGCCTCCCAGGCTCAAGCAAACCTTCCACCTCGGCCCCCCGAGTAGCTGAGACTACAGGTGCATGCAGCCACGCCTGGCTAATTTTTGTATATTTTGTAGAGATGAAGTTTTGCCATGTTGGCCAGGCTGATCTCTAACTCCTGGACTCAAGCTATCCGCCCACCTCGGCCTCCCAAAGTGCTGGGGATTACAGCTGTCAGCCACGACACTCGGCTGTTTCCCTGATTCTTCATGACTTTTGTAGGGTTGCATTAGTGTCTGCTCATTTGAAGAAGCAGTTATCTCTTCCTATCTTTACAAATTGGCTTTGGCAGGGAAATCCATTCACAAATCAGGCTGACCAAAGATTCTTGGTGGTCTGGTTACTAGGGCCTGCAGATGGGCTGGCTTGTAGGATCTGTGATTAGCCCTGGTACCAGGGTCTGAGGGTTGGTGGGCCTAGTGCCATGATCTGTGGGTGGGCAGGCCTTGGGCCAGGGGCTGTGAGCTGGCTGTTGAGATCTCTGAACTGGCTGTTGAGAGCCCTCACCATTTTTCTTTGTTCTTAGCTACCCTCAGGTGATCTAGTCATGCTACTTCCCTCAGTGTTATGGATGAGGCACAACAGAAGCAAGCCTCTCAGGCAGTGCCCCAAAGGCAGAAGCTGGATGCTGACTTCACCGTGTTTCCCTGGGAGAACTTGCAGGCTGAAGTTTTCTTTCTTGGTGCTAGGTTATGCTAGCTTAGGGGAGGGATAATACAGGTAAAATGATACTGTTCTTTTTCCTTCCCTTCAACATGTTTTTTTTCTCATTTCTGCATTCCACCAGTGTGCTGTAACCTCTCACTTGGATTTGGAGCTCCCATAAAGATATTCTCATCTATGGAGGCTGTTAAATTGGTGCTTTTGCAGAGGGCCAAGGGCTGAGACCATTTATTATATCATCTTGTTGATGTCACTCCTCAATAACAGTTAGTTTAAAGTCTATTTCTGAAAACTCGAATAATACCTTGATTACCTTTAGATATGTCTTCATTGTCTGATTTTTTTTTCTCTTGGTCTTGGTTTTCTTCATATGCCTGTTAATTTTTGATTAATGCTGGCAACTGTGTATAAAAATTACAGAGGCTCTGCATGAAACTTTATCTCCTAGAAGGCAGTTTAAATAAAAGAACGCCTTCCTCTAACCAGGGAAAAATTGATTTGAGGCTGTGTTTCAGTTTTCTTAAGGCCTGGACTATTTGGATTTGCCCTTATTCCTATGGTGTAGTCTTTTAGGGGGTCCAACTGAAAGTCTGGGATAACCATGGCACATCCACTTTGATAAAACTAAATTCCATATTTTACCTCCCTACCTCCATGAGATTGTTAAATGTTTTTCTTAGCTTTCAACTTCTTAACTTAGTTCTTTTGGAAGGCCGTCTCCAGTTCACAGCCCATGTGGCTTAGAAATAAATACATTGTTTTTGAGGAAAACAGCAGCAAAATACCAGATTCACTTCAATGTTTTTGTTTATCTCTGGGATCTTGAACCTCAGATATTTTGGTAGCTTTCTAAGGACTTCAAATAGGTTTTTCTCTGGTATGGGTTTGTGTGTGTAGCTGTTGTTAGTAGAAGGTTTGTATGCTATAATAACTTTCACTATATTTATTTCTTTATTTTTGGTTTGTGTGTGTTTCAGATGTCCTTATAAGTTACCTCAAATGTTTTCTGTAACAAAGCTAGAGTATGGAAATTCAAAGGACACAGAATAGCCAAAAAAATCTTGAAGAACTAAGCTAGAGGATATTTAGATTACCAGATAGCAAAACTATTTATAAAGCTATAGCAAATAAGACAGTAGAATATTGGCAGAAAGATAAGCAAAAACACAATGGAACAGAATAGGGTACAGAAACAGAACCACATATAGTTACTTGATTTTTAACAAAAGTCTCTTTAAAAAATGGAAGCACATTTGAAGAAAGGATGACCTCCTTCATAAAAGATGTTATATTAATTTGATGAAATGACAAAACAATGTTGATTGTTATCTCACACCATAAACAAGACCCAATATCAGATAACATGTTCATGTAATTCTTATGGGTATAAGAGTCCTTAAATAAATTGAGTAAAATTTTCTTCATGACCTTGTACTAAGCAATGATTTCCTTTTTTTTTTTTTTTTTTATCAAAGAACTATTAGATTTATTTAGAAATTCCTGGCAGTCTCTTAACAAGTTGAATATATTATTAAAAACTTAAAAAACTGTCTTATTGTAAATATGCGTATATATATATTTTAAACTACAGAATAGTAGCATCCGGGAAAAACACAAAAATGTAACCATTACATTTATTTAAAAATTCGTGACAGTCTCCTAACACCTTCAAATGTATTTACAACTAAAAAAAGTTGTCTTATTATAAATATATATATGTGTGTGTGTATATATACATATATATGCATATTTTAACCACAGAATAGTAGCATCAGGGGAAAATATAGAACATTTTTCACAAATGTAAAGTATAACTTTCTTCTAATAGATTTAAAACTTGAAGGCCAGGAAGTATTATGCCAGATAAACAAGACAAATAGGAAAACTAATAGTTAATTTTACATATTCCTCGGTGAGATGGATTACTCATCATTAAAATTGAACTTTCATAAGTCTGCTGCTTCAAATACCTTAAATAAAAGAAAGGATGACCTCCTCCATAAAAGATGTGTTAATTTGATGAAATGAAAAAACAATGTTGATAGTTATCTCACACCATAAATAAGACCCAATGTCAGATAACATGTTCATATAATTCTTATGGGTATAAGAGTCCTTAAATAAATTGAGTAAAATTTTCTTCATGACCTTGCATTAAGCAATTGTTTCTTAAGCAGGGCACCAGAAGTGTGAATGGTAAAAGAAAAACAAAATAAATTATATTAAAATAAAATACCTCATATACCCCAGAATACATTAAAGAGGAAATGATATTTGTAATTTTTACATGGATATTTGTAATGGCAAGACTTGTATGTTGAATATAAAGAAATCTTTCAAATCAGTCATAAAAAGAAGAAATTCAATAGATAAATAAACCTGAATGGGCACTTCACAGAAATAAATGTCCAAATTTCCAGTAAACATGTGAATGTTCAAATTTCCAGTAAACATATGAAAAGTGCTCTACCTAATTATTCCAAAAACCCAAATTAAAATTATGATG
This sequence comes from Macaca fascicularis, assembly GCF_037993035.2. Taxonomy (NCBI): domain Eukaryota; kingdom Metazoa; phylum Chordata; class Mammalia; order Primates; family Cercopithecidae; genus Macaca; species Macaca fascicularis. The sequence goes on along the minus strand of NC_088392.1, from coordinate 70,856,451 downwards.
ATATATCACTGTGCACCCAAGAGGATCAATAAAAAGAAAAAAATGGAAGACATAAAATGTTGACAAAGATGTGAAGGAACTGGAACTCTTGAACTCTGCTGGTGATGCAGAAACTGATGTAACTACTTGGGAAAACTGGTAGTATCTGCTAACAACGAATTTTCTCATACCCTATGACTAGCAATTTTACTTCTAAATACATGATGAACAGAAATATGAATATAGGTCCACCAAAAGCACCATTCTTAATAGTTTGAAACTGGATACTGAATAAATGTCCATCAATAATAGAATATATAAATCAACTATGATGTATTCATAATTGCATACCATGCAGCAATGATAAACTCTTGCTATATACAATAATATTAACATATCTTATCAACAGAATGTTGAATGCAAAAGGCCAGACACGAAACGTAACTTCTATATGATTCCATTTAAATAAAATTCAAAAACAGGCAATAGTAATTTATTGTGTTAGATGTCAGAGTAGTGGCTACCTTTGGGATGGTAGTGATATATTACATTCAAGAAAAATCCATTTTAAAATAGATTTTAAAATAAATGCCCCTTTAATGGAGATAAAAAGTGTAAATAAAGACATGACATTTAAGTTATAATTTGGAGTGATTTTTGGGTTCTCCAGGCAGATCATTCCAGACTAGAGAAAATATCGTTCTGGTATTGCAGCACTATATTTTTCCTCTTTCTTTTTCCTTTCTGCATTATTTCTTCCCATTAAAACTTACCTATTTTGCATATTTTTTCTTAAGAGACTATCTACCTCTAGATAGTTTAGCAAGTTTAATATGTTACACCACCTAGATTAGCTTGTAGACTTAATAGTTTATTCTAAAAAGTAATTGATGTGGAACTTTTTTATATCTAAGCAGGCAGGAGGGGAATTTTAAAAAAATAAGACCCCCTTTAAAATTACACCATATAGAGCACGACTGGTGTAGTTTAAGTCAAGGATGGATTTCTGCAGTGCTTGGTATGTTGCTATATACAGATAAGCACTTCTAAATACTAAAATGACAGTTACCATTACTAGCTTTGTTCCCAAAAGACCTCAACATATTCCTAATGAGTAAATTTTACCATCATCACAATGTTTACCTCATTTGCAGTGACTTATTCATAAAATTCAGACTTCCAAAGATAATTTAAGCAAGTAAAGTAATATCATATAGCTCTTGTTTAAAAAATGCAGAGAGGCATTAACGTTGTGTAATAGCATTGTTTCTATTATAGAACATAATAATGGTTCTGAATTAATTGGATTTTATTAAAAATTAAAGAATTGAATGATCAGAGGAAAGAAATCATAGTTTTTCTCTCAGGCTACTTTGCTAAGTTGGAAGTGAGGATATAAGACAACCAGGTAGATGGTATCAGAATTAAGGAGTCAATTCTGACAACTGAAAATTCAAATAATGATCTATTTAAAGAGTGATTCATTTAAAATAAGCTTCTTTAGGGCCAGGTTGCATTTAATAGAAATAATCTTAAGCATAATCCAGAGGTTTGAAATATGTCTGCTTTTCTATGCATATGTACTTGCTACACTCAGTTTATTTTAATTTCTCCAGAGAGTCTGATTTTGCAGGGTAGTTTAACCTGATGGGGGCAGTGTGTGCCTGTTAGTCCCAGATAGAGTCTAAATTATTTTAAGGGAGAAAGGTAAGATTAAGGGAAAAATGACCTACACAGCTTAGAGAAAGGCCACAATAGGCTGCTGATGACTTTCCTGGCTCTGAAATGGCAGCTTGCATACGAACAAAACAAATAAAGAGATCAAAATGAAAAATCAAAGTTTTGTCAGGTTTTCCACAGTCCACTAGAAGAGCAGCTTGTGAAAAGATTATTTTGTAAAGCTCTCTAATAGGCTTTCCAAAGCTGCTATCTTAATGCAGTCAAAACAGATAATGATGTCTTCCCAAACAGCTAATGGATTTGTAGGCATTCCCCATTGTCATGATTTGCTTATTAGAAATATACAGTTCTTTGCACACGGGCTTGTCTTTATCTCACTTCTTCAACTGGAATGTGAGCAGAGAACTCTGTTGCATTAACTTGGAAACTTTTGCTTTTCTGAGGAATGTTCACTGTCCAGCCATGGTTATTCTGAATGTGTGTGGGAAGGCTCTAATGATCAGTCTGGATAGCTTGTTTTTTTGTGTGTGTTTTTTTTTTGTTTTGTTTTTTTGCCTTTGCTTAAGACAAATATATTTTCTCTTTTAGTCTCTTAGGTATGAGGCATAAAGAAAAATGGACCTTGTCTAGGCGGCTCTTTCAGATCTCTCTTTTGTTCTTATATCCCCTTCCTCACAATGCCCAAGATGGCTCACGATGGCCAGAACTGCCTGTTTGGAGTCCACTAATTTTATTTTCCAAAGCAAAGAGGAGAAGCTATTTACAGGAATGAAATGCTACTCCAGTTTCCGTATGCTTTTGAAGTACTTCTAACTTCAAATGATTAATGTGATCAAGACTCATTTATTTATATTTTAAGAATATTTTTAAAAGCTGTTTTGTTATGAAATTTAACAAATGTGCAGATAAATGTATAACAGAATGATATACAGTGTAATGGTTCATGGTTTATCACAAACAAGCAGGTTAAATAAAAATATAGAACATTATTCGTATCCTGAAAATCTCCCTCATACTTCTTCTGAATCACTAACCTGTCCTCCTCCAAGCATAACCTGATTATCATAGCAACCACTTCCTTGTTCTTTTTTCTAGTTTAACTTCCTGGATTAGTCAGGATTCTCCAGAGAAACAGAACCACACACACACATATATATAAAAAAAAAAAAAATATATATATATATATATAAAAATACATACATATATTTATACATAAAATTTATACATAAAATTCAAAAACAGGCAATAGTAATCTATTGTGTTAGATGTCAGAGTAGTGGCTACCTTTGGGATGGTAGTGATATATTACATTCAAGAAAAAAAATATATATATATATTTATATGTGTGTGTGTGTGTGTGTGTATATATATGCGTGTGTGTGTTAAATAGAAATTAGCTCATTCAATTATGGAGACCGGAGACCGAGGAGTCCCACCATCTGCTGTCTGCAAGCTGGAGAACCAGGAAGGCTGGTAGTGTAATTCAGCCTGAATCCAAAGGCTGAGATCAGGGAAGATGATGGGGTAAACCCTGGCCCAATGGTGAAGAACTGAGACGGCAGGGAGGGGTACTGGTGTAAGTCCTGCAGTCTGAAGGCCTGAGAACCAGTGATGCCAATGTCCAAGGACAGGAGGAGATGAATGTCTTGGCTCAAGAAGTGAGATAGAATTCACCCTTCCTCTCCTTTTTGTTCTATCTGGGCCTCAGCGGGTTGGATGATGCTCACCCACATTGCTGAGGGTGATCTTCAATAGGTCAACAGATTCAAATGTGAATTTCTTCTGGAAACACCATCACAGACACACCCAGACATTACGTAATACCAGCTATCTGGGTATCTTTTAGCCCAGTAAAGTTGACACATAAAATTAACCATCACACTTCCTAAGCATGCTCTCTCAGAGATCCTTGTACGTAATTTTTTGCAATCTTGTTGCTGTCCAATCCCTTCAAGCGGATATATTTTTAAAAAGTGTTCAAGTTTTCTAGTTGTTCTTAGTAGAAGGCTCAGTTATGTTAACCAGCCCACCATTCTTGGAAGTGGAACCTTATTTATTTATTTATTTATTTATTTATTTATTTATTTATTTATTGAGACAGAGTTTTGCTCTGTCACCAGGCTGGAGTGCAGTGGCACAATCTCAACTCACTGCAACTTCCACCTCCCAGGTTCAAGCGATTTTCCTGTCTCAGCCTCCTGAGTAGCTGGGACTACAGGCATGCACCACCATGCCCAGCTAAATTTTGTATCTTTAGTAGAGATGGGGTTTCACCATGTCGGCCAGGTCATTTATTTTTTAATTCAAAAACTACTTATTAAGTGCCTACCAGCCAGGTGCTGCTCTGAGATCTGGGGACACAGTGGAGAAGAAAAGTGCATTTTCTCTTTTACAGGAGGGTTGTATCCAGTTGAGGGATTTGGATAAGAAAATGTTACAGTGCTCTTCTTTAAAACTCCTGCATAGCTACAAAGTAACATTATCATCATAATAGACATTAGACAACTCATTAAAATGGGTAGTGATGATTGGTTTTACAAAAATGTTTCCCTTTACAATAAGACTCATAGTAGGATTTCTTTATAAGCAAAGTATTTCAGAATTTTGGAATAGATATTACCTCCTCATCCCATACCCTGCCCCCCAGCACCCCTCAGGACTACTCAGAAATGCCGTTTGTAGTATTTCTAGTTTTATGTCCAGGATGGGCTTGAGCTGGGATGTTCTAGATGCTATGCTGGATGAAGAAAGATGTTGGCTGACTGTAGTTTGCTTTCTTTTAGCCTCACCATCTCATTCATTTCTTTTTCATTTTTAATTTTAAGCTCCTCTGCCTTCCCTGTGTCCTGTGTGATTCATTCCTTTAAATCCTTTGCAAATCTAGAAGGAAAGACCACACACGTCTCAGGGTTGTTCTTGTTGCTCTTCATTTCTCTATTTTTGTGGGTACCTGGGCTCTGCTTTTGGTGGTTACAAAGAGCTAAAACTTGTCTAATCTCCATGGCAATTTCTTATTAATAGCATTCTCCCTTGAGATTATACTCATATATTTTCCTTCTCTCACTAGGTCAGGATTTTAAAATCTGAAATAGGTTTAGCACTATGTAATCCCCCCTCAAATTGTAAGCAAAATATGATTTCTATTTGAAGGTATTAATTTTCTGGAAAGAATGCATATTTTAAAGAATATTTTTTATTAGGGGAATTTTCAAACAATCACTGAAGTAGAGACTCCAGGGGAAGTTATACAAATTCCCCTGGAGTCAATATGAACAGTTTACAATGCTTATTTTACTTATCCCTGCACTGTATTTTTCTGGAGTATTTTAAAGCAAATCCCTCATATCATGCCATTTCTTCTATAAAATCTTCAGTGTGAATCTTCAACTGTTAATTTTTTCCTTACATGGTCACCATGCCTTACGATAACTAGTAAGATGAACAGTGATTCCTTAACCTCATTTAATTCTCAGCCCATCATCAAATCTCCCCAATTGTCTCATATATCGTTGTATAATTGAGCTATTAGATTTTGTCATTCAATTATTCTAATTAGGACTTAAACAAAGTTCACCTTTGGATTGGTAAACATCTAAAGTCTATTTTATTGTAATGATCACCCTTTCTCCTTTTTATGTTATTAAATTATTGGAGATTATTTGTTCCATAGAGCATCTCATAATCTGGATTTGGATGACTGCCATTTGGTATTGTCACTTAACTTCTAATTCTCCTTTCTTTGCATTTTCTGCAAATTACTTGTAAATTTGTGGATGATCTCTAGGTTTGATTAGATTCATGTTTTACACAGTTATTACTTTTTAAAAACACAGTTTTAATTTTCCAAAAATAAAACCTGAGGGTTCAAAATTTTGACCCCCAAAAGTTTAAAAGGCACTATAATAGAAGCAACTATTCAAGGGAACGTATATTTGATAGTCATCATTAAATTATTTCTGTAGTATGCACAATGTTAACCACACAGACATTTCTGAGTGAATACCTAAATGAATGTATACAATTTTTGAATAAGTTAATGAAAGAATAATTATTTACAGTTTTTTCTCTCATCACACTGAATTTATTCACACAAGTTAAATAATTTTAGAGTCTAAGCAGATTTAGAAATGGTAATATAAAGATAAATAAAGTTAATACATGCTTGCCCTATTGACCAAAATGAATACGAGTTCAGTTCAATGTATTTTTTCAAGTGGTGTATTTTATTTTGTTCAACAGTTTTTATGGTACTGAGAAGAGAGTGAAGATATCTACTTATTTACAAAGCTGAAGTTCAGAGTATCATAGAAATCACAGAGAAGTATGGAGATTATAGCTGAAAAGCCTACAGAAGTTTTAGTCTACTTTTTCACCAAATGTATACATCTCCTCTACATTTTCATTGACTTGTGATATTAAACCTTTAATTGAATACGTAAGCAATGGGAAACTCTTTTGTTCTTACATCCCCTTCCTCACAATGCCCAAGATAGCTCACGATGGCCAGAACTGCCTGTTTGGAGTCCACTAATTTTATTTACTTTTGTAAGACAGTCCATTCTATTTCAGGATGACATTAATTGAATAATCAGTTTGATTTTGCTCTCTGAAGGGATGACATCCTAATGTTTATTGAGTGCCTATTATTGACTGGGCACTCATCACAATTTGTGATTTTTTTCAACTGATTAATTTACTTATGTAAAGTCTGTTTCCACCATGTGACTGTAATCCTCAGGAGGGCAGATGCCATGCGTGAATTATTCAGTGTGTATCTTTGGCACTCAGTTCATGTATTTGTTGAGTGAATGAATAAAGAATCAGGTAGAGAGAAATTAAGTATTTTTCTTATGATCACACAGCAAGGCTGTGAACTCTGATTTCCAACCTTAAAGCTTTTTAGAATTGTAAATATACCTATAATTAGACTTAGTCTAATTCAGTTTTACATGGAGGCTTTTATTTTCTTTTTTAAGTATGAAATCATGAGTCCTGAACCTTCTCTTTTTAAGATTGGATCTTTAGTTTTCTCACCTGTTACTCACAAGACATAATGACCAGAAATCTTATTATAGCATACATCTTTAGCCCATCCTTCATAAAATTTTGTTGGCAGTAGTGAACACATGGTCTGACATTACAAGATGAGTATTATTCTCTAATTTTGATACTATCATTGTATCAATGTAGTCTAAGATTGCATTTATTTTTTGTTTCCTAGCCATGTCTCATTATTGCCTCTTAATTGGCTTGACATCATCTAAAATCCTCAGTTCTCTCCATATGTAAAGCTGTGATTTTTGATGACTTTTTGCTACTCACTCTCCTCTACCATATTGTGCTAGTAAATTATATTGTTTTTAATACAACCACGGAACATTGGACTCAGTAATGAGTTTTACATCTTTATTAAATGACATCTTAATTGAACATGGTTGAATATAAGTCTTTGCAACTGATTCCAGAAACAAAACAAAATCTAAAACCAAAAAAGCAGAAGCAAATAAGTGCACAAATAAAGGATGGAGGGGATGTTGTTTAGCGACAACATATGGGAAAATGACTTAAGAACTTTAGTCGGCTCCCTAAGAGCTGGCGTATCAAATGATTGCCAAAAATTTATGTCATCTTAGGATGTGTTAGTATCTAACACCGGGATGACAATTTTGTTTCCTCATTAGTGCCAACTGTGATCATGTGGTAGTGATGGCCTAGAGGCTGTACTGAGATGATTTAAGATGAATCCCATCTCAGTGCCAGGAGTTATTAGGGATATCTGCTATGGGGGTGGGAGAGGAGAGTATTCATTTGCGTGTTTGCACCTTTGCTTATGAGTTTGAGGGATAGCAGAGCCAATCTATATTGTGACTGCCCAAATGTGCAAGATATTAGACTGAAAATGTTTTCATAAGGCAGAGCCAATCAGGGCGAGAGGTCTCTGAATTCTCCCATGTGGAGAGCCTGCAAGAACTGAAACTGTCCAGCCTGGAAAAGCAAATGCTAAATGGCTGCTGTGTGCAAGAGAGATGGAGTCTGTTGTTACCTGTGAACTTATGGAAGAGCTGGGTTCTGATAACCTTCATAGACGGAAAGAAAAAGTTGTACACAGATTTCAGTTTAGTATAAGTAGAACTTTCCCAAAATTGAATCTGTTCTAGGATGAAATAAAGTAATTGAACTGTGATGAGTAATTGCCATTGGAAGTTTAAGAAAAAAATTCAGTGACTCCATGCTGACGGTCAATGTGGGGGCTGTGTGTGGCCTGGGTGACTTTTATGTCCCTTTTAGTTTAGAGATTCTGTTTATTCATTCATTCAAAAATACTTATGGAGTGCCTACTCAATGCCAGGCAATTTTCTAGGAAAGAGGAAACTGTGGGGAATAACAGATAAAGTCCCCATTCTCATAGGCTTCAAGGTCTCATAAGAGTTGGAGAGCCAGATAAGTAAATGGGTAAATGAGCAAGGTCATTTTAGATAAATGCTCTAGAAAAAAAATCAAATGTGAGTGATAGTAGGATGCTGAAAGAAAGGAGAAACTCTCTAGGCTGGATTGCCCAACAAAGCTCTTATGAGGAAGTACCACTTGAATAGAGAATTAAATTATTACAAGTAGGCATTTATGCAGAATTCTGAGGGAAACTTTTGGTATATTTTTGCATAAACTAATGAAGTTAGGTTTCTGTGATCTGCTCTTGAGTAAACTCACGCTGGCTCCTAAGGTGACAACTTTCCTTTTAAACTGCATATATCTCTCTGGTTTGATAAACAATTCTAGAATTTTCTTGGAAATTAATCATTATCTCACCACATTGTATTTACACTATTTTTCCTGTTTTGAAAATGGCAGAAATTTTTACCAGTCTTCTTTCACCTCTCTCATTTTGCATGATGTGCAGTCAAATCTGCATGTTCTTTTTGTATTTGGAATATATCACACTGTACTTCATTTGAGCTAGAGGCAGAAGCTCCTTTAAAGTAGCTGAATTCTCTTTTACTCAATTCATTGCCTACCTTGGCTTTAATTCCCCCCCCCTTTTTTTTTTAATTTCTCAGTTTAAATGAGAGAAATAAAATTTAAAAATTTTAGAGAAAAAGAGAAATGGGGTGTTTTGCCTTTTCTGCGTCTGTTAACATTTTACCATCTGCCCCAAGTACTGGTCCAATTCCTTCCTCATTCTACTTTAGTTTCAAACTTATTGAAAATGCATTTCTCCCCTTTATTGTTTTTATCAGTTTCTGCAAGTTTCTGCTTATTCTGGATTTCTTCCTTTTCAAGTGTTTTCAAGGATTTTTATTCTTCTTTTGTATTCCCCCTGATTATGTGACCATTTCGCTATCAGTTAATTAGAGAGTTTCCTGGCAGACCAGTTGATGTCATCAGTTGCCTTTGCCCTTTCTTCCTCCTCAGGATCATTTGTGATTGCATTGTTAGATTTATAGTTATAGGAACTTCTTCATCATTTGCATCTTTCTACTGTTTTGTACTCTGCACTTGTTAATATTTTCCTTTTCCTTGTTTTTTTTTTTTTTTGTTGTTGTTGTTGTTGATATCTGCACAGCACAGTAGGCATAGAGGGCATGTCTGGTCCTACCCACTATTACCTCCTTTGTTTTTCTTTTTAATTTTGTTTTTAAGTTTCATTTTAAGCTCAGGGGCACATGTGCAGGTTCATTACATAGGTAAATTTGTGTCATGGGGGTTTGTTGTACAGATTATTGCATTACCCAGGTATTAAGCCTAGTACCTATTAGTTGTTTTTGTTTTTGTTTTTTGTTTTTACTCCTCTCCCTCCTCCCACCTTCTGCCCTGTGACCGGCCTCAGTGTGTGTTGTTCCCTTCTATGTGTCTATGTATTCTCATCGTTTAGCTCCCACTTATAAGTGAGAGCATGTGGTATTTGGTTTCCTGGTCCTGCATTAGTTTGCTAAGGATAATGGCCTCCAGCTCCATCCATCTCCCTGTAAAGGACATGATCTCATTCTTTTTTATGGTTGTCTATTATTCCATGGTGTATACGTACCACATTTTCTTTATCCAGTCTATCATTAGTGGGCATTTAGATCTTTGCTATTGTGAATAGTGCTGCAGTGAACATGTGCATGCATGTGTCTTTATGATAGAATGATTTATATTTGTATCAGTCCATTCTCACACTGCTAATAAAGACATACCCAAGGCTGGGTAATTTATTAAGTTGGTGCAAAAATAATTGTGGTTCTGACAATTAAAATTGCAAAAACTGCAATTACCTTTGTACCAACATATGTAAAGGAAAGAGGTTTAACTGACTCACAGTTCAGCATGACTGGGGAGGCCTCAGAAAACTTATAATCACAGTGGAAGGGAAAGCAAACATGTTCTTCTTCACATGGTGGCAGGAGAGAATTATTGCCCAGCAAATGAACCCCTTATAAAACCACCTGATCTCTGAGAACTAACTCACTATCATGAGAACAGGATGGGGGAAACTGCCCCCATGATTCAATTATCTCCACCTGGTCCCTCCCATGACATGTGGGGATTATGGGTAGTACAATTCAAGATGAGATTTGGTTGGGGACACAGCCAAACCGTATCAATATTCCTTTAGGTATATACCCAGTAATGGTATTGCTGGATCCAATGATAATTCTGTCTTTAGGTCTTTGAGGAATCTTCACACTGTCTTCTACAATGGTTGAACTAATTTACACTCCTATCAACAGTGTATAACCGTTCCTTTTTCTCCACAATCTCGCCAGCATCTGTTGTTGTTTTTTTGACTTTTTAATAATAGCCATTCTGACCGGTGTGAGAGCCTTCTCAGTTTGTCTAAACCCACAGAGGATGTGGTCACTTTCCTTAAAGGCTCCTGTTTTTTCTAGAGTTAGAGTTAGCATAATGATTCTTTCTTGCTGGTCATAATTTAATAATTATCACCTTCACATATCTTTCTTTCTTTCCAATATTTTGATACTTCCTCTCTTGTTAGAATAGATCTAGAGGTATCTCATAGGTAATTTTCTGAGGATATATGAGGGCATTAGATAAAAAAATAGAATCCAGGATAGTCTGAATCAGTCAGATATACTGTAACATATCTGCATTTTAATAGAAGAATTGTGGACAAAATATTTTAACCCAAATAAGTTATTCCAGTGTGGGTAATTTGATAAATCATGGCAGGTCAATGGGATTTAGTAAAATTTTAGTGAAAGAAGAACCTTTGAGAATATTTTAAATCATTCCATAACTTTCTCCATGATTATGAGAAGAACTGAAATAACCAAAGTGAGTTGTTCTAGCTGAAGAGGTAAACTTTGGCTAATGATTTAATTTAAAAAAAATCAGTCAAAGTTAAAGTCCTGGGAAGTTTTTGACATGAGGAGTACAGCTGTAAGTAAGCTCCATTCAGCACCCACAATCCTATGTTACGGAGATAAAGGGTTCTATCATCTGTACCCTTGTCCTTCTCTTTGAAAAAGGAGCACAGGTCACTTTGCTCTCTCCCATTATGCTATTGTTGTCTTATATCTAAATATTTATGGTTCAAATGCCATAAGTCAATGTTATGAAATTTGTTTTCAATTGTCTGACATATTTTTAAGAATTCAAGAGAATAGCCCATTATGTTTACCAAGATATATGCCATTTTATTGTTTTTTTTTTCTTGTTCTAAGTTTCTTTCTAGTTTCATTTCCCTTTATTCACACAGCTTCCTTTAGAAATTCTTTTAAAGAAGATCTGCTGGCTATAAATTGTCTTAGTATTCCTTCATCTGAGAATGTCTTTATTTCACTTTCATTCCTGAAGAATATTTTAACTAGGTATAGAATTCTATGTTTATAGTCATTCAGTACTGGAAAAATATTGTGCCGCTTTCTAACAGTCTCCATTATTTCCTTTGAGAAATATACAGTGATTTAAATCATTATTCTTGTATATATAAAGTGTTGTTTTTCTCTGGCTCCCTTCAGAAATTTATATTCTTGTCTTTAGTTTTTACCATTTTGATTACGCTGTGTGGGCATGGATATTTTGGATTTATCTTGTTTGGTGTTTGTTCTTGTATCTAGCCAAATTTGGGAAATTTTCATTATTTCCTCAGATATTTTTTCATTACTACACTCTTCCCTTTCTCCCTCTGGCACTCTGAGGACATGACATAAGACCTTTTGCTATTGTCGCACTGGCCCCAAATGCTCTGCTTATTTTTTCTTTATGCTTCATGCTCTTTGTTATTCAGACTGCATAATTTCTATTACTCCATCTTCAAATTCAATGACTCTTTCATCTGTCATCCTCATCCAGCTATTGAGTCTATTCAATGTATTTTTTATATCAGTCATTTTGTATTTACTTGCCAAGATTTTTAGTTTTTACATTTGTCATGAGAGTATTCACAATTGCTAGTTTGAACATTTTAGTGTTTGTCAGATAATCCAACAATTGTGTTTTCTTGGCATTGTTTTCTATTGATTTTCTTTTCTTATGTGAGTTGACATTTTCTTGGCTTATCAGATGTTGAGTAATTTTAGATTACATAATGGACATTTTGAATATTACTTCATGAGACTCTGGATCTTATTTAAATTCTATGGAGAATGTTGCTATTTCTGTTTTAGCAGACAATTAATCTAGTTAGATTTAGATCTCAGATTCCTATCTACCTTGTATGGTGACCTACGGTTTCAATGTCATTTCAGTTGTCAAAGCCATTATAATGTTCTTTGGATATGTCCTGGGTGTCTACGATCTAGGCAGAGGTCTCTATGTAACTTCAGTTCTCAAGGGGTTTGGAAGGCTGATTAGGATCAGAATCACACATGTGCAGGTCAAGAGTGAGCCCAAGAGTTTAGAAACAACTAACTTCATGGGGTTACCTTCCCAAGCTTCTCTTTCTGCATGATTTCCTGAGTATTTATTGATTCTCTGGGCCACTCTTTTTGGTCCTCTGTCCAGAAACTTGGGGCTTTAGTGATCCCTCTCTGTGTACACTTCTCTGATTGGGCTCACATTCTAGCCCAATAAGAGGGAGAACAGAGAGGAAAAAAAACAAAAGAGGAAGAAAAAGGCAGTATTTGTTTGTTTGTTTGTTTTTCTTACCTTCTTTCAACTACAGTTTCACTGAGCAGAGAAGGTTCCCCTTTCTCAAAGTTTCGGCTTTTACAGAGTCTCATAGTTGTCACTGTCAACATTGATATGGAATTGCCTGGGGGCTGGGCCTGGTAGAAAGGAGAAGTAGACTTCTTCCCACCATGAGCATTAAGAGCTTCTTTCCTAGTTCTCAGCCAGGCCTGTTGTGCTTCTCCTGGAGTTCAGTTTATCTGTGCTATAAGGGCTTGCTTCTGTGTTTCAGGCTGCACTGAATTCTAGTCATGGGCTAAAGGAGGGGGGAAATGGTAAATTCACTACTGATTCCATGGTGCCTTGATGTGCCTGCTGTGATTTACTTTACATAGTCTTCTCATAGCTGCTATGCAGTCTTTCTGGGTTTTATAGTTGTATTAAGTGGGATAGAATGAGTGCAGTGTGCTTACTCCCTTTCATCTGGAACCAAACTATGTGGATTTCCCAAATTTATTAGACTCTATTATCTGGGTTCCCTGGGAGGGTAGAACATGCCTAGTATTAAATTATTAATCAAATGTTGCCAGGAGATCATGCAATTCTTTATAAAACAGACATGAAAGATCTGAAAACATAAAACAAATGTCATGATTTTCAGAATATCATGTTTATAACAAGGTATTAAAATCTCTTATTTTAAACTCAAGAACGTGTAAAAGTATATATGGAGAAAATAGGAAAATTTGAATTGTATATTTGCATTACAAGAGAATGATGTTCATCAAACAATTTGCCAATAAAGCAGTTATCTAAGGGACTAGATTTTGATGTAACTCTGAGCAGAAGAAATTATTAAACATTTTAATGGATGCCATTTCAATAGTTTTCTGGTTGTTTCATCTGTAGCACAAGTATGCAAATATAAAACTTAATAGGCAATGAGTTTTTATGTGCACTAATTCTGAACTTAGCTTTGTTTCAGGTAGAAACTTTTTACAAAGGGACTCGGTAGTAAAATGCAGGTACTGTCACGCTTTTGACTCCTAAACCCCTATTTCCTCTATTTTTTTTTCTTAGCAAACTGCTGAGTAGAAAACATAATAGATGATGGAATTCATCTTCATTTTCAGGATGCCACTAAAATACTTTTTTTGATATAATGTTTGGAGCCTTGATATAATGTTATGTTGAAGGTTAAGACTGAAGGATAACTTACATGTAATGACTGCTATAACTTTTTAGTAGTTAAATCCTCTTAGGAATTAATGGTAAGTTCAATTATGCTGAATTCAAGGCTATAATTCCAGATACTATGAGAATATTTTTAGCCTGATACTTACGATTAGATGTTCACCTTTAAAAACAGATATTTGTTTTTTCTTAAGTAAATTAATATCAAATATGTATTCATAATTGGCAATTTGAAAACATCAATTTCTATTGTCAAATTTCAGCAAATCTAGGGGAAGTAGAAGTTATCTCTTGGATAGTTTTTATTGCTTTTATTTTGATACTGGAAACATGTCCTCATTTTCCTTTTCATTTGTTTTAAGTTTTGTACAAAGAGTTTAATACAAGCATATAAACTCAGACAAAAGTTAATATCTCGAGAAGTTTAGTTTCCCCATAACTCTACATTAGTCAAAATTTATTTTGTGGTTCTGTAGTTTGCCTTGACAATTACAGAAACCCAAGTAATGTGGTTTCCTTTGAATGGTTATTTAAGGCAAAGATGCTGCTGGACAGCACAAGTCACACTTAAAGAGTTTCTCTGGAAATCTTTGAAAAATTTCCAAACTTTGGAACTTTGGAAATCTGAAATCACCTCTAACTAAAATATGCCTGTCTACCAAGAGCAATATTCTTCGGTTCCAAAAGTGTTTATTGAGTGATTACTCTCTTCTAGACAATGGGGATATTGCAGTCAATAAAACTTGACAAAATTCCAGAGCTCACACTCTAGTTTTGCAGTTTACACATGTTGGCATTTGTGGTTGATTGTTGAACCTGATCAGACTGGGCACCAGAAGTGCTAATGATCTGAGAAGAATTGCCACTCACCTCTGTATAGCACAATTTCTGGAGATTAAGCACAGGTTGCTTCTTAAAATTCTAAATTGTCTCAAGATGGATGTTCTATACATTTTTTGTTATATTTTTTGACATCTAATTTTTCAGAATGAACCAGTGTGATTCTTTCAGCATTGGTCTTAACTAAAGATCTTTCTGAGACCCCATAAAAACCCATTTATAACGTTATTTTGTGTAATATGATACATGAAATATGTATATAAACATATATATGCAAGATGAGAGAGGTCTTGCTACTCAGTATAAACTAACAAAATGGTCCTGAGAAATGAGATCCAGAATGTCAGTACCATACTGTAGTATAGAGCATAGAAGGACTATGCTATAATCATTTTTGCCTTTATCCATCTAATGGTCATCGTCTATGTTATAAGCTCTTAGGACACTAACATTCCCTCAAAGTGTAAATGCAGTCTATTGCTCTGTGAGGATGTCTACGTTTTAAGGTCAGTGTATTTCTCTAGTACGAAAGTTGTGAATCATGTGAGGTTCCTGACATTTGCCTAATTCACAGAACTCTAGCCTGGATGGATAGCCTGCTGTTGTTGATACACAGAGTAGAGTCCTCAGAGACTAGAAAGTGAGAGTCCTTTTTACACCACGTGGGAGTGCTGCCCCTTTGATCTCAAGATGACAAGAAAGCTGTGCATCCCTCTTTTATAACTGGTACAGGCAGGGAAAAAAAATGAGCAGGTGAATCCGAACTTTGGTGTCAGAGGGAAGTTCAAGTAGACAGAAAGTTCAGGTGGGGAAGCTTTGATGGCAGGTACCAGCAAGCTGGCTGTGTGTTTTTCAGGTCTAGAATAAAATGCACATTCCTGGAAAGGCTTTAGTGAGAGGAGGAAGGTAGGTTCCCAGTGCTGGATTTGCAGAGATACTGAACAACGCAAAGACCTACTACAGCAGGACAAGATAATAACCTCTCTTCTAGAAGTCCAGCTACTAGAAGAAAGATATGATATTCCCAAAACATATTTTTGAGTATCTGTCCTGTACCGGGCATGACTTTAGGCGCTGAACAAAATAGGCAAAATGAGTCTCCTGTGAGGCTGACATTGTGGAGATGAGAGACAGAAAATAAACAAGATAAATAAGTGAAATGTTTGGCATTTTAAATGGCGATAAGTGCTACTGAGCTAAACAGAGAAGGAGAGTAAGTCCCATGTGGGGAGGTGTGTGTGCAACTATACATAGTGAGGCTAGGGGGGTCCTCACTGAGGAAGTGCTGAGGAAGATACAAGGTCAGAGAGTGATCAACCTTGAGTCAGATCAGGCTGAGCTTCTTTGGGGTTATTAAACAGTTACCTGACCATAGATAGCATTCGTCTCAGGGTCTGGCGTGGTGATAAATCTTGGGGTTCTTAAGTGGTCCAAGGTTTGGAGATCAGGATCTGTGGCTCATGGAGTTGAGGATTCCTATTTATATCTAGGTGACGACCATGAAGGAGTGAAATGACGTAGGAGTCCATTTGAGGCTCAGCACCTGGCCATGTTGGGAGCTGATAGACCTGGAGAAAGCAACACCAGGCAGATCAGCAAGGTTTAAGTCAGAGACTGAGATGCTGTGATAACTAAATCAGACAGGCTAGAGTCGAAGTGGGTATCAGGGCATCTGCAGGAATATTTGTCTGTGCTGGACTTTAGAAGCAACACCCAGGCTGATCTTTTGGTCCCAGGCCCTAGGCAGAACTTCTAGAATAGCAAACATACCCGTCAGTGTAAGGTGAACTTTGACACTCGTGTTTATGTATCACCACATGCTCTAGTCTGACTTGAGTGGGGTTGCCAGATAAGCTACAGGATTCACAGATGAATTTGGATTTCAGAGAAACGGTAAATAATTTTTCAGTATAAATCTATCCCAAGTATTGCATGGAATATACTTATGCAAAAATTTTATGTCATTTTTCTGAACTTCAAATGTAACTGAACATTCTTTACTTTTACTTGCTAAATCTGGCAGCCCTAGATCTGAGGCTCATCTGCAGGCCCACATCATGGGTGGGCCAGTCTTTTAGGTGTGTGGTAGAGCCAAAGACCTCCTTCCTCTTCAGAAGCATTTTGGTTCTTAGGGATCCTAGTATCCTTCATGTCAGGGATCCTAAAATGAATACTTAGGGGCTTTTCAGAAAACTCTATTATTCACAGTAGTGGTATAAGTAAATGGCTAAAGAATTTTAGGAGTACGTGACCAGCCTGGCCAAAATGGTGAAACCCTGTCTTTACTAAAAATGCAAAAATTAGGGAGGCATGGTGGCAAGTGCCTATGTAGGCACATAGCCTATAGTCCCAGCTACTTGGGAGGCTGAGGCAGGGGAATTGCTTGAACCCGGGAGGCGGAGGTTGCAGTGAGCCGAGATCGCACCATTGCACTCCAGCCTGGGCGACAGAGCGAGACTCTGTCTCAAAAAAAAAAAAAAAAAAAAAAAAAAAAAAAAAAAAAAAAAAGAAAGGAATTTTCTTTCCCCAGAGCAGGTGTTAAGCTTTTAACACCACAGAACAGATGTAGAAAACATAAAATCAGAGCAGTGCCAGGAGTCTTGAGCCATGCCTAATGGGTCTCCTCTGTTTTCTGTGATGCTTCCTAAAGCCTGTATGTGGAAATCTGGGGATCCTACATACCCAGTTGGAAAACCACTTCTTTAGAACAAAGAATTAGCTGAAAAGATCAGGAATGATTAAAAAACTCCCTGTGCTCTGTGTTTTTGAGCAAGCATTCAAAGTACTGGAGTTGGGAGGGGAGGACGTATGCAGTGCTGTGGTTTGAATGTTCCCTAGGTTCTGGGGGGAATGAAAATTCAATCTCCAATGTGATGGTATAAAGAGGTGGGGCCTAATCGGGACGTGTTTAGGTCTTGAGGGCTCTCCCCTCATGAGTAGATTCATGAGCACGTTATTAAAAGTGCTCATGGAAGTGGATTCGTTCTCTTGCCCTCTTGCCTTTCCACCTCCTGCCAGAAGGAATGCAGCAAGAAAGCACTCACCACACCTCATGCTGGTGCCTGGATCCTGGATCACCCGCCTCCAGCACTGGGAGCCAACACATTTCTGTTCATTTCAAATTACCCAGTCTCAGAGATTCTGTTCCTGGACTAGGATATGTAGATATATATTTTTTTTTCCTAAAGAAAAGGAATTTGAATGGGATCTATTTCTAATGGTGAGACTGTTTGGGAAAAGTATATTTGCTTGGTACCATATCCCACACACTTTTTTTTCTTGCCATGATAACCCTCATCATAATGTCCAGGTTATTTTTCTCAAAGGGTATTAGTCTCCATTTTATTCCTAACACAAAAGATGTAACATGTCTTTTTATTTGCGTTTGATTCAATTCTTGCCAGGTTTCAAGATCTGCAGGTAATTACTCAGAGAGTCACAGGTCAGTTAAGAATACTGAAGAAATACATCCAGGCAATGCATATGGTATTTCAATTAATTGTTATATAAATCTCTATCAGTTCTTTTTTTGTGTGCTATTGTAGTTTTGAACAGTTTAACAACCCTAGGAGCATATCCAATTAGAGTTGGCATCAGAGTGGGTAAGGTCACATGGAAAATGCCATCTTAAGGAGTCAGATTTATAATGTGATTCTTAAATTCACTTCAAGACTCACTTGTTAAAATCAAGTGTGCTCCCAAACGAGGGATACCATCTTTGTTTCTGAATGCTAGTAGACTTGAGCTGAAGTGTATCATCACAGAATAGGCCTTGACAGTTCTTACTCAGGTGAAACCCCATGCCGGAGTTTCTCCAGGCTTGGACCAAGGCTTTTCCCTGCAAACTCCCTAACCTTCATTTCTTCCATCTTATTCTCATTTGTTTCCATCCTGCCCTTTTCCTTTCTCACTTGCTCACTAAGTGATCTTGTACATTCCTGTAGGCTCCTTTTCTCTACCCAAGATAAATATTCCTGAAACTTGGTTTTATCTTTTCTATCAGCAGTTGGAATATGGGCAGATAGACTTAGCAAATAACATACTGGTACCTTGGTTTGAATTGGAGGTTGGTAAATCAAAGAAGCATGGAGCACAGAGAGTTCATGTGAGGGTAAATGAGCAGCATTCACATTCCAGGGGCAGTGGTGCCAGTGGCCATGGGCAGTGTCCAGGGCCAGCAGTGATGGCTGCCATGATCTCACCAGAGAATTCTGATGGTGTGATTTTTCAGTGTTCTCGGCCAACCAGCATTCTGTAGTTTCTGCTTCTTTTCTGGGTTTGTTTCTCCAAACATCTTGGAAATTCTGTGAGCTGTCCAAATTCCATTCAATAAATGTCTTTTCTGCTGAAGTTAGCCAGAGTTAGTTTTTATTGCTTGTTGATTGCCATGATGCTCGGATTCATAGCTTTAGCCCAGACCTCTTTTCTGCTTTTCTGAGCTTTAAATTTAAATGTTGGACTTTTTACCTGATGTCTCACACATCATCTCAGATTAGTGTGTCAAAACCTGAACTTTATAGTCTTCTCCCAGGCTTGATATTTCCCCAGTCTTCCCCATTCTACATTATTGGCTACTTCGATCATCTGATATCATCTTGTATGGTTGATTATTGACTTCTATATGGCTGCACTAGGCCAGCAGAACAGCACACAGCCAGAACAGCCGAGTGGGAGAATAAAGACCTGCCGAGAAGGGCTGAAGGGTAACTTCTCAAAGGGCTGCTTTATTTGCATCTGAGGGTATGTCTGTGGCCATTGGCATCACAATGTGGTACCCACACTCCTCCAGCCTGGCCTCGTGCCAACTCCTGTTCTGGCTGACTATGCTGTAGACCCAATGGCCATCTTTTAGTTCCCAGAACATGCCAAGCTCTTTCTTTTCTTGGGCTCTTTGCACAGGCTGTTTACCGTGTTTGGAAACCACTTTCCTCCTCTTCACCTCTTGGATTCTCTCCCATCCTTTAGCTTCAGTAACATTTCTTTGCCTTCTCAGATCCCCCCAAATTAAATTATATGTCCCCAATATCATCTTCTATTTTTCCCAATTTGAAAGTTTATGTTTATGTGGGTCTGTAATTATTTGTTTAACATTTGCCTTCTCCACTAGACTATATGCCTCCTGAAGGTAAGGACATTGTATGACTTATTTATTGTATCCCCAGCACCTGAATAGCATGAGGCACATGGTGGATATTCAATAAATATTTGTCGGATCAATGAATGGATGAAAGAAAATCCTACATTTGGTCAATGAAGGTGAGGAACAGAGGATAAATTACAAAGGAAGATCCATTGCTTTTCCCTTTAGTGAATTTGTCGAACTAAGTCTCCATCCTGTGAAAGGTTTTAGTTTTAGTTTTTTGACTGGGCAGCATTGACAGTTCAAGACAAATATTATCTGGGAGGTCTTTGTGTAGAGTAATCTAGGCTTCTTCCTATTTTTGCCTTGTTTGGCCTCACACATATGGGTGCAACCAAGGAGTGCCAGTCTCCCAAGCAGCTCCCTCTGCAAGCCTTGGGCAGCATTTGTGAACTCCATTATTTGCCCACTGTGGTACCAAGTTGCCCATCTTTCTCACCACCTCTGCTTCTCTTCTTGGGGGCTTCCCTGTCTAATGTTGAAGGCGGGCCCTAGGTCAGCTGTGAGTTCCCTCTGTAGCCACCATCTGTCTACCACTTTAAACTCATACTTTCATAGGAAACCTTGCTTTTCAGGTTGCCCTAAGGTTCATTTTTAATGACAGTAAATGCTTCTACTGATGTGGATCTTTCCAGAGGTAGTAAGGACCCTTCCTATTTATTAGAAAGAAAAAAATGCCTATCCATGGTACATGTACACCTGGTGCCTGCCAGCTGTCTCCCATTCTCAGCTCCATAATGGATTTAGAAGACAAACCACCTGTGTCATGGTCATCCTATTTCCCACTTTGGGCTTTTACCTTGACCTATTAACTCAGCAGGAAACAGCTAAGAGGAGCCACCTGTCTGCAAAGAAGCACAGAGTATGGTGTCTGATAAAGTTGGATCTGTGTCCCTGCCCAGATCTCATGTTGAAATGTAATCCCCAATGTTGGAGGTGGGGCTTGGTGGGAGGTGATTTTGTCATGGGGATGAATCCCTCATGAATGGCTAAATGCTGTTCTCGTGACAGTGAGTTCTCACACCTCCCGACGTCTCTCTTGCTCCTGCTCCTACCATGTGAGATGCCTGCTCCTCATTTACCTTTGCCATGAGTAAAATCTTCCTGAGGCCTCCCCAGAAGCAGATGCCAGTGCTACGCTTCTTGTACCGCCTGCAGAACCGTGAGCCAATTAAACCTCTTTTCTTTACAAATTCTCCAACCTTAGGTACTTCTTTATAGCAATGCAAGAACAGCCTAACACAGCGTCCCTTTGATTTCCTGGCTAGCACGCCTTCTCTAAGGGGAAAGACATCCTCTCAAATCATCTTTGGGTGACTGTTCATCAGGGAACCATAGTATATACCTATTTTCCCTTTCGTCCTACAGCCTGACCATTCAGAAAGAGGGAAATCCTATTCTCTTCTGTCACCCTACCATGTGCTTGTATGTTGTCAGTCTCCCAGGCAAACGTGCGGGTCATCTGAGGTTGTTTGTACCATAACTTCCTTGATTCCAGAACTGCATTAGAGCAATGAGTTACCAGTATGGACAGAGTGTTTAATTTGTCAGTGTCTTGGAAGCATCAATCCTTTTACAACATAACCTAATAACACTTCTGTCGTCTTTTTTTTAATGTGAGGAAATGGATTTTCTGACAAATAACTCGTTAGGAAGTTGCCAGAAACTTTCGGAAAGGGTTAGGCTGAAGAGACACGTTCTTCTGACTTAGTAAGTTTGTAAAGTGCTGGAGTGGAATTTTCCCTGATGATAACACAACTGTTGGAGTTATAATCATGCCTGCTTCTTAAACACCATAGTGCCATACTGTACCCTGCAATACTCAGGATGGTGATTTAAATAACTGCCTTGAACATAGAGCACTTCTGAAGCACACTTGATTACGAATTTCAAGGCTTGAAGCTCTTAGAACTCAAAATATAATCCTCACACATTTTATTCTAACTACTCTAATCAATATTTTTATGGATTATATTATTTTTCACTCCTTTGGAAGTGTGGTGAAGTCCATAATACCAGCACTGATGGGGGTGGATAGTGATATGAACAACCCTAAATAATGAATTATGTAAAAATCAATGAGAAGCTCTCTGTCTTGATGTAGCAGATCTAACCTATCTGTTTATGGTCTGCTTGGGCTAACATTAAAGTCAGTTTACAATCCTGGGACACATACTAATGAATGCTAAGGCAAATGGCATGCAGATGTTTTGTATTCCTCCTAACTCAGGATGGCTTCCTATTTTTTCCAAGTCTGGCACCCGACCATTTCTTTATTTTTCCTGAAATACCTGATTCATCAAGCATCATCTCATTACTCTTGCATCTTCAGAGTTCTACTCTCCGTGGACTCTTTCTTCTAAACCTATAGACATATTGCAGTGTCCACAAATCTAAAAAGTAACACACAGGCACAATAATTCTTCTTTTGAACTTGATTTCTCTCTAAGCTGTCTCAACACTCTTATTCCATTGCTGGCAACCCTCTTGAGATCACGATGTATACACTAAGTTTTCACTTAACTTCTTTGGTAGGTTCCTGGAAACTGCAACTTTAAGCAAAATAACATAAAACAGGTTCTCAAATAATTTTTTTTATTGTTTAATGTTGTTTTGTTGTAATGTTGAAGAGAAAAAGATGGCCTTGTTACATGTTGTTTCACTTAAAGCTGCAGTTTCCAAGAACCTGTCAACGAAGTGAGAAATTAATATTCTGCTTATTACCTTCACTTTTTCATATTTTACTCTCTTTTCATATATTTGCAATGTGTTTTCACCTTCCCTTCTGAATTAGTTTCCTAAGACCACTGTAACAAATCACCAAAATTGGTGAGATAATACAACGTAACTTTATTCTCTCACAGTTCTTGAGGCTGGCATTCCAAAATCACATTCACTGGACTGAAACCAGGGTGTCATCAGGACTGCATTCCCTCTGGGGCTTCTAGGGAAGAATCCATTTCCTTGCCTTTCCCAGCCTCTAGAACTGCATTCCTGGCCATTTTCAGCTCCTAATGACCATCTGTCTTCCTTGGCACTTGGCCTCTTCCTCTGTCTTCAAAGTCCACAGCATAGCATCTTCAAATCTCTCTCTCTGCTGAGGTCGTTGTCTTCCCTTCTCCCTTCTGTGTTAACTCTTTCTGCCTCTTTCCTATAAGACACCTGTGATTGCATTTAGGACCCACCCAAATCATCTAGGATGATCTTCTGATCTCAAGATCCTTAACTTAGTCAAACCTGAAATGTATAGGGGTCATTATTCAGCCTACCACACCTTCCAAGGAATCTGTTCATCAGATTCCTAACCACAAACCTGATTTGTGCTGTTTCTCATCATTTTTCTGCCCAGCCTTTAGGTAGCATTGACCATGACCTTGCCTTCTTGAACATCTGTTCATGTCTGGCTTCTGTGTTATTACTCTCATTTCTCTCATGACCCTACTGTGTCTGTTTCTTACTCCTAAATGTACACTTTCTCTAATGTTCTCTTCTTCATTTTATTTTTCTTGCTTTCTGTGCTTTCTTGCTTGACAATCTCATCTGTATCCATGGCTTCTCGATCTTCATCTTTTTGTCAGATCCTCTTTAGAGATCCAGCTCTCTTTTCTAGCTGGTGCTGAATTTTCACACAGATGGTCCTGAGGTTTAGAAAGAAGACTGAATTCATTACCCAGCCTTCTAATCCTCTTCTTCCTCCTTAATCAGCATGGCAGTTAATGACTGCAGCATCCCGAGGATAATTAAACTTCTTTCTCTTTTTCTTTGTCTACACCACTACCTTATTTCAGGCCCCAGTTGCCTCTGGTATGAACTGGATCATTCATTTCCTAACAGATTTCATCCCTGTTGTGCTTAGCCATTCTTTGCCTCCAGAATCAGCTTTCTAAAGGCTAGCTATGATTTGTGTAAGGTTTGTATTAAAAATCCTTAGTCTTGGCCCGGCACGGTGGCTCATGACTGTAATCCCAGCACTTTGGGAGGCCGAGGCGGCTGGATCATGAGGTCAGGAAATGGAGACCATCCTGGCCAACATGGTGAAACCCCATCTCTACTAAAAATACAAAAATTAGCTGGGCATGGTGGCATGTGCCTGTAATCCCAGCTACTCTGGAGGCTGAGACTTTGTCTCAAAAAAAAAAAAAAAAAAAAAAATCTTTAGTCTCCCCTCCCACCTCTTCCCACCAGCATGTTCTGATTAAAAGCCAGACCTGTGGCCTTCATGGTTCTCTCCAAGTTGATTTCAAGTGCAACTTACAGATTCATCCTTACCCTCTGTACTCACCTTGGGCTCCTGCTACCACTTGCCAAATATGTGAACTTCGTGTCTCTGCACCATTGCTTATTCTATTATATCTGATTCTTCTGTCATCTTTATGAAAATCTCTCAGTGCAGACCTCCAGGCAAAACATAATATGCAATAGCATGACAGTTAAATGCATTTTAAATTTAAATAATTTTAAATTTTTTCCTTGAGTTGTCGTTGCAGAGAACTAGTATTCTCTGATAGGCCTCAGAAAGTAATGCTCCTATCAGAACTAGAGGTCGTGACTTAATTTTTGTTAGTGAAAGAAAAGTGTTACTTAGCCAAAGTCCTATTCTAAATAGTTCATTTCACTCATTCATTCTGTCTTTATCTTCTATGTGCCCTTCACAGCTCTTATTGAATATCTGCCATGTGCTGGATGCTGTTCTGGGAACTGGAGGGTAAAATAATAAGCAACGCGAACATGGTTCCTTCCCTTCTGGAGCTTGTAGATTCGTGGGGAAACAGTATTAATCAAATACAGTCAGGAGTCACTTAATGTTGGAGATATGGTCTGAGAAATGCATCGTCAAGTGGTTTTTTCATTGTGTGAACATCACAGAGTGTACGTATATAAACCTAGGTGGTATAGCCTGCTACATACCTAGGCTGTATGGTATGGCCAGTTGTTCCTAGGCTACAAACCTGCACAAGTTATGTATTGAACACTGGAGGCAACTGGAACACAATGATATTTGTGTATCTGAACATAGAGCAGGTACATTAAAAATACGATATTATAATCTTATGGGACCACTGCCCTGTGAGTGGTTCATCATTGATGGAAGCACTGTTAGGTGGTGCATGACTGTGCAGTAAAAGTCGATGATATCTGTTTCAAGTGCAAGAAAAAGAGGTGCTCAACTTCACTGGAGTGTATCAGGAGGTGCTGACAGAGTGTAGGGGTTCAAAAAAGCCTTCTTTAAGGAAATAATGAATGAAAAGCAAATGGAAGTGGGACATTCTCCAAAGACCTGATCCACATATTATACAGAGATTAATTTGGGAGAAAAAAACTCATCTCTGATATACATTTAGCTCCAAGTTGGGAATGTGCAGGTTGTTAAATATAGAAATTATATCCTTTAACTGTATATCTGAGGATACAAAACTATATTAGGGCCAAAAGTAGAAGAGGAATCATAGTAATTTTACTGAATATATGGGGGTGTAAATGTCTCTATAAAGATAACTGGAATCCCAAAAATAGCCTTGTGAGAAAGGTTGGTATGTTTTGCTTCTCCAAAGTGTGTTTCTAAATCATTCCATAGGAGCAATTCTTATTTCCTCTGGAGCACTTGGCTTCCTCGTTGTTTACTCAACACCTGCAAAACAGCTTGTTCCCTTTTTATTTTAGCCCCAGAATTCGGAGACTTAAGTGTTAATCATGCCCCTCATTTACCATCGCTGTCATCATCAGTCTGCACACATCTCCTTTCACTTTTTTGTATATTTTCCTCTTTCTTCCTTGATTCTCCTGCCCACCCCACCTATCTCTTTGTATATAGATATATTCTATTCAATATATCTAAATGTGAGTTTGCTCTCCCACACAACCTGCTCTCTTTCCTTATTTCTAGCCTCATGGATCAGAACTCTCCTATTGGAGAGTGATTCCACTCTGAGATATCTCTGGACTCCACCCTTCTCGCCAGCCATCCTGCTACTCCCTGATTCAGACATTTCCTGTCCATTTCCTGGTCTATTGTAAATGGTCTCTCTCAGTGGTCTCCCTAACCTCAGTCTTTTTTATTTGCCAAATGTGGCCAAGATGACCTTCCTAAAATACACTTGTTTTTAATGAAAGTTCTTAAAATGGTGTCACAGCTCTTTCAATTCTGACTCTGCCTGCAATCCTGGCATTGCTGTGCCCTCTTCATGAGCATGCACTTTCACTGCCTATTGAGCTACTTCCAGTCTTCCAAATGTCCCTCTTGCTTCTTGCCTTCATGCCTTAGCACATGGTGTTCAAAAGACAAAGATGGCCAGAAAAAGATACTTCAACTACAGAATCTGGCAAGAGCAAAGGCACAGAGGACAGTCAGGTAAAGAAGGTTTAGGAGAGTGTTTCTAAAGAGTAACCAAGAATAAAAGATTGTGCATTTTAAACTATTTCTATTGGAAAAAGCCAGTAGAACCATTAGGGTGGGACACAGTCTCTACATGAAAGGATTAGGGAATGGAGGAGCTTGGGAGAATAAAGGGGAAATCATTGAAGGTTTTTGAGAAGGGGAATGATATGAGTGTAACTGTTGGCTAGGTACGTCCTGTGAGTGGACTGCATGGAGAAGATATTGCCAGTGAAGTCAGTAGGTTATGAGCCTATTGGAACAGTTCATGGTATAACTTTTCTTTTCTTCTTCTTCTTCTTCTTTTTTTTTTTTTTTTTTTTTTGAGATGGAGTGTCACTGTTGTCACCCGGGCTAGAGTGCAATGGTGCAAACTTCACTCACTGAAACCTCTACCTCCTGGGTTCAAGCGATTCTCCTGCCTCAGCCTTCTGAGTAGCTGGGATTACAGGCACCTGCCACAATGCCCGGCTAATTTTTTTGTATTTTTAGTGGAGACGGGGTTTCACCGTGTTGGCCAGGTTGGTCTCGAACTCTTGACCTCAGGTGACCCGCCTGCCTCAGCCTTCCAAAGTGCTGGGATTACAGGCATGAGTCACCACGCCCAGTGATGGTATAACTTTTCAAGTGATAATATTTAATCTAAGAGACTAAAAATTTCAGTTGGGGTGACCTCGGAGTTTACTACCACTGATTAGAGAACAACCGGGAGCTCATCCTGAAGACAGCCATGGAATGTGTTTTCATATCCCAGTGAATAAACTATTTGACTTTTTCCCTTTTAAAATGCCTCAGTTTGAAGGCCTCCTAGAGTTTCTCTAGCACCTATGTGTAAAAATTATAGATTGGGTAGGAATTTATCACTTAGTTTTAAGTTGGTTTATATCTAATCATATGTTGTTTAATTAACACACTTCATGCTACACTTAATGCTTTGTATAGTCACAAAACATTAAGAATGTTGATGTCAATATTTAAGAATATGATGAAGAGCATGAAGTTTTAATAAGCCTTCAAATTTATTTCAAAAAACTTTGTGATGAATCTGTATTTTGGCAAGCATCTAATAAAAATTCTTATGTAATGCAGCAAGATCTTACCAACACTTCAGAAATCAATGATAAGAAGAAAAACAAAGATAACAATGATCATATTCCTTTTATGATTTCATTAATTGGGATGAAGCCTATTTTCAGCCCCAGAGTGTCACTTGTTTACTTTATCCCATGGCTCTTTCACTTTATTTACAATCAAAGCTCAAACATTGTAAAAATAATGTAGCTGAATTTTATAAAGGCAAACATTTTAAATAATGAAAACATTTTAAAACCCATTTTCAATATTGAAACACATGTGGTATGAAGATAACCCTGAGAGAGATGGAGCAACTGTGGATCCAGGTGAGCTGGACCTGGGGCCATCAGATTAGCTAATCTATGGCAGTGCTATGCCTCCAGTCTTCTTCTTCCTGGAAAGTGACCTTCCAGAAGGGGTGATGGCTCTCAATTAACATTACCGACAACCCTGGGCTCCCAACTGGGACTTCCACTCTTGAAGATATTACTGATTACTCAACTGGTATCTTGACTATTCTGCTTCTGTCAATATCCTTCTCTGTAGAAAGCCTGTTTAACTCATTCAAGTTGTAGCTGGGTCTAATTTTTCTGTCAGTCTTAGTCTACTGTTGACATGGCCAATTCAGGGACAGAGCATTATAATGTCAGTTAAAAACGTGTGGATTGAATCATGCTTTCTCTCAAATAATTAACTTAAAAAATTTAGTAGTATGTGTTATTTATTAAATAGTAAGAAGTCAAGATTTGTCTTCATATCTTGAAATAGGATTAAGTGCATCAAAATTCATAACACATTCATTTAAAATGAAAACGTGCATTTTTACTTAAAATCACTTATCTGTCAAACAGAAATGATTAAAGTTCCCATGAACGTGGACAAAAACTATTTATACACACAAAAGTTGGGTCATACTGGCTCCGGGGAAAGACTTTTGGAAAATGAAAGGTGTGCCTGGAAGTGAGAGACCTTTTCAACAGTATTACGTTTCAGAAATGTCTAACAAAGCATCTAAGGGATGATCTCCTACAGGTAATTAGTAAGATTAGGCTCCAAAATTCACCTACACATTTTTTTTTTTTTGTACAGGAGCAATGCTGGTTGCAAAATCATCACAACATACTCAGCCCAATGCAAACACAGTGAAATGCTAGTTCCTATAATTTCAATGTGCCTGTTGTCCTAAATGTGATTTCAATTTTAGGCAATTTGACAGGAATAACTAGTATTAGTGTAATATTGTTGACGTCCATTATAATAAATGATTTGCACTGATGCCAAATGTATCTCCAACCTTCATGCTTTTATTCACTTTCAAAGAGCTTATGAAAAATTGGAAATTATCACTCTAAAATATGAATAAAGATACCCATTAACAAAAGAACATCTTGCAAAGTTAAACTTTGTTTTTTAGGGCCCCACAAATTGGCCAAGCCGGGTAGAAAGGTCAGAAAGAGGTAGCTGCACCTCTGTGAGGACTTCAGAGTCTAATCAATAAATGTAACATTTTTGCAGTTTTGCTTCACCTAGAACTAGAGATTATATTTCAAATGCTTTTAGAAAAATTCTACTTTTCTTTTAGGAAATAAGACCTAGCTTATGGAAAACACTGCAGCTGATGTTCAGTTTTTGAAAGCCAAAACCTTTCACTGAGGACAATGATATGAGATATATTATAGTTCTTGATAAGCACAAAGCAGATTTTTGAATTTAAGGCTGGGGAATGGGCAGTGAGTACTGGAAAGAGTGGAAAGAGGACATCAGCTCATTACTAAGTGTTTTAATCATGAAATGTACCTGTCAAAGCTGGGCTGAGAAGTGACAAATCATATAAAATATATTAGTTGCTCAAAATTAATATCCCCACTCATCTGTAAAAGGAGATAGAAAAGTAAAAAGGCCTGATTTCATCTTTCCAAATAAGGTAGCACCTCTAGTAGGGGATTGCAAAGTCCAGAATTAATTTGGGAATCAACCATGGTTTGTAGTTTCAGGAAAAATAAATAAAGAAGGTGGAATGTCTGCAGTCCCTCCTGAAATTTAGTGAATGAAATCCATCTTCACTGGAAGAATATTACATTGCTTCAATTACTTTTCATGCTTCCTATGTCTGTCTCTTCCACTGCAAAAGGCCGTCTGACCCCTTGGTAATGTTCTTATCTGATCTGACAATCCTTTACCACTTTAGAGTCATTTAGAACATTTTGAACATCAGATTGCTATAGCACTAAGTGGACTTTTGATCAGTGTTGCTGATTGATGTCATTTGATTCTGATTGCCCATGCTAAACACATCAAAATACTGGGTAAAATATTTTAAAATAGGCATTAAGTTATAAAAATGTATTTAAAACACATAGTGAAGTTTAAAACAAGATAAATGAGATTTCCCTGTGCCTGAGATGAAGCAGGAATCTCCAGGGGTGAAAGGAGTTGCATCTGCCTGATACACATCTCAGATGTTAGGGTAGACTTTTTAAAGGGAACTGGAAATATTTGCTCACTAACTTAGCATTATGACTAAAAGGGTGCTGTCCACTCCAGGCCAGTAGTGTGAAAAAAGACATAAAAACACCTGGATTTTCGTACGTGGATGCGAGGGCCACATTTGCGAATGTTTTGTCATGGCCCTATTTTGGTGACTCCAAGTAGATTTGATCTTGCAATATCAGGATCAGCTTCATGAAAGCTTCCAGAAAATTTCATGTGCCCTTAATTCCATGAGATGTGTCATTTAACATGTACCCTTTTGACCAGATTAAATTTCTTTTGAAATCATGCATCCTTAATCCTATAAAAACCTTTTCTTGGACAATCTGTGATCTTTATCACTTCAGTATTGTTTCTGTCCTGTTTTCTTACCCTTCTGGGCCTCCAGTGATATGTATGTTGGATCTTTGCGTCACGCCCTATATATCATTTATATGCTTTTTCTGTATTTTCCATTGCTTTTGCTCTCTTTGTTTCTGCTTATTTTTGACCAACCTGTCTTTGAGTATTAATAATTCTTTTTCATGTCTGATCTTCTTGTAATCATATGAATTTAACTCTTAAGTGTAGTTGTTAATTTTTTTCAAGTCCAGCACTCTTGGTTAATTCTTTTCCCAGTTATCTGGAAAAATTCTTCATCTCTCATTTGTTATCTGAAATTATTAATCATAAACTTATAAAATTCAATATCTGATAATTCCAATAGATATTTTACCCATGACTCAGCTTTTATTTTTTATTTTTTTTCTTTGAATCCTATTTCTTGGTGTGCCTCGTTGTTTTTATTGAATGTTGAGCATTGTGTATAATGCATTGTAGAGGCTGTAGGTGATGTTATCTTCCTCCAGTGAATACTCTCATCATCTAGTAGGCAGGAAAAATGGTGGCTGATCATCTTAATCCAATCAGAGACTAAGTTGACTGAGGACTGGTTTGGAGTTTTCTTGGTTTTGTTATTTTAAGGCTTTGTCTCAGTCTGATTTGTCCTCACTCCTAGGGTTTATTACATCAGATTCAAATCCTGGTGTATTTGTTATAGGCCTTTTAAATTATATTGAATTCTACAAAAAGACCAAAGATCAAATAGTATCTATTTTATTGTAGAGATTTGCTTGTTAGAAGCCACTTCTCCCCTTTTCCTACACAATTCTCACCTTATTGAGGTGTTCCCAATGACCTGTTTTAAGCTTTGACTGTTCATTTGAATGAAATGGGCCACTTTAAAAATTACTCAGGCCCAAGTTATTCCCAAGACTAAGTAAGAATCTCTTGGGGTAGGACTCAAGCGTCAGTAATTTTTTAAAGTTCTCCAGCTAATCTGAAAGTGCAGCTGAGCTTGAATGCCACTGTACTGGTCTTCCAGAGTAATCACGGTAGGATTGGCTTCTGCGAGTCATGTGAGACACAGAAAGATAGTCACCTACCAAATCTTTTTCTTCTGTGTGTGTAAAGCTCTTCTAGTTGCTTTATTCTATTCTTCAGGTCTTGTCAGTCTTTACTCAGCACAATTCATGCCAGTGCTAGGCTACAAAGAAATATATATTAAACAAGATCATTTTTCCTTCCTAGTGGGTGGAGATGGACTCATAAGTAGTAAATCCACAGTATGAGAAGTGCTATGACAGAAATAAGCACAGGATGAGGCTCTTGATCTAGTCTTGGGAGATGATAGGCTTGCTGGAGGGGACCTGGTGAGGAAGATGGAGTAATTCAGGCAAAAAGCAAGGTGGGGCCGGGCACAGTGGCTCACACCTATAATTCTAGCACTTTGGGAGACCGAGGTGGGCAGATTGCCTAAGCTCAGGAGTTCCAGACCAGCCTGGGCAACACAGTGAAACCCCATCCCTACTAAAATACAAAAAATTAGCCAGCTGTGACAGCATGAACCTGTAATCCCAGGTACTCAGGAGGCTGAGACAGGAGAATCACTTGAACTTGGGAGGTGGAGGTTGCAGTGAGCCGAGATCATGTCACTGCACTCCTGCCTGGGCAACGGACCAAGACTCTGTCTAAAAAAAAAAAGCAAGGTGGTAAGAGGGCCCAGTGGTAGAGATAAAAGAAACATATAGGCAAATCCTTTAGGCAAAAACTCTAAGGAATACTTAGGGAACTGCAAGATCCCATAATCACTATGTTTGCTTTTCCCTTTCAGTCATCTCCCATTTTAAGAATTGTATTTTCTGATTTCATTGGCTGTGTGTATCGCACTTGCTATATGCTACCTGTATTTCCTTTGATTTTTATCACCTATTTGGATTCTGAATGAGTCAGTTTGGGCTTTCGTTATTATTATTATTATTTTTGCATAGTCTGGTCTGATTTGTCATTCTGATACATGTTTTTATTTTAACCTATGGCACCATCTTATACCTTATATTATTCACATGTGACTGTTTGAAATTATTTCTAATTCATCTGTACAATGTAAATTGAACACCTACTATGCACTGGACATAACTCTAGGTACTCGTGATATAGCAGGGACAAAGCAGTAAACCAAACAGGCAAGAATTTCCATTCTCACAAAACTTGTACTAACTGAAGAACAAGCTTGAGAACTTTTGATCACTGACTACAAGATGTATTTTGGAATCACTCCACTAGGTTATATGCCTACCTTGGTTCACCATCTCTCATCTTGGTTTTGCACTGTGTATGTAAGATCTACTGTTATTTGTGTTCCTGATGAAAAAATCTCTCATGTGTTCTAAGCCAGCAGTGGCAACACCCAGTGGCAACCCCTCACAGGTGTTAATAGATACAGCTCATGCAACCACCTTTTTATAAATAAAGTTTTGTTGGAACACAGTCATGCTCTTGTGTTTAGGCATTATCTATGACTGTTTTCAGGCTATAGCAGCAGAGCTAACAACAGAAGCCATATGACACATAAACCAAAAGTACTATCTGCCCTTTTAGGAAAGTTTGTCAGCATCAATCTATTCTAGATTATTCACTGTTGTCTTTTAATTCCATTCTCATGAGCCCTCATTCTGTGGATGCCTTATCTTGCTGTTGGTTGTTCTGTGTGTTAGAGGGGAACATGTACTCCCTAATGTTTCATGAGCATGGAAGAATCCTAGAGTTCATATCCTTGACTCTTTGTCTCCTCTCTGCTCCTTCTCTAGGGAACGACTTACCCGACTGGAAGAAGGACCTAGACATGTGTGGCTTAGCTCCTTCTCTTTCCTTCTTTTGAATCTGCCTGCCAGTGGAGAGGTGCATTCTTGACTGTTCTTTCTACCCAAGAGAAGCTTAACAGAGAAGATCCTCCTCTGTTGCGTAAGTCTGAAGTTTGAGAAGCAAGTTTAATCAAATTTGCACACATGTGTTCACCAAAAAGCATTAGGACTATAAAAGAGACATGTGAATCTTATCTGCCTGATCCCTTCATATATCTTTCCATTGGTTCTAAACTTTTGGGAAAAAATAAAATGTCATTTATTGAACCCTCCTTAAAAGTTCACAATCTGATGTATCAGCTAGTGGCCTTGATAAATAGATAAGGACTAGAATTTGAAGAGTAAAATACACACTGATGAGTTCTGAGAGTGATTTGGGAAGGCAGGACATGTAGGATTCTAGCCTTGGTGGGACCCAGCCACTTATGGAGGCTTTGTCTGCAAGGTGGCTGTTTCTAAATGGTGTGAATTTTAGCAAACTCTTGTTACAGACTGCCTCCATCCCAGCAAATACTGGCCACTGGACATTTCAGTAAGCATGCAAAGCTGAAGTGAAGTTTCAGCTAAATGGCAAAAGAGTCCTTCTGTGAACAGGTTTCAGTATCAGGATGCTAAAAAAATTTGCTGCTTTTATTCAGTTTTTCAGCAAGGTCTGCAGGCCATGACATTAAATGCAGGTTATGCTACGTTAGCTTCCAAGCTTGCAGCTTGACTTTTCTTAGAGGACTTTGCTTGGGGTGTTTGGACCACCTTAACTAGAAAGAGAACTGACAGTAACTGGGAGTTACAGAAACCCAGCTGGCCAGTTCTCTTGCCTGGAGACCAGACAGACACCAGGTGCAATTTTTATTTCCAAACACCCTGAGGAACCAGGTAGAGGGTAGAACTTTATCTGAAATTATATCTTTTCTCGGCCTTTCCCCTATTCTGTTTTTCCTATCCTCTCTTCATGGATCACTTTATTCATAAATCACTTGCATTCAAATTATTTACTCAGGATTTTTTTTTTTTTTCCTGGGAAAGCATAACCAAAGACAGCATGTTAGAAAAACAAGTGCAGCCGGGCGTGGTGGCTCACGCCTGTAATCCCAGCACTTAAGAGGACAATGTGGGTGGATCACGAGGTCAAGAGATTGAGACCATCCTGGCCAACACGGTGAAACCCCGTCTCTACTAAAAATATAAAAATTATCTGGGTGTGGTGGCGTGTACCTGTAATCCCAGCTACTCAGGAGGCTGAGGCAGGAGAATTGCTTGAACCCGGGAGGCGGAGGTTGCAGTGAGCCGAGATGGCGCCATTGAACTTCAGCTTGAGGACCCAGTGAAACTCCATGTCAAAACAACAACAACAAAAAGAATAGAAAACGCAGAAGAAAGAAGGCTATTGGATCAACCAACAATACTAGCCCTACACGTAGTAGAGATGAAAGGAAATTGTCTAAGTAGAAGGTAAAACTGATTCTACCCAAAAGAAGTCGAAGAAATAAAGAAGAAAATTCTGGTGATACATCCCCTGATTGCAGAAAAAAGTATACTAAATAAGAAATGCTATTCATAGCTCAGAACATTCAAACCTGAAGAAGGGCATTGTCTTGAGGATCACATTGTAGTCATGGATTTTCACTAGGCTTCTAGAAGCTCTAGACTCAGTAACATCAATTGAAATTTCAGCTCAGGAATCTTCTGAATGTGATTCTCCACTTGAAGTGAATGTGGGAACAAAGGAAATTTCCTCAAATAGGCATGTTTTATAGTCCTAACATTTCCATAGTAAGAAGCCACGGAAGGAACCTGAGTGATGCAGAACTGAAAATATCTTTTCAAAAGAGACAGGAAAGCCTATGTCACTTGGCAGAGCCCATCCTAAATACAACATTTAGGTTCCAGAAACAACAGAATCCAAGGGGAACTGCATCGTAAGGGGTTTTTAAAATGGCAGATGGAAAGATATGCATCACAAATAGGATCTGTAAGTTGGCCTGCTAATATTGCTAACTGTTTGCCAAAAGGCAGTGGTATCTTAATACAGTGGCCTGAGAGAAAAGGTGACATGAACAGGTATGTGTTTTTCCCGCATAAAGCCCAGCACCATCATAACCTCCTGGTGGCACTTTTTCCTAAGTGCATTTGTTCTCATAGATTCCAAAAAAGCCTTGCCTCCTGGCCAGACTGAAGTGAGAAAGTCTGCCTTCCTGCCCTCAGGTCCCACAAGCGTCTGCCTTGGTTTTTGCAGCTTCAAAGGTTGGCTTCTGGGAACAGAATTCTGCCTTGGTTCATTTCACTAAGAAGTCAGAGATCACTTGCATTGTCAAAAATTGGGTGTAGAAGAAATACTCTTGTATGTCTACCAACTTTTTGGATTTTTAAAAAAGAGAGGCATATGAGAAGCTAATTTTAATTCTGAGGTCCTGAAGAAACTACATACATTTGCAGGAAAGAAAACAAGGCAAACACCAGCTGCTGAAGAAACCCAAGTATGCCCAGGTTCAGAATAAGACACCTCTATCCAAGACTGAGAAGAATAAAAACTTTGGAAATACTGATTTTAAGACTATAACTGGAGACCTTTGGTGTTTTGTTCTTTGAGCTTTTGCTTATAAGAACTGAAACAGTTTATTTTGTACTATAATGACTTTGGACATTTAACTTGCAGAAGCAAGAGAATTTGACTTTGGATGGAATTATGCTGGACTTTAAATCCTATTGGCTTATAAGGGAATTTAATTTTGAGACATTAATGTCTCTCTGGAAAATTTACACTGGAAGGTGATTGTATTCAAATTTATGACTTATATGTGTTGGCATTTGAAAAACATGATATATCTTGGTGGTGTTATTCAATCTCTTTGCAGAAGCTCTCAGGGGTTTAGTTAGATGTGGTGAGACATTTTGAATGAGACAAAATATGACTTTAGAGTTAATTTAATTGCTGACTCTTCTGATCCATAGTTAGATTCTTCAAGGAGCAAAATTCTATCATATTTACCAGTCGTTATCAGAAAGATCCACAAAACAACCATAGTTAGTACTGGGGAGAGGACTCATGAAGACAGTACTCTAATAGATTTCTGATCTATCAGAAAGGTGTCACTATCCTCCTGGGTGACTCTTGGCTTGACTGTTAAATGTGATGGGCTAACAGAACAAACAGGGAAGACTAGGAGGAAATACTACTCCTTGACTTTTCAGGTTTCCATTTGGAGGTACTTCTCTGGAGCAACTCTCCTGACTTTTTGTTCCATTGGAAAGGAGGGAGGTTTCTGGTGAGTGATCAATAATCATCGATCCACATTTCTTGGTTGGGCAGAGCTAATCTGTCTGGGGATTCTCTTCTTTCTTTTTCTTTTTTCACCCCCAAACTAGTGAAAGTCGGTCTCCATGGTCTGCACACCCAATTTATCCAGTAGTATTCTCAAGTTCTAGATTCGGGGCAGAGAATATTGGAAAGACCTTTTTGTTCTCAGACCCAAGACACACTTTGCAAATATTTTTGTCAGTAATAAAAGTGATATTTTGATTTGTAGTCTGTTCATGTCTCAATGGGTTCAGAACTTGTGCAGGAAAAAGAAGGGTGTTATATATTTGACACGCTGAGACTCCCAAGCCTAGATTTTGATTTGCTGAGCCCTGGCTTGATTTCCTGACTTGATCTACTGCCTATGGCTTGATTATTTTTCTGTGGTATATCACAGAATCATATCCTCTGCCAATTGCCCTTATTACTCTCCTAGTGTCAACAATGTAGACATGACTATACTCTTTTTATTTGAAATAAAATATTTAAAGTGACTTACGAAACCTTAATGGTAAAGTGGAACAACATGTTTGGCACAAGTAAAATGGACAAAATAATTTTTATAGGATGGATTTAGAACCATTCAGGTATTAGACATAGTACAGAGGAAACATTCACCTGTTTGGTTGAATTTTTCACCTTTCATCCAAAGTTTGATATCATGTAGATGCAGTAAAAGAACATTGGATTAAATTCCAACAACTGTGTGGTAGTAAATTCTCATATCATCTCTGATCCGAGCCAGTCCCAGAAATCTGCCCACATGCTGAGGCCGTTGCTTTTCAGTTTGTTCTTGGTCAATTTGTAATACTTTAAAAAATGTCTACATCCAAACTTTATGGAGAGTAAACTTCACATAAAATATATATATAGTTCTTAGTGCTTTTTTGTGACTTCTTGTTTCCTTTCAACCTAGAAAGTAATTCTTCTTTTTTTCATTTTGAAGAAAAATCACACCATTAGGTTTTCAGATTCAAGAGATTTTTTTAAAGTTGCTAAAAGGCACTTATTCTCTCCTATTCACTACATACTGGTTGGGTGATACTGCAGCCCAAGATTTTACCTTTCGTTGAGCAAATGTTTTAGGCATCACAATTCAATATGTTTTTACAGTTCTGTGTTTTCATGACTCCTTATTTGTAATCTGTTGCAATTGAATAAAGGTGCAGGAATGATCTTGCATTAATAAATAAACAAAAAAGATGGATTTGTTCAATCCAGGTGACAATAATCAGAAAAAAATTGTATGTAAAAACTGGTGACCAAATTATAAGTGGATTTTTTTTTGGTCATTTTTCTATTACTGTTATGGAAGCCAGGTATCACAGTGCAGAAATATTTAATTTCTGAGTTTTCTTCTTTACCTTTTCAGCAGTATTTTAAAAGACAGAATGTAAGTAGTTTTTAAAAGAATGATGCTTTATCAGTCAACTAACCACAGGTCTTCTTTGTACTTGAAAGAGCGGAAAATTGACTTCACATCTTTTGAGGTATCTATGTAGGATTTACCTATAAAGAAGGAAAAAATGTTTCAAAGGCAAATACAACACAAGAATTGATAAATCTGATTTCCTACCCAAGGGAAACTAAAAGCTTGACAAATCCTTTGTCAGCTACGAGTTATATTATCAACTGAAAATAAGAAAATACAGATGAAAGCACTATGATTTCATGCAAGTCATGACCAAAGTAACTGTTTATTTGTGAAACATACTGTCTTTTGTTCAGGGCATGAGCTGTAGTATTGTGTGTTTGCCTTTGTAAACAGAGTGTCAGTATATCTAAGAGCAAGACGTTTTATATCCATGGTCTCAGATGAACATCCCTCTCTTGATTTTCTTCATTCTAATGGGTTTTGAAATAATCATTGAAAAGTGGATCACAGCCGTAACTGCCAACATGCAATTTGGTCAAAGAAGCTGTTTAGCTTTCATCCTGTAATCAGAGCTGACAATCTAAGAAGCATAACGGTCTCATGTTTGCTAGATGAGGACTAATAAAAACCCCCAACAGAGTTCAAACAGACACTTAATGCCAAGTCCATCTGGAGAGCTTTTCAAGACCAACTTCTCAGGTGGTGGGTTAACGTGGAACATTATGTGTACACCCTATCCCCACTCGCACACCCATCACACGTTGGAGTGTCTTTCTGATATTTTCCCCCTGACACAATATGGACAACATGGCATCATTATTGGATTGTTTTTGAAAATATTTGAAAACTGAGATAGATTAGAGTGACTACTGAACTCTCAATTTACACAAATCAGTATAAACATGCCCATTTTCAGCCCTGTATCAGTACTGAGAAAGATGAGTACTTTTGTTTCTGGTAAGTTTTTCTATTTAAATATAGCACAAAAAAAGAAATGGGTGGAAATAATAGATGACATTTTGTTAAAGTGCTGTTGAGACATATCGTGAAATCTAGTAATCATTTAAAAATACATATCTCTATATATATTTCAATAAATGCTTTAATAAATTTAATTCGGTATTGGGGTAAGTAATGATGGCAAGTACAACATAGAGGTGGCAAGGTGAACCTCCGGGGTCAAACAGAGCTGAGTTCAAATCCAGGCTCAACTGACCACTAGCTGTCTTGTGTGATCCTTGAGTCGGATACTTAACTTGCTTAACCTTTCTTTCTTCATTTATAAAACAGGAATAAATTACTGTTTTTTCTATTGTGAGGCAAGAATTAAGACACTGTATGTCAAGAATAGATTTAAATTTTAGACTATATATTTTAAGTGCTTTTTTTTTTTTTTTTTTCTTTTTTTCTGAGACGAGTCTGGCTCTGTTGCCCAGGCTGGAGTGCAGTGGCGCGATCTCAGCTCACTGCAAGCTCCGCCTCCCAGGTTCACGCCATTCTCCTGCCTCAGCCTCCCGAGTAGCTGGGACTACAGGTGCCTGCCACCACGCCCGGCTAATTTTTTGTATTTTTAGTAGAGACAGGGTTTCATCGTGTTGGCCGGGATGGTCTTGATCTCCTGACCTCGTGATCCGCCCACTTCGGCCTCCCAAAGTGCTAGGATTACAGGCGTGAGCCACCCGGCCTTTAAGTGCTTTTAATGTAAAACATGAGACTTTAAAATATTACACATGATATTTAAAAAAATTGGAATATAGCCATTAATTGCCTCAGAATTTCTACGGGCTCTGGTAGATATGCATTTTTAACAGGCACCACAGTAGTTCTCACTTGGGTGTCTTTGGGCCTTCCTCTGAGAACCGCTGTCCTAACTTTGATACTCAATGTGTGGTCCGTGGACTGGCAGCCTTGG
This sequence comes from Macaca fascicularis, assembly GCF_037993035.2. Classification (NCBI taxonomy): domain Eukaryota; kingdom Metazoa; phylum Chordata; class Mammalia; order Primates; family Cercopithecidae; genus Macaca; species Macaca fascicularis. Next base: position 70,816,868 of record NC_088392.1, on the reverse strand, counting down.
CCTCCCGAAGGAGCTTGTTAGATAGAAATGCAGAATTACAGCCCCATCTCAGACCTACTGAACCAGGATCTGCGCAATCTTAACAAGATCCCAGTACTTTATACACACAGTAAAGTTTGGGGAGCTCTGATCTAGATGCTTCCCAGTTCCTCTGGGACGGCCTGCTGACGGAGGGGCCACAGTCACCCAGCGGCAGTGTCTGATGGCACCTGGCAGGGACACCGAGCAGTTCATTCCTTTCCTTCCTGAAAAGTGATGGTTTTGATCAATGACTTGAGCCCTTTCAGCTCTGATATTATCAGACTTTTAGAATGGCTCTAACATCAATTTCACCTTTCTCTTTTTCCTTTTTATCCATTTTTTTAAGCCCTTTTCACTTCTCTGGTCTAATTTCAGCTTATACTTAGCTACTCATCAGAACATAGCTGTTAGTAACTTACGCGATCCCTTTCTCTGACACTGAGAACAAATTCCTTCACATTTACTCCACCCCTTCTACAGCTGAAAACTCATTTCTCCTTCGTTTTACTCGCCTTTTTTTAAATGTTCTCGGTCTGGTTTCCGATTTTATTACTGTTTCCCAAAACAAAAATGTTCATAAATATTTGAAAAGCAAACAACTCCCAATCGTGACTCAACAAATAAAATAAATAAGATATAAAAGGAAGGCTAACAGAAACCGATGCAGTTATTGATTTAATCACCACTAATGAACTCAGACATCCCTATGTGCATGGTGCAGAGGCTGAGGATACACAGGTCAGCGGACAGCTCTGCTGACAACTGACTGGGTGTTTCAGATCTATAAACTGTAAGGTTCTTGTTTTGTATAAACTAAGCAGAAATGCAAACCCAGAAATTTGAAGTTCTAAGAAAATCCATCAAACTATTCTACCAAAAGTATCTTCTTTCATTTTCTTTTTTCTATTCTTTTCCCTCTCTTCTCCTCTCCTTTCCTTTCCTTTTTTTTTCCTTTCTTTTCCTTTTCCTTTTTTCTTCTCCTCCTTTCTTTCTCTGCCTCTTTTTCCTTCTTTGTTTTTTATCTTATCATACTCACTTTTTTTCCTTACCAAGTAACAGCAACAGAAGGCATTAACCTAGATACAATATAAAACAAGTTAGGAATACTCTTTTATTTATTTATTTATTTATTTTTAGGTATTTAATAGTGTTGCTTTTGTCATTCAACATGCATAAAATCTGAATTGGGTGAAATAAATCCTCTGGACATTCTCAATCAAATGAATCTTGCATTTTCTTCTTTTAAGTTCTGTGTATGATACTTCTGTGAATTAACAGAAGGCTCTAAGGAACAAACCCTTTTTCTGAATTGTAGCTGGTTTATCACACTCATGATTAACATCGTATCTACATGCTTACATTTTGGCAGCCATTTAAGAAACTTTTCTCCACAGTATTTTCAGAAATCACATATTTATCACACATGCATATTTACTTTATTGTTTTCAAGAACATCCTTTTTGTCCAAAGAACACAATCTGATGCTTGTGAAGGAGCTGAGAATAATTGAGAACATGGAGAACAAAGAAAAAAAGAGGATACATTTCTTCAGGGAAAAAAGTAATGCAGAAAATAAGAACTAGTGGTTTCACAGAAACAGATGTAGCTAAATAATTGTTTTACAGCCTCTAGAAAGACAAATAGAATTCCCAGCTCTTACAACGGGAGGTAGGGAGCAGATTCCAATCTGGAATGTAGGAAAATTTATCATGTTTCATTTTATTCTAAGACACATATTTTTTCCTCCCACATTTTAATCATCTTTAAATTGAGATGCCTCTTATGATAAATGTTCTGGTATTGTTTAATAGGAAGCATTTCCCCCTTTCCTTTCCTAGTGGTGGATAAAGTAGTGATGTGGCTTACAAATAATGGTTACTGAGACTCAGTCGAATATAGGTGCAGGGGTGATTTCAGTGAGGCCGGGACCTGTTCTAGCTCCTGTCCAGAATATTCTAGGGCTGCTCTTACTTAGGTTGCTGAGTCATAAAGATTCATGAACAGAACTTATTTACTCTGTAGCCTTTAACCAGGAGTGGGCACATACCGACTTGTATCATTCAGCGATTTCTTTGTTTAAAATGGGTTTAGTTGGAACTTCTGATAGATCCTGGTATTTGCAGTTCTGCTTGCTAGCTAGCACATCATAGTGCCTTGTATTCACCACTGTTTCTGCTCATTAACCCTTCATCTTTTGGGAACAGACCTGTGCTTAGCTTTAAGATGCAATACACATCTTCATTAAGAACAAAGCCATCTAGAGAATAGAACAGCGCCCTAGCCAACAAACCTTTGCACTTAACAGAACCAAACGCTTCTACACCTATTTCTTTGGCCGCAGATTTACAGTTTCTTCTGATCACAAGACTCTTGAGAAGTGCTTATCTCAGGTGAAGGCTGTACCTGAGTCACGACAGATACCACGCCAGTGACATTTGAGACTTCTGCTTGTCTGTACGTCTTAAAGAGCCGCGTTGAGTGTTGGTGGACCGAGCTGTTGTTTTTGTAGACACTCAATCTTTGTGTCCCCTACACTGCAAGCTTTATGTTGGAAGAACTCTCTTTTATATCTTTTCAAACAGCCAGAAACTTTGGTGCAGTTTAAACTGGAATGCAGAGGGTGTATACCTAGGAGAGAAACTGCTACCTCATGGGTTATATGTACATTCCACTTTAGTAGATGTTGCCAAGTCGTTTTCCACTGTGGGTTTAACAGCAGTATATGAGAAATTCGTTTGCCCCATGTACCGCACCCCCATCTTTGGAATTGCCTATGGTTTTCACTTTAGTAATTTTTGGATTTGTGGTGGCATCTCATTGTGGCCTCAATTTGCATTTGGCTGATGACTAATATACCCATTTATATTCATACTGGCCCATTTGGACACCTGTGTGTGCATGTATATATGATTTTTTTCTTCTGCCATTCAAGTCTTTAGCTTACTTTTCTACTTGGTTACTGTTCTTATTGATTTATGGATGCTATTTATAGAAGTCCTCTTTCTGTCTTATATGTTGTTGAACATTTTTTCTCCCACCCTGTGGCTTGCACTTTTACTCTCTTAATGGAGCATTTTGACGTAGCCCAATCTGTCAGTTTCCCCGTTTATATTTAGTGTTTTTTTGGGTACTATTTAAAAAGTCATCCTCTACGTTGGAATCATGGAGATATTCTCTCACATTATTTTCCCTCTCTTTTTTTTTTCTTTTTGATAGTCTTACTCTGTTGCCCAGGCTGGAGTGCAGTGGCATGACCTTGGCTCAGTGCAACCTCCGCCTCCCAGGTTCAAGTGATTCTCCTGCCTCAGCCTCCCAATTAACTGGGATTACAGGCATGTACCACCATGCCCGGCTAGTTTCTGTATTTTTAGTAGAGGTGGGGTTTCACCATGTTGGCCAGGCTGGTTTTGAACTCCTTACCTCATGCGATCCACCTGCCTCGACCTTCCAAAGTGCTGGGATTACCCGGCCTCTCATGTTATTTCCTGGGAGCCTTATACATTTACATCTCACATTTAGTTCATCATTCCACCTCGTTGTGAAGGTGGAATCATTCCACCTCGTTGACCTATGCCTCCCATATCTCAGCCTCTTCCCTCTTAAGACAGAAGCCTGCTTCTCCAAGCTGTTCAGGAGTACTGACGACTGCCAGCTCGCAGTTGGGCCCTCTCTGGGTTTTCCCCTCCTGTTGCCTCCAGAGAGAGTTGCTTTGTCCCAAGTTCTTCCACTTCCCCAGGAGCAGCCTGCATCTGGTGATTGTTCAACGGATAGTGTAAAGGCTTGGCCCCATTACCTAAATTCTGGGCAGTTCTGCAGGTTCAGCTCAGCTCCAGAGCAACTCATGTGGCCTCTGTTGCAACTGCATTGCGGTTCAATCCTCCCTTCGACTAATCATCTTGACTTCCTCATTTTTCACCTTCTTAATCATGTTGCAATGGATGAAACTTTCCAGGAGATAAACATTCCTTTTTTAAAGATTGCTTTTCTTTTGAAAATTAATTAGAAAGTATGTATTTACATATAATGAATATGGTCATTATTAGAGCTATTAAAATGTTCAAAAACTTTTTAATCAGTGATTTTTAACATTTTACTTTTTTAAAAAATAAACTTTATTTTTTAGAACAGCTCCACGTTTACAGCAAAATCTAGCAGAAAATACCGAATGCTCCCATATACTCCCTTCTGACCACACATGCACATTTCCCACTACTGTTAACATCCCCAGACAGGGGGGCACATTTGTTAAAATCAATAAGCCTACGTTGACATGTGATTATCACCCAAAGCCCATAGTTTACATTAGGGTTCACTCTTGATGTTGTACATTCTGTTGGTTTTCACAAAGGTATAGTGATATCCATCTGTCATTATAGCGAAGCATGATATTTCCCTGATCCCTTTATGGGAGTCACAAAGACCCGCAGCTCTCAACTCCTTGCGGGAGGCAGCACGTGAGTGAATGAGGTGGGAACTGGAGTGCACAAGCACTGGAACGAGCTGGCTACTTCGGTGCTGGCAGGGGCAAGCTCCACTCATTCAGACCTGTTGTGTTCCACCTCTTGTGGAGGGAGCGCACAAGTGAGCAGGTGCAGGAGCTGGGGTGAGTGCTCTTAGGCGCCAGCAGGAACAAATTCTGTGTGTGCCCCATAGTAGTGTCTAGTGGGGGTGCCTGTGACCCCTATGTGTTCCTTTCACCATGGCCTTGGTAGCTCATGCCTGTAATCCTAGTACTTTGAGAGGCTGAGGTGAGTGGATCACCTGAGGTCAGGAGTTCAAGACCAGCCTGGCCAACATAGTGAAACCCCGTCTCTACTAAAAAAAAAAAAAAAATTAGCTAGGCGTGCTGGCACATGCCTGTAGTCCCAGCTACTCGGGAAGCTGAGGCAGGAGAATCACTTGAATCCAGGAGGCAGAGGCTGCAGTGAGCCAAGATCGCACCACTGCACTCCAGCATAGGCAACAGAGAGCAAAGACACCATCTCAAAATAAAATAAAATAAAGCAAAAGTTTAAAAAAAATAAAAAAGAAAGTATTCCCTTTACATTCAGAGATAGTTGAAAGTAGTTATGTCTGAGGGCAAGGAGAGAGTGGTATAAGAGACAGTGTTATAAGCCTCTCTCTGTTACCTCATTTTTTTAACCCTTGTACACATATCATTTGAAAGAGAAGAAAAAGTCACGTCTTATTTAATCCTGCCCTGAGTTTAAATCCAGCGCAACCGGAGATATAAAATCTTGCATTTTTTGCAGTTGTGCCAGTGAGAAAGATTTGGTAAGTGGGCTCACTTGCATCTTTCTCTTTTTTTTTTTTTTTTTTTTTTTTTGAGATGGAGTCTCGCTCTGTGGCCCAGACTGGAGTGCAATGGTGTAATATCAGCTCACTGCAACCTCTGTCTCCTGGGTTCAAGTGATTCTCCTGCCTCAGCCTCTCGAGTAGCTGGGATTCCAGGTGGATGCCACCATGCCCGGATAATTTTTGTATTTTTTAGTAGAGATGGGGTTTCACCATGTTGGCTAGGCTGATCTCGAACTCCTGACCTCAAGTGATCTGCCTGCCTCAGCCTGCCAAAGTTCTGGGATTATAAGCATGAGCCACAGCGCCAGGCCAGGCTCACTCATATCTACATTATCTTTCAGTTATCCAAAGCCTAGATAATCCTTAGAAGTAAAATAATCTCAGTCCTTAAGGCTTGGCTTGCTGAACATAGTGATGAGTACATACTGAGGACACATTCTAGCCCCTTGATTGTTTCTCAAACAACCTTTATTGAGTGTACTTCTGATAGTCACTGGGAAGCTGAAATGACACGCACTTCAGTCATGATGGTGAATTTATGCCACATTTTTAGCTGGGGCCCCATTCTCTTAGACAGAGTCTCAAGTCTATCTCCAGAGTCTTTATTTTTTTCAGGTGGGGCTGTGTAGCTGGAAAAGACTCTAGACTTGACTGTCAGTCTGAGAGATGCGTGGTGTGGGAAGAAAGAGTATGTCTAAGAGGGACTGAGATCTTGATTGCCTTGGGAATGGCTAAATTAAAGGGTACTTAAGATAGTTTTCAAGGAGTAAGAATGATGACTTCATAGGGAGATACAATGTTTCTCTGTGGCCTGGTCATGGTCATGGCTGAGGAGTTGAAATATGTTAATCTTTTCTATTGATGATGACTCGCTAATTTTTATTGGAGAATTTCTGAGCCTTCCTAGAGTTATTTTTATTTCCATATTGACTATGGTTTTCTTACCTCTTTAACACGGTTCACATTTTTTATATTTTTCTGTTCTAGAGACCATGTATGGGTGCCTAGTTTCATTCTTTTAGTAAGAAATGGCTTGGATAGTCAACTAGGCTGAAGCAGGCAAGGTGCCCACGGACCAGGTGTAGTGATACCAGCCAGTGGTGGAAGGGACACTGGCTCTGCGATGAGAGATGGCCACCGGGTGAATTCCTCTACTTCCCTGGGGCAATTCCTCTACTTCTCAGGCATCCATTTTTTAAATTTGAAAATGGAAATAATGCTACCTCCTTACCTCCCAATATTGTTGGGAACGTTAAATGAAATAGTGTCTAGTGGAATATTTGCTAAATTTCCAAGACTAAAGGAATGTTAGAAGTTATTATGAGGATGGGGAGAAATAAGAGAAAGCTTCGTCAATTAGTTGATTAGAAATGTAATTTTTGGAACTGTTTCCATTGCTTTAATCTTGTTTGATTTTTTACTATATTTCAAATAGCAAACAACTGAGAGGACCCTTTCCTGAGGGTGAAGAAGGCTACATTGGGCGTCTATGAGCTATGATTCGATAGAGACCCTGGGAAATTATTTTTATCACAGGGGTTTGTTTTGATGGTACTTCTGAACCATTATTATCTGTGTTAGCTCTATCCGGGCACTTAGTACCACATGGATAGAGTATGATAAAAAATGTGTTCCGGGAATTACTCTACACAGATGACCTCATGTGAAATTGACTCTAGTAAGCCACTTGAAGTCAGTAATAACAGAGGGGAGTTTGTGGCGCTCCATTATTCTCAGAAAGCAGTTACAAGTGTCTGAAAAGAAATCTTGGCCACTTTCATAGTACTGCCTATTCCATAAGCTCTGTAGACTCAACTTGCAATTCTCTTTGATAGCGTGAGAATAAAATCAAAGGATTTATGAATGTCTGCCATGTGGGAGCTATTTTTAAAATTTAGAAGATACTAATTGACCATATATCATGTGCCAGGAGCATTGCTTAGCACTGGGGAGAGATGTCTAAGATGCAATCTCTTCACTCAAAGAGTTCATAGTCTAGTTTTACCCTTAGGTAGCTATAATAAAAAAAATAAGAGACTGGAGCATTCAAGGAGCACTCAGTGAAGTGGGGGTACACTGACAAGCAAAGGACCGTTAAGAAAAACCTTTGTAAGATGTGCATCACTTGAAGAGACCCTACAAAGTGTCTCTTACTCATAACGGCATCTTCACTACATGCTGCTAAGTCTTCTTATAATGTTAGAAATCACTTTGTTAGATCTTCCATGTATCCCTAAGTAGAAACTGCTAATTTTCTGCATCCCCAGATCATGTGTTAGAGCTTTAAATGTCTGTCAAATCATGGGCTAACGTTCCTTCAGTTTTTGTATTCTGAGCTATCGATTTCCAATTTAGAACCTGTAAATGCTTTCTCTTCATTTTCAGAGCCCTTTTTATGACCAGTGAGGATCTGCCTTTAAGCATCAAGCACCTCTTTCCAAATACCCGCAGTTACAATGTATAACATGTCTTTGACATTGCTTAGAAGGGGTTATTGGGGCCATCTACGTATATTTCAGGGCTTGTAGTCTATCAGTGGACTATGCCCTTCGTTCTTTCCTTTACATATTTGCTTCTCAGTAGAATTCATTCAGAGGCACTTCTGTGACAGCTCTATCAGCCATAATACTCCTGAAACAGACTCATGTCTTTGAACTTCAGAGATCTAAAAGCAAGAAAGTTCTTGTGATCCTCAACCAATAGCTCAGGAATTCTCCTCTGTACTTGTCCAAAAAAATTTGAAACTTTTTTTTTAATAGCCAGCCTCCTCAAATGTTGGGCAACATGACTGCTTTTCTTGATGCTTTGCACTTCACAATGTACTTTAAAAAAATAGCTCAAGATGTGAGTTCTTAGGTACTTGATGTATTATTCAGAACAAATTCGTTTGAAGGTACATCAAGACCTTACTGTCGGAGCCACTATTTCATGTTTCCTTTGTTTTAATTCACTCAGGATCTGGGTCTGAGAGTCTAGAATTCATAGCGATGTGTTCATTCTGTTGAGGAAAAGTGTCTTTTGAAACATCATTCAAAAAAGCAGAAGGCTTGCTTTCCTTTCTTTGTAGCCTTTGCTTAAAGAACTTAGTGAATTGAGTCTACTCAGAACTTTCATGTGGCCTGAAAACGGTATCTATACCTTTCCACCACACCCCACACTCTTGCATCGTTTAACCATTGCCACAAGTGAGGAAGGCAACAGGATCTTCAAGAATCCACAGTTTTGACCATTCACTGAGTACTGGCGTTCATATTCTCAAAGGGTTAAAGTATTTAATGGGACTCTTTATGTCCTAATCTGGAAAAATCATATTCAATAACAATTTAGAATTTGGAGTCCCCTTTAATTTTCTCTCTTGCAAATTTGACTAGCAGTTAATATGAAATGGAGTTAGCATTTGTGAAAGTTCCTGCAAAAGTCAAATTAGACACAGTAGAAAATGTAGCCTATGCCTCATGGATATCAGCATTGAAGTGTTGTGAAGTCAGACTAAAGCAACCTTCAAAACGTGTTTTGTTAGAGCTCAGCATGGAGGCAATGCTTTTGACCTTGACTGTTAATTTGCAAAATGATGCATCCAGAGCAGTATGGTAACCAAGGGAAAAATAGCCGCCTTCTTGGCCCCTTGCCTGAGAGCACAGCCTCAGAGTTATGTTGGCAAATTGAAGCAGTCAGCCTGACGTCAGAAACCATGCTTCAGTGTGCAAGAGGTGATTGTGAAAGGCAACAGTCACCAGGATGCTTACATTTTAGGTGAAGCCACTATAAGCTGACTTCCTGCATCATAAAGAAAAACTAGGGGAAGCTGGTTGTTTTCCATTCAACAGTGTGCCTGCCACCCACTCAAATCTCTGCTTCCTTACAATAACGTGTATTCAATATGAGAAATATAGATTGACTCTTTGCACCTCATTAAGCTCATCCTCTTGTCTTCCAAGCAGGAGCTTATAAAAACTGTGGTAACTGCTTGAAATTATGTCACTGTCCACTGAATAAGTAAATGCAGTTAAAAAATCTTCGTAACAGTGTTGTTTGAGAAGCTTTATAGCTAAGTTTTTGCTTTATTCGTAAGGCTTCATTGGTACAACCTGCAAGTAGCAGAGGTCAATTCTTTCCACATTTCTTGTGTGTGTATGTGTGTGGGTGTGTGTGTGTGTGTGACAGAGAGAGAGAGAGAGAGAAAGAGAGAGAGAGAGAGAGTAGGGTCTTCAATGTGCCTGGGAGTCATGGAAACAGCATAATTTGGCTTGGCAATGTGTTCCTTTATAGTAGAATTTTCCTGAAGATTGCAGTAAGATATTATGGAAAGAATTCTAAACTTGTTTTTGTATCTTACGATTTTGTGATCTTGGAAAGGTCACTTGGATGTTCTGATCTGGAATTCAGTTTCCTTGTTTATGACAGCAGGCTTGGATTAGAAAAAGTCTCAGCTTTCAACTCCAAACTCTGTTATATTCTACTGTACTATTAAAGTGAAGATGTACAGCCCTGTGTAACAAACACATGCACGGGAGTCCGACTAACCTGGGTTTTAATCTCTGCTCTGTTCCTTATTTGCCATATGAACCTAGGAAACCTTCACTTTTCTGATGGTCGATTTTTTCATCTTTAAAATTGGAATGATAGCATTCCTTCAGGATGGTTGGAAGGTCTAAAAATAATATGTCAGGGAGATAGTATGGTCCCTGGCACAGAGTAGGTATTAAATATTGATAGTTCAAATTATTGACACTATGATAAAGATTAGTGTTTTTTAAGTTCGACAATCAGGTGGAACTGAGCTTAGAGGATATGGCTGAATAAAGAGGTGGTTGTTAAATAGGCCAAACGGACCTGGTGACTTTAGTTCATGATGGGACCAGTGTTTGCAGAGCATTTGCATAACTGTGCAAGGTTCATATACTCAGTGTGTGGCAAGTCAATACATTGAGATACCAAGTTGCAGCAGAGAAAGAGATAGAATTGCAAGGCAACTAAATCAGGAGATGGGAGGAAACCGAAAAGCTACCCCCCAAGAAATCTGGGGATAGAGATTTTAAAGGGTTTAAATGAGTGGTGGGAAGAGGTGTGGAGATCAGTGATTTATCAAAGAGTGCAGGGTGAAGTCGTGGGATGGGGACATGAAGGAACTGCATTTTTTTGCTGATTTGGTTTCTTGGTGAGGGTCTTCAGACTGGTTGGTATTAGCTACTCGCTGGAATCCAGAATCTGAAAAACATCTCAAGTAAAAAGTCTTAGGCTTCTGACATTCAAGATGTTGTCTATGAAAACCATGAGGAAGTTGGTGACCTACGCCCCAGTCTATGAGACTTTTGGTTAGTAAGCAGCTCCAGTGAAGTGCGTCAGAGGGAGGCTTGATTAATGCTTAATGGTATTTCAGTCTAGAGCCTGGCAGCCTATTTTTATTAACCCTGTGGAAAGGAATTCATTTGGGATTGAAGACTCTATGTATTTTATTTATTTTGTTCTTCCCGATTCCTTAAGAAAATGTTTCGGCCGGGCGCGGTGGCTCAAGCCTGTAATCCCAGCACTTTGGGAGGCCGAGACGGGCGGATCACGAGGTCAGGAGATCGAGACCATCCTGGCTAACACAGTGAAACCCCGTCTCTACTAAAAATACAAAAACTTAGCCGGGCGGGGTGGCGGGCGCCTGTAGTCCCAGCTACTCGGGAGGCTGAGGCAGGAGAATGGCGTGAACCCGGGAGGCGGAGCTTGCAGTGAGCTGAGATCCGGCCACTGCACTCCAGCCTGGGTGACAGAGCGAGACTCCGTCTCAAAAAAAAAAAAAAAGAAAATGTTTCAAAGAAAGCCCTTCTGCCTCTCTGCTCTGCTGTCCCCAGCTGTCACAAAGATAAACTCAGAGTCATACGGGGGCAATCAGTCCCAATAGCCATGTAATTCCTGTTTATCTACCTAGATAAGTAGCTCCATTTCTCCATTGCTCACAATGCCAAAGGCTCAGACTTTGGACACACTATTGTTGTTCTGTGATTTTAATCTACTGTTAATAAATAATAGTTTTCATTCGTTGGGCTGTAAGTATGCCAGACCTAGTGCTTTAATACAACGTACTAATTGTTCTACTTCTGTCCACACAAAAGCCTTTGGGTACTTTTGTTATTCCTTCTTCCATATGAGGAGACTAAGGCTCAGAAAGGTTGAGTAGCTTATACATTTTATTTAGCCTAGAAGTAGGAAGAAACCCATATTTATTTCTGAAATTTGGATTGTTCCCACTAAGATTTACTATATCACATAAAGTCAACCTGCAAACGTTTCTGTTTTTATGCATAAATCATAAATTAAATAGAACTAAAGGTAGCTTTTTTCAATATTTTGAGAATTTTTAAACTCAGTTACCTCTGAGATATCTAAAGACACATGGAGGGGAACAACAGACACTGGGGCGTTTCAGAGGGTGAAGGGTGGGAGGAGGGAGAGAACCAGGAAAAATAACTAATAAGTACTTGGCTTAATACCTGGGTGACCAAACTCCCATGACATGTGTTTATCTATACCACAAACCTGCATATGTACTCCTGAACTTAAAATTAAAAAAAAAAAAAAAAGACACCCTGAATAGGTTGTCTCTAAAATAGCTTTGACACTGCTGACAGAAATGTCTTGCTAAATCAACCCATTTTAGCAATGAAAGAGCAATATTTTAAGTATCATACAGTAAAGCAGAGGTTGAATAAGGATCCAATTTTGAACTTCAAATTTCCCATCTGCTCCTTAATCCCCAAGCTACCCGAGTCCTAAATTTATATGGAATCTGAACCTGTATTTCATCTTGGAATGAAAATAAAAAGGGGGAAAAAAGCAGTTTTAATGATGTCAAAGATTAGGACCTTACATTTTTTTTAACCTCAAAGTACTTTAGGTCAATTTTATCCCTTCAGCCTGAAAATGCAGATGTATTTCAGTGTTCAGTTCATCCCTATACATCATGAATTTTTAATGCTAATCAAATTCTTTATGGCTCTTCATAAATCTTAAAAAACCTGAGTTGGAGAGCAAATACGTAATGTAGCTGGAGTTTATGGGCATCATTTGAGCTGATCATTCACATAAAAAATGCTATAATCATGATTATGAGTAAATGTATTCAGGAAGAGAAGGATGGCAGATAGAACCTTAACCATTTCAATTAATAGAAGAGAATGATTGACACAAACCCTGGTAAACAAGAATAACAATAACCAATCTAAAGCAGCACAAAATCCTAGTGATTCGTAAACAGGACCACTCCTTTCTGAAATGTTTCTAAAATCTTTGTTAGATTGTACATGTATTTTGCAAACAGGATTCTACCCTTCCTCATATGCATGTCATTGGGCAGAGCCCGATATTTTATGATTCAGAGATTTAGAGAACAAACAACAAGCATAGTGTATGAATTAGGTTCTCATAGCAGTAACGCAGCACAACAAACAACTCTCAAATCTCACTGGCTTAAAATTAACAATGATTTATTTCTTGCTCACTGCTCTGCAGTTCAGCTAGTGTGGTTCTGTCTTAGGCTGTGGGTCGAGTTCAAGTCTGTTTCAAAGGTTCTTTGTTCTGAGATCAGTGGTTACCTGTGGCTTGTTCTTCTCATGAAGGGTGGCATAAATTCAAAGGGGTAAACAGAAACATACAATGCTTATAGCTGGCAATTGACACACTTTCACTTCCACCCACATTCCATCATTAAGGGCAAGTCACATAGCCCAAGTCCAACATCACTGGAGCAGTGAAGTATTTGCTATGGCTCACCCTATGGTGAACCATGACAAAGACAATAAAGGGATGAAACAATGAGCAATCTAGCATAAGTACAACAATACAGCATAAACAGTGACTAAGTGTTAAGCTTTTTGAAGACACAAAGAAAGTAGAGCCATAAAGTTTACAACTGTGCTCTGAGCTGTGCATGTATCACTGCTGTTTCCAGTCACACTTGGGCTTGGCTCCTATTTGTTTAGTTCTCTGGAAATCCTAAGGAAAATGGGTATATGGAGGGAGAATAAAGAAAGCAGACATTCAGTGAGAAAGTTTTAACTGGTAGACTTCCATTTGTGGCAGCAAAGACACTTTATTAGATGTGCTACTGAATCAGCTCAGCCCCAGAACTTCAGAGCTGCCCCTGAGTCTGATGATAGTCTTCTCATTGACGTGTGTACTTCTTGAGTGCCTCTCAAGTTCATGGCACTGAGCTAGGTGCTTTGGAGAAGAAGGGAAGTAGTAGGGAAAATTAGGAGAGGATTTAGTAAATGCAGATAAGAGAAAATATGAAGTTTTGCACATGGAAAATGGTGAGGGGAGTAAAGAGGATTGATATTCAGGTGCCAACACTCCTGAGGAAATAGGAGTGTGAGAGAATGTTTTTGATGAGAATGGGAAGACAGTAAAGCAGGATTCAGTGATTCATTTATTTAGCAAATATTTGTGAGCATCTCCAATGTTCCAAATCAGAAGCTGTATTATGAGTTAAAATGCAAAGGATAAGAAGACACAGTCCTTATCCTCAAGTCACTGACTGGGGAGCATACAAGTGGATAGGTAATTATTAAACCATCTTTTTAGTGTGAAGATAGTAAGACTATGAAGTCTTTCAAGAGTCTAAGGAAAGGTATGTAATTCAGGTCTGGGAAGTTGGTAAAAGCTTTTAGGACACTCTGACATTAAGCCAGACTCCAAAAGGACTTAAGATGATGATCTAGGCTTCAAAACAAAAATATTAGTGATAGTAGAGGAAGAAAGTCTAGAAGTAGCAAAAGTGAGCAAGGAGTTTACAGCATTCTGAACTGAATTGGTGAGAATGGAAGAAATAATAGCTTCCATAGAAAGGAAAGTCATATCATTTGCTGATGTTTCAATTACAGCTCACAGGTGAGTAAGTCTTAGCCAAGAATTTTTCCAGCATATCAGTATATCCAAGGGATAATGGAATGATCTAATAGGATACTCAGTAGAAGGGGAGAATGGGGCTTGGTCAGATAATGTAAGAGTTGGTTGTCCTACTGTTCAGTCCGTTCTTAGATTACAGAAATAGAAGAGCAGGTATCAAGGCTTTGCATGTGCTCATGAGATTCCACCTGGAGTTTTTAGTGTGGGAGTATACTAGTCAGGGTGTCCAGAGAAAGAGAACCAGTAGGATGTTGTGGAGGCCAAGAGAGAACTTCCTTTTGGCCCTACGAAGTTTGCTGGGAAGTCGACTCACAAAAGGCAGATTAATTGGGGAAAAGGCATATGAATTTGTTTTACATGTATACACAGGAGCCTTCAGAATGAAGACCCAAAGACGTGGGGGAAAATATCCATTTTTATGTGTAGGTTCAATAAAATATGGACATCCCTGTAGAAATATGGCTGGACAAAAAGGGTATTACTAGTACTAATGGACTGAGTGGGGAAACCCCGCAAGGCCTGTCTGTTGAGATTCTTCTTGGCCTGTCTGAGCAGCATTCCTTCCTTCTGGGTATGGGACAGGCCTCTCTCTGGAATGGGGGTCTTAGAACCTACAGTCAAACAAGGTAGTCAAATAATTTCTCTAGGCCCAGTTTTTACACAGATAAAGCAGAGGAAAAGTTAGATCCCATTTTTCAGTTTTATGGCTGGCTTAGGGGAAAAGGAATCCTGGTTTCTATGACTTGCCTTGGGGAAGAGGAATACTAGTTTATATGGCTAGCCTTAGAGAAGAATGGGACAGGGAGACAGGAGGGTAAGAGAAGGTCAGAGAAAAACTTTTGCCTGCATGGCTTCATTTTGGGGTGTTGTTTCTGGCTTCAATAAATATACATATATTTATTATAAGGAATTGGCTCATACAATTATGGAGGCTGAGAGGTCCCACAAATTGCCATTAGAGTTCCAGGAAAGCCCACAGTGTAATTCAATCTGAGTCTGAAAGCCTGAGAACCAGGGGAGTCGCTGGTGTAAATCCCAGTTCTAGGGCCAGAGAGATGAGATGTCCCAGCTCATGCAGGCAGACGGGAAGCAAAAAGAGTAAATCCCTCCTTCCTCCACCTTTTGTTTTATTCAGACCCTCAACAGATTCAATGAGGTCACAATGGGGAGGGCAATCTACTTTACTGAGTCCACCCATTCATATCCTAACACCCAGAAATCATGTTTAATTGAGCATCCTGTGGCCAGTCACGTTAACACATAAAATCAACCATCACTGGGAGGTTCCTATTAATAGCTACGTAGATGAATTAATTAAAGTAGTTCAGAGGTTGGAATCATTTTGATTGGGGCTGGCCAGTGGGAGGGTGCTGAGACCATCTCGGTCGTGGAGACGCTAACCCAGCGGCACTACAGGAATTAAACACACACACACACACACACACACACAGATACAGAGTGTGGAGTGGGAAATCAGGGGTCTCACAGCCTTCAGAGCTGAAAGCCCTGAACAGAGGTTTACCCACATATTTTTTGACAGCAAGCCAGTCATAAGATTTACTAAAAGTATTCCTTACTGGGAAATAAAGGGGTGGGGTCTGGCTAGTTGTCTGCAGCAGGAACGTGTCCTTAAGGCACAGATCGCTCATGCTATTGTTTGTGGTTTAAGAACCCCTTGAGTGGTTTTCCACCCTGGGTGGGCTCATTCCAGTAAACCGACAACCTTCCAGCATGGGCATCATGGCCATCACGAGCATGTCACAGTGCTGCAGAGGTTTTGTTTATGGCCAGTTTAGGGGCCAGTTTATGGCCAGGTTTGGGGTCCTGTTCCCAACAGGAGGGTTTTGTTAGGCCTTGAACAATGAGTAGTTTAACTGAGCAGAAACAGGAACTCGGTTATCCTCATCTCCAAATCCTTGCTTGTGGTGTACTGTTCTTACCAGGAATATTTTTTTCCTTCTCTCACTGCTTTGTCCAAATCCTATTCATCCTACAGGGGTCAGTTGCACTTTAGCGCCCCTGTGGAATGCTTCCTCACTGTTCCAGAATACATTCACTACCATTTTCTTAAAAATGCCACTTAGGGTCTGTCCCATTCCTTCTCAATTGTATTATGTGTTCCTTCTTAATTTAGTAATGATTTCATTAAGGTATATCCTGTCTCTTCAAGTACTTTGCATGTTCTTGGGAGGCATGGGAGCATGCTGCGCATTGCTTCTACCACTGGGTTTTGAACACGGGCATGAAACCATCCCCGCAGGGTTGACAAGTATTGCGTGCCAGGTTCTGGGCAGAATATAGTTATAATTCAGCCTTAATCAGGCTGCACTTTGGCCCACTTCCTCGTTGCTAAGTCACCTAGCACTAGGTACTGACCGTTTGTATCCCGGTAGTGCCTACAGATAGGATCTCAGACATTAGAATCATGAGGCTTTTGTTTAAGAATTGCTTAAGATGTTTTCAGATCATGAATTCCAGTGGAATGGCTGACTCCCACCAGTTTGAAGACCCCCACAGAGAAACAGAATCAGCATGAGAATACAGTTTCTTCTTCTCCCTGTCCCATGACTTCACCCCACACTCTTCAGTCAATCAGTGATCACCACACTTGGGCCCACTCCAAAATCCTTAAAATCTCTAGCTCTAAACTCTTTGAGGAGATGGATTTGAGGTTTCCTCCCATCTCCTTGTTCGGTGACTCCAACATTAAACCTCTTTCTCTGCTGCAACCTGGTGTCACTGTGTATTGACTTGCGGTGTGCATCAGGCAATGAGCCTGTTATAGTTGCAGGAACTTAAAGGATATTTAGTGAATAAATAGGAAAAGAAGGTGGTGACTAAAAACACTGGTGGGGAAATAATGCATGAAGTTAGGGTCTGGTGGAAACTGTCTAAATGAACTTAAATAGGACTTTTCTACAAAGTGAGAAGAAAAACATTTCTTCGGTGGATTTTCTAATGTATAATTTAAAGCCTTATCGTATTAATATTTAGCTACTTTCTTTCACATTTGGGGTGATTTTACTTTTCTCTGTGTGGGTTATGACTTCAAGTTAGAAATATTACAAATGTTGTGATTTTAGCGCTTTTAAGTTATGTAGCTACAAGTATGTTCAGAGTGCTTTTTCATTATGGAATACATTTGTTGGGGATCTTCTAAATGCTTAATAATCATAGCTCAGACTACTTAGCTTGGTTTCAAGAAAAAAAGAAAAAGACACAAATCTAGATAAGAAGAAGCATGGAATTAAACATTTTCAGGAATAAAAAGGTAATGCAAGGAGATATTGAATCTCAGATGATTTGGAACAAATTCTGGAATATTTGCCATATTCAAGCAACAGATATTTTTAATGTAGTTTTGTTGCTGGAAAGGGGTCCTGATCCACACCCCAAGAGAGGGTTCTTGGACCTTGCACAAGAAAGAATTCAGGGCAAGTCCATAAAGTGAAAACAAGTTTATTAAGAATGTAAAGGAATAAAAAATAGCTGCTCCACAGGTAGAACAGTGGCATGGGCTGCTTAACTAAGTATACTTACAATTATTTCTTGATTATATGCTAAACAAGGAGTGGATTATTCATGAATTTTCCTGAAAGGGGTGGGCAATTCCTGGAACTGAAGGTTGCTCTCCTTTTTAGGCCATATAGGGTAACTTCCTGCACGGCATTTGTAAACTGTCCTGGCATTGGTGGGAGTGTCTTAGCATGCTAATGCACTATAATTAGCATATAATGAGCTGTGAGGAAAACCAAAGGTCATTTTCATTGCCATCTTGGTTTTGGTGGGTTTTGGCTGGGTTCTTGACCACACCCTGTTTTATCAACAAGGTCTTTGTGACCTGTGTCTTGTTCTGACGTTCTATCTCATCCAGTGACTTAGTGTGCCTAACCTCCAGCAAATGCAGCCCAGTAGGTCTTAGCCTCATTTTATCCTGTCCTTATTCAAGATGGAGTGCTCTGGTTTAAATGCCTCTGACAGTTTGACAACATGACCCTAGAACTGTATGATGTCTTATCCCACTGTCTCATTTTACAAGTGAGAATATATAAGAGCCTTTTCAAAATCATAGAACATATAGTATCAGGACTCCAAATTCTCAGCCCAGTCTTCTTTTTTTTCGTGTACAAATAATATCATTTGTTTCAGCATAAATAGTTGGGTGAGAGTCTTTCAACTTGAGATACCTACCTACATTCATCAAACTTTTTTAGGGGCTTTTGGCAAGTTGCTTTCTACATGCATGCCTCAATGTCCTTAACTGTAAAAATTAACATAACTTTCTATATGTGTACCACGATGTCCCTGTTTGTAAAAATTAACATAGTATTTGGCTTCTAAAATCTCTAAAAAACATTATAAGGATTAGTGAGAAAAAGCCTCAAAAATATTACGTTCTTCATCTGGAAAATTAGGAGGTTGGTTGAAACAGACGCTATCTAACAGTATTTCTAGGTCTAAGAGAGACCCCCTATTTTTGTATAAGATGAGAACACCTCTTTTCTCCCACTTTTCCTTGCTGAGTTAAGTTCATCTTTTGAAGCTCAGTACAGTGGACTCAGTTTCCTCTTATTGCCCCTGGTTGGAGGTGGGCAAACCTCCTTGAATCACCTGTGTATGCTGCTAGCATTTTCCTAAGTGTGTTAGTCTTCCTCTATTTGAATGAGTTATTTCATGTTGGATACTATGTTTAATTTTTCTTTGTAACACAGATGCCTAGCACAGCATCGGGAATGAAATGGGATCCAAATACGTATTTGTCAAATCAATGAAAAACCTAAGATTATTTCAGCTTCTGCAGATGCCAATGATGAATTGTTATCACTTAGACATAAATGATCAGTGTGTGTGAAATTCTAGATGATTAAGGTATATTTTAAATGGAGGGCAACCTCTCTGATCCGACAATTATAGCCATTTCACCTTCTAGCAAATAAAAGTTTGTATTTAAAATAACTCACCTGCTGATTAATAGTTACCTGTATATAAGTGGAGAACCATAAAGGGAGGGGCCATATAATCAAAGATAGTCAAAGATAGTGGAAGTGAAACCACCCACACAGAGTTAACAAGAATTACATGCTGGGTCCTGGACAAAATTATAGTTATAATTAAGCATTCATCAGGCTGCATATTGGTCCACTTCCTCGTGGCTGCTTGCTAAGTGAAGGGAAAGTCACGTAGCACTACATACTGACCATTTGCATCCCCATTGTTCCTATAGATAGGATCTCTGATGTTAGAATCACAAGGATTTTAAGAATTGCTTAGGATGTTTTTTAGATCCTAAATTCCAGTGGAACAGCTGACTCTAACCATTCAAAGACCCCCACAAAGGAACAGAATCAGCATAAGAATACAGGGTCTTCATCTCCTTGTCTGGTGACTTCACACCACACTCTTTGACCAATCAAGAATCTCCACACCTCTGGTCGCCTGTTGGTCTAAACCCCTTAAAATCCCTAGCCCCAAACTCCCCGAGGAGGTAGATTTGAGGTTTCCTCCTGGCTTCTCATTTGACAGCCTTATGATTAAACCCCTTTTTCTGCTGCAACACACTGTCTCAATGTATTGACTTGCCATGCATCAGGCAACAAACCCGTTGTGGTTGTAGACAAGAATAGAAGGGTGAGCTCAAGGTAACACTGTTTATGTAAACTAAATCTATAATCATTACTGTAATAAATGTAGTGGTAACTATTGCCATTAGATTACCACATTTTTATATAATGATTATTGAAATATTCTTTTTTTGTGAGCACAATGAAAACATGTTTATTCTTGAAAAAATATTAATGAAGATTGGAATAGTACATATTGTCAACAAAAAGAGTCAAACTCTGTAAAATTTTTGAAGAGATTTATTCTGAGCCAAATATGAGTGACCATGGCCCACGACACAGCCCTCAGGAGGTCCTGAGAACATGTGCCCAAGGTGGTCGGGGTGCAGCTTGGTTTTATACATTTTAGAGAGGCATGAGATATCAATCAAATACATTTAAGAAATACATTGGTCTGGTCCAGAAAGGCAGGACAACTCAAAGCAGGGGCTTCCAGGCTATAGGTGAACGTAAACATTTTCTGGTTGGCAATTGGTTGAGTTTGTCTAAAGACCTGGGATTGATAGAAAGGGAATGTTCAGGTTAAGATAAAGATTGTGGAAACCAAAGTTCTTTTGACGTCTTATAGTGGCTGTCCTTAGAGACAATAGATGACAAATATTTTCTTTTCAGGTCTTAGTTAATTTCTTTAGGATTGGGAGGGCCTGGAAGAGAATGATCTAGCTATGTTAACAGAGATTCTTTACAGATGCAAATTGTCCCCCCCACAAAGAACAGCTTCGCAGGGCCATTTCAAAATATGGCAAAGAAACATGTTTTGGGCTAAATTATTTTGATTTTCTTCCTTGTCTTGGAATGTTCTGCCAGAGTCAGGTTGGAAGGTAAGTCACAATAGATAGGGTTTAATAAACCTTATCTGATGAGAATTTATGGTTTATAGGGCATGACTCCCCAGACCCCTTAGATAGGAATTTAGGCAAGATAAAAAACCAGAGTTTAGTCCTCAGTAGCCCCTCTTGGTCAAAAAGCATTCCATAGAATGCATATGCAGGCCAACAAACAGCAGCAGGTTCCTCTGGAAAGGCTCATTCCTAGAGTTAGCTGATTTGGTCATTTGACGAGGTCCTACGGCACGAGGAAGGCTCATTCCTAGAGTAGTCTGGTTGGTGGCAATAGTTTTAAATATCAGCAATTTGTATCATGATGGGGAGGACACAGGCTGACCAGATGTAACAGGCAACTCTTTAAGGTATGAGATAGAGTCAGGCCTAGGGTTTGGTCTAAAAAAAAATCCCAGATCAGATTCATTTTGCAAGCTATCATGATCTGGGTCTTCAACTGTGCCTTTTTCCTTTTGCTGTATCTGACATAATATTTACAAGAGCTATATAATACTAATACAGTGACAAATATCATATAGATAGTGAAGATTAGGCATCCAAGAAGGTTATAGGTAGAGTCAGACAGCAGTAAACAACCTAATGAGCCAGAATACCACTGTGTGCATTGTTATCTTCTTTGATCGGACTCACACTGTGTTTACCCTCTTTATCAAGGCTCATTTGAACTTTATAATAAGTCTTATTTGAAGATTGTAGGACCGACATTAAATCAGAATCCAATAAATTTAATCTCTCTTCCAGCCAATTTATCTCCATAGGTATAACATCCTGAGGAGGGTTTAAATCAAATGCAAGAAATACCCTGCCTGGTCCTCAGTGTCTAAATTGTTATAGACTTGTTAACAGTAGACAAATCTATTTTTCCCTCCACTTTTGTATTGCACCATATACTTGGGAAATAAAAGGAGGTTTTGTCACAGGAGAAGTCATATGATTCTACAGTGTCATTTTGTTTTTGTCCCTTGGCAGAACTCCCTATGGCCGAGGGCCTTAAGAGTCGAAAGACTCACAGCCAATTAATTGTTCTAGGCCAGATAAAAATGGATGTGGACAGGCATTCATTACTTCTTATATTATTATTTTAAAGAAGGCCAACGACAAAACCAAAAGGCAAAGTTACAAGACTGACTTATTTTTTAACGTCTATATGTTGAGCTACTGTTAGCTTGGTTTTTGTTACATACTTATAATAATTAGCTATATAAAACATATACATTTATGTTTGAAAAATAATTCAATGTCTAATTTATGTCCGAAAAATAATTTAAAATATACAGATAGATTTGTCTTTACAACTCATATTTGGGAGTATTATACCCAGGAGGCTTTGTTACAAGGTATTTTCATTCTGTTAATAAAGAATTTCCTTTAATTCTATAGTAAGCAGACAATTTTTATGGTTGGGGTGGAAGAAAAAGTGACACATATTAGTTTAGAAGGCAACTAATTTTGTTTTACCAGCTGTTTTGGCATTTTTGTACCCCCTTCTTGATTTGGAGAGTTTGACCTTGACCTGATTTTATCCCTCAAAACCAGCCCTTACAATCTTTTGCACCCACCTCTTCCATGATAGTCCCTGGGCCTAGACGAAGGCAGCTTGCGTAGTTTTAACAGCAGAGCATTAGCAGTGAAACAGATCCAGGCCCGGTGGGATGCCAGATGAGGAAGATTCATATCTCTGGTCTTCAGGATACCATTATTTTGGTTTCCTTGGAAGTAAAACAAGGAGAGATAAATAACATTTATTATTTGACGATTATAAGTGTAATTTGTGTGTCTGAAGAGGAAAAGGAGCCTATTCCATTAGGGCACAAACTAAAAATAAAAAAAAAATTATAACCTGGTACTTTCTAGAGGGTTATTGTAGCCAAGGAATAATTTAATCTGCACTCAAGAAGTTAGGACTGAAATCTAGTATTAATGTTATGCTTTTCCCTTGAAATGAAATTTTTTTAACTACTATTGAACTTCTGCAGACAACTATGAGGACAACTATAATGTAAAATTACAATCTGAATTTTGGAGAACTCAGGAAGGTAAATTTGCTTACAAAAACATACTTTACCCAAGTAATGTAAAAGAAAAAGATTTTCTTGACCCTTTTTTAACCAGAGCTTTTAAAACAAGATGTTTACCTTGGAAGTGCCATTTACAAACCAAACAGCTCATGAGAGCTGCTAGTCACTGTAGAATTTACCGGCTCCTCACAACTAGTCCTAGAAAAGAGGCTCTCTGCTTATTAGGTAGCAAGATTTTATGTAAACCATTTTTATTTTATACTGGAACTCTTTTGGAAAACATTATTTCCATTAAGTTGGGGGTAGCTTCAGTTAATATTCCAAAGCAAGACAGTAAATGTCCCATCAAGTAGAAATTTTCTAGTTCAGTCATTGTCAGTTGAAAGTGTTTGCCATCGGCCCCAGTAAAAGCTCCACAAAAAGGGCTGTGCAGTGGAGGATTCATCCTGACTAGCACTCCAGCTTTTACCCTATATTTTGCGGGCTTAGACAATTTAGTAGTTCCCATTTAGCATGTGCAATTAAATATTCCTTAAAAGAACAGATTTATATGCCTCCGGTTTATAGTACTAGACAGAGGAAACACCCCCTAGTTAGATACAGTATTCATTTTCATAAGACTTTTAGGCAAGCGGGTTACAACTACCTTACATAGAGCTTGTGTAAACATCTTAAATTTTATAATTCTATTAACCTGTCTGTTTTTATGTTCTGGTCTTGGGAACCCTTTTTTACCCCCAGACCATTTTACCTTTTCTGGTGAAAAGGGTTGGGCTCCCAGCAGGGAGATGCATATGTAAGACCTATGAGGGGTAGCAAATTTGAAAAGCCTTCTTAAACAGTCCTATAATTCTGTGGGAGGGGCACCCATGTAAAGGGGCCCTGGTTAACCTCCCAGTTTACCATGACCCAGGTAATAGGCATATTTGGTGGAAGGATATTCCAGTTATCATAAAGCTAGTCCAACATGGCTTATGTGTAAGGCATATATCTGCTTCATCTGGAGTGTTTTGCTTGGTATTTTATAGGGAGAGTTGGGCAGTCCCCTTCTCAGGGGAAACAAGCATTACAATGGCATTATCTGGCCCACTAGGCGGATTGCTGTCTCAGGAACAACCCCATGTGTGTTTGGATCACATATACTCAGAGACTGTTCAGTAATGAGCTGTGTGTCCTGCATTAATCCCCCAAAAAAGCTCTTAAATTCTGTAGCACTTAAAATTAAGAATTTTGTCCTTAAAGTGGTTATTTTTACAATCCATTGTAGTAAAGATCTTTTTTTAAGAAGCTGAATGATACCAGTCTACAAAATGGAACAATTCCTTTACATTACACCCTTTGATTTTAAATAGTTACTTGGTTTTGCCCTTACCCCATATTAACTCTTTTCTTTTCTTTTTTTCTTTTCTTTCTTTTCTTTTTTTTTGAGACGGAGTTTCACTCTTGTTGTCCAGGCCGGAGTGCAATGGCCTGATCTCAGCTCACTGCAACCTCCGCCTCCTGGGTTCAAGCGATTCTCCTGCCTCCGCCTCCCAAATAACTGGGATTACAGGCACCTGCCACCACCCTCGGCTGGCTTTTGCATTTTTAGTAGAGATGGGCTTTCTCTATGTTGGTGAGGCTGGTCTCAAACTCCCGAGCTCAGGTGATCTGCCCGCCTCGGCCTCCCAAAGTGCTGGGATTACAGGCGTGAGTCACCGTGCCAGGTCGACTATTTTCTTGCTAACACAATAGGGCTCAGAGTTTTGTTGCCCTGGCTTGTTTTTTTAAAAAAAATTTATTTAGTTTTGTCTGTATAATTTCCTTCATTATAAAGCAACTCTTAAATAGTTTCTTTACCAAAAAAAAAAAAAAGCAACTTACTTTTTTTTGAGAATTGACATCTTTGTGCTTATAAAATTTTGCCAAAAGCAAGTGTTATGCTTCTACTACTTTAACTTTTTAGTGACCCAAATTTCTAGTGGTTGGGTGGGGGGAAACCCTGAGGGTTTGAACATGACTGAGATTTTTAAATTCCTGGAGAGTTTTGAGACTAAATTTACCAAATTAATTTTACCAAAGGTTACCAAGGCATTGAATTAAAAGACATCTGAGCTAGCTTCTACAAATCTGATACGCACTTGAATTTATTTTTATTTATTTACTTTTTATTATACTTTAAGTTCTGGGATATATGTGCAGAACGTACAGGTTTGTTATGTGGGTATACATGTGCCATGGTGGTTTGCTGCACCCATCAACCTGTCATCTACATTAGCACTTACATTTTTTAAGTTATTTGATTGGAGCTTTTTTCTTTTTCTGTTTTTTTTTTTTTTTTTTTTGAGATAGAGTCTCGCTCTGTCATCCAGGCTGGAGTGCAGTAGCGTGTGATCTTGGCTCACTGCAACCTCCACCTCCCTGGTTCAAGAGATTCTCTTGCTTCAGTCTCTCAAATAGCTGGGACTACAGGTGCGTGCCACTACACCCAGCTATTTTTTTGTATTTTTAGTGAAGACGAGGTTTCACCATGTTAGCCAGGATGGTCTTGATCTCCTGACCTCGTGATCCACCCTCCTTGACCTCCCAAAGTGCTGAGATTACAGGCATTAGCCACCATGCCTGGCGATTGGAGCTTTTTCATGTAGTTTGGTGGTGAAATATCACTTCCACATGATCCATATAAAGATAGGAATACAACTGACATGCAGAACAAAAGGCATATCCAAAAGACACTTTATTTGCCTGTTTTCAAAAAACAAAATTTCCTTATATTAGATAACTAGTAAGTTATAGGAGCCAACAAAAGGTGAAGGAGAGAGTCACCATTCAAGGCCTTTTCAATAAAGAGTGGCACTTTTAAGATATCAATCTGAAGAATGTTAAAAAGACATTATAGAATTTAAAAGTTTAAAAAGTTCTTGCATTAAAAATAAGTGAATATTTATAATAAAATCTTGTTTTAACCAATTACTTATGTTTTAGTGAATTTTTAAAAATATTAAAGGCCCATCTCTAGAAAGATTATAATAATTTCCTTTTAATTATAGCCAATTGAATTATACAACCCCTTTAAAAATTATTTTTACTAACTTTATTATGACTTACATAGACCATTCACAATGTGCTTAAATTTTGTTTTGTCTTAAATCTTCCTCTTTCTTGAAAAACCCAGTCATTTTGTTTTAGGACAAAAACTTACCACACAAGATTCTATCTAATATAAAATAACTTTTTTACCTTCTTTAGTCTTCAGTGTTTTATCAGTTTACTAATAAACAAACAAACAAAATGCTTATTTGACTTAACTGCATTTCAAGACAGTATGTTAAAGACATTTTTAAAAAATTATAAATTGATGTCCAGTGGATAAAAGATTTGAAGGAATTAAAAACAGAAATTATGAAGTTTTAAAAATACTGTTTTCCAGGGTTAAAGTAAAATAAATATATAACTAAACAACACATAGTTGAATATAAATTATAAAAGCTTGATTCTTCACTGATTATAAAAATAATTTATTAGAATATAGACCAGACTGTATCACATAGGACAGAAATTTTCAAGGCATCAGGTGGTAGTTGGGCAGGAATACCTTCCCTGCTCCTTCTTACCCAAAGATTTTGTAAATGAATGAAAACCAATAATGAGGTATGTGCTAAGGACATACCATAGTGTCCTCTGTTTTAAAAATGAATACTTTAGATGACAATATGTTATTTATTTTTAATTCCTCCAACTTTGGCCATAAAAAATGTCCATGTTACCATTTCTCATTCAAGCTTCTAATGATTGAATGCCTGAGTCTGTCTGAAATTTTACAAAGAAGCAATGCAAATAAAGAGAGGTTCCAGTTACCCAAAGGCTGCAAAATGACACCCTCCAACTATAATCGGGTGGCCTCCTGAGTGTGTAATTAAATTGCAGATGGGGAATAGATCTCTAATTTATTTTTAGTAGACCAGGTTGGAGAAAATAAAATATACCTGACATTTAAGTTTTTAGGTTTGTAGGATAATCATTAGTAAAGTTGGTTATGACTTTATATTTTCAGTGTATGGAAAGACATTTCAGCCAGTAACAGCTCTGTTTGTGCTAATGAGACTTTATGGTGAATGAAAGACTTGTAATAAGGAACTATGTGGCTGAAATTGCAACAAAAATTAGCTACAGTAGACATAGATATTATCATCTATTTATGAGAAGTGTCCTGAAAATTTGTAGTTGTGTGTGCACATTGGCAAATAGCAAGAGAAAACTTACCAGGTTAGAGGAAGTTCTTCCAAACTTGGCAAGTGGGCAGAGGGGAGCAATCCTTACGTATGTGAACTGATTTTTACTATCTCTTTTACAGAACTTTTTTTTTTTTTTTTAGATGGAGTCTCACTCTGTTGCCAGGCTGGGGTGCAGTGGCGCGATCTCAGCTTACTGCAACCTCTGCCTCCCGGGTTTGAGCGATCCTCCTGCCTCAGCCTCCCAAGTAGCTGGGATTACAGGTAGGCACCACCACACCCAGCTACGTTTTTGTATTTTTAGTAGAGATGGGGTTTCACCATGCTGGCTAGGATGGTCTTGATCTCTTGACTTCGTGATCTGACCACCCTGACCTCCCAAAGTTCTGGGATTACAGGCATGAGCCACTGCGCCTGGCCAAGAATTTTACTAAACTTGTGTTAATGTAGTTATTGCATAATTTGATCTTTCAAAAAAATTTAAAATACTTAATATATGTACTTAACATTTGGCATTTTCTTCTCCTTTTTTGAATGTAGATGGGGAAATATTCGGTTAAGATGCTGGCTTTAGCTCATTCGGTATGAAATCTTTATTACTTTTTTCGTTAGGTGTGTGGGAAGATAGGATGTAAATTTGGAAGCGAGTTTTTATTTTACTAAATCTGTTAAACTTTTTCTTTATAGGTTGCCTAGGGGATCTGAGGAGGGGGGCATTAAGAAAATAGGTGTTTACAACTTGAGGACATATCTTATAGATATCAGCTTGTAGGATTTTTAAGTGTGGGTGACTGCCTTGCAAGCTACCGGCTACCAATTCAAATAGTGGCTTTGGGAAAGGCAATTGTGATTTTCCTTTCCAGAAAAATCTAAAACTGTTTAGATGCATTTACTATGGAATAGATTTTTAAAAACTGAGCATCGATGGTTTTGAATTCAAGCATAGCAGAACTCTGCATGTGAAATTTCTTTAGTGGGGAACCGAGTCAGGTAATTATTGTGGCATGTGCAAGATAGAAGAAAATTAGAAAAAATACAAGTTTCTTAGATTTTTCTTTTTGTAGATAATGTGAGTGAGTAAAAATTAGAATTTAATATTTGGTGACTATTGACTGCAACCGCAACCCAGTATAACAGACTTGCATGTTTCTGACCTGAGATTAGTATCAGAAGGAAAAAGTACATTATGGAAGATGGAGACTCTGGGATCTTCCTAATTTAATGTCCGAGTGTTTCTGATGGGGAAATTTGAAATTGTCAGGAAATGTTATAGAAATGCCAACAATATAAAAATAAACTGTGTAAGTTGTAAAATATAAGGCACAGCTTAGTTTATTCTGTGGTAGGGTAAAAAATTACAGATTTTTCATTAGCTAATAGATCTACCTCCATCCTGTTAAATTATCTGTACCATCTCCTTCCCTTGAAATTGTTTCTTTTTCATGTTACATCTGTGTTCTCCTAAGTGTGAATACTGGAACTAAGCTACTGCTGTTGCTACTCCTGCTCTTGCTACTCTAGCTCCAACAGTTTTCTGGCACCTCCTATTTAAAAAGCATGAACTAATATCTTTACATGAATTCAGTTATTTGATTCTCACAAAAATCCCCTGACATCAGCAGTTTCACCAACCTCCTTTCATGAATGAGGACACTGAGGCTTAGAAGGATTTGAGCCAGGCAATTCTGTGGCTTAACCACATCTTATCAGCTAGTCCATAGTAGTAACAATCCATTTGCCTTTTGAAAAGCCCTTCTCTTACCATCATTGTCAAGGCTCCATCAGGACTGCTTTCATGGGATGTAGTTTCCTGGCTTGTATGATATCATACAGCTCAGCCCAGCTGTCATAAGAAACTCTTTAACTTGTACCTATGCTCTCCTCTTCCCAGGATGAACCTGCACATGTGCACAGGGTATTACTTATTAATTAAACAGATATTTGCATGTCTACTATTGGTGCTAATTTGGGAGACCCAAAAAATGGATAACACCCAGCCCCTTCCTTAAAGAGAGGACAGGAATAGAAGTCAATAATAAAGGTTATTGTTGTCCATCATCTTCTCTTCAAGGACTTTGTTAGTATAACATCCAGCCTGCCTATATTTTACAACTATTCTATTTTAAGCTGCTTATTCTTTCCTGACTTACATTTTTTCATCCATCTATGGCTCTAGTGTTGAATTGAGATCCATTTATTTATTAAGTATCTGATGACTATATAAGA
The DNA here is from genome assembly GCF_037993035.2 of Macaca fascicularis. NCBI lineage: Eukaryota > Metazoa > Chordata > Mammalia > Primates > Cercopithecidae > Macaca > Macaca fascicularis. The sequence goes on along the minus strand of NC_088392.1, from coordinate 70,787,739 downwards.
GTTTTAGGAGACTAATAAACAACAATCCTGTTTCCCCATCTGTGTTTGGAACTAATTGATATGAACATAGAGGTCTGATAGCTGGAGATAAAATAATGTTTTATAATAACTATAAAGTTATTTGGAGGTTGTGGCTGAGGTTTGTCAAATGAGTTTGCTAATATATCCCCTTCCCCAATGCAACTGGCAGCCCTAGGAAACCATGGGGCAAGGCTTCTGCTATTGCATAGTAAGTAGAAACAATACATACTGTCTTATCTTGTATGCAGATCACAAAGAAAAGACAATGAGATAGGAGAAGAACAGAGCATGGCTGGTTTATTCTAACTCACCTGCCAATCAGGAGGAATGGGTTGAGAGGTGATAGAGAGAGGCCAGGAGTGTCACTCCAGTGGAGGTCCCCCTGCATGAACAAGGAAGAGCAATGAACAAAGGTTCCTTCCAACAAATTCAACTATGTTAAGAGACGCGGTGAAAAGATATCAGTCAAATGGAAAGCCACATACAGAAGCAGGCAGTTCTAACATAAAGAGGTCTTATAAACAGGTCCAAGCATTGTAGGGGGTATCAGAGATAGATTCCCAGAGGAGGTGACACTAGCTGACTCTTGAAGGAGGAGTAGGAGTTTGCCAGATAGAATGGGGACCACATGACCCATGTGAGCATTTTCTGGCAGAGAAATAGCATGCAAACAAGTCCTGAGGCTAGAAATGTTTGAAGAACAATTGTTTTGATGGTATCAGGTTGTAAACTGTCAAAGGTGAGATAATATGTCAGAATATAAGACTGGATGGTGGACACAGTTGATTGACTCTCTGTCCCTTGCTTCTGAGGGTGACTGTGTTTGAGGACTTTAAATTTGTTTCTTGAAGCTCTACCCTTTGACCTACCATTGCACTAACTGGGAGTGAGACTCTCAGGGCACCTTTGCTTTAAGAGTAGGCAGACTTTATTCTTTCTTCATTCATCTCAGCCTCACAGACTGAGAGTCTGAGATTTGAGATTTCTTGTACTTCCAGAAAAGTCAGATGTAATTCTAGCAAAGATTGGAAATGAGAAGAAATTCCTAGTTTAGGAACATTAGTCTTTTCTGATTTAGGCTCAATTTTTATATTTATATAGTAGGTTGGAAAATTGTCGTCGTTTTGACAGTTAACAGTGATCACCAACCCTGGGTCCAGATACGGCTGGCTGTTTACTGCTGATGCTACAATGATAAGTTCACAAGTTAGGTGGATGCTAATATCGCAGCCTTTCAGATTCCCAGCCAGGCTGACCTCTGAGAATAGAGTGATAGCTTACATCATCCCTCGAGCATGCTCAGAGAACATCATCCAGCTCCTGGAGGGGTTCATCCATCATGGAGTCTGGCAGATGGCTTGGCGTGCTTGGCATTTCAAATTTATACTAACGGAAAGCATCGAAGTACTTGGAGGGTAAGTCTGCATCTCTTAGTTTTGTTTGGCACATTGAAACCCTATGCCAGAGCAGCCTGAAAGTTATGTTTACCACCCTGATTCATTACACGGGCTTTTTCATCAGGAATTGTTGCTCTCGGGACTCCCTGGTATTTATATAATGTGTAATAGTTTACAAAATACTGCAATATCTACATTACAAAACATTTTTACAAAAAATTGTAAAATGTCTCTATATTAGCTCATTTATCTTGACAGCAAAACAATAAGACAGGGCAATAGTTATTTGCGCCATTTCATAAAAGTGAAAACTGAGGCTTAGAGAAGTTAAGTTGCATCTCTTAAGTCGATGCTGTCTGATAGAAATATCATGCAAGCCACGTGTGTAATATTAAATTTTCGAATTCCACACAAAGTAAAAAATAAACAGGGGTGACATTAATTTCAATATGTTATTTAACCCAATATACTCAAATGTTATATCTGCATGTAATCACTTTAAAAATGGTTGAGACATTTTATATCCCACTTTTCTTACTAAGTCTTCAAATTCTAGGTTTATATCTTAGGAATGAAAGGGTACACCCGATAATCTCAATTTGTGAAAATACTTACACAAATGCTTTTTTGCACGTGAAACACTTTGTAAATGAAATTAACATTTTACATCTAATCCTTTTCTAGTGTCTGTATTTGCTTTGCCCCTATTATTTTCAGCCTGTGTAGGCCAAAATTTCATTGCTATTGATTGTTCAGTGTGGGTGGAATAGGTGGGTGGACATTTTTATTGACTAAATAAAATATACACTTTTTTGAGATTGAGATTCATCTCCTGTTTTCCTGAAATAGCAACTCTACATTTTCCAGGTAGCTAAAAGGAAAAATCTCAGCCTCTCTAGACAGCTGCTGCAGAATATTATTTCTGTAGTGGCTCAAAGGTTTGAGGATCTTCCTTCCATAGGAGCAGAGAGCACATATATGGCATGCTTGGTTCTAGGAGGCTCCCTTCTTCCCCACATCGAAAAAATCAACACCGAAACCAACCAAACCAAACTCCAAATACTTTTGTAGAAAAAACTTCCAGGGAGAGAGTATTTGCAACATCAAGATAAAATAAAAGTGTTAGGTTCCAGTCCTTCCAGACTCAGCTCTGAGCTCTGCGATCTCTAAGTACGTTTGCACAAGTTGTGCCTTTGTGCTGCTGTCTACCATCTCCAGTCACCTGCTGAAATTGATTCATCAAGGACGAGTTTGTGGTCTTCAATGAAACCTTCTTTAATTCCCCTAATTAGAATGAACATTTTCTTCTCCTGGATTCCCATGATAGCTTGATTGTAATTCTATTATGAAAAATAATTACATTGTTTTCTATCTTATATTAAGTTGAACCAAGTACAAGTGCTTTTTTTTTGTAGATAAACACGTTCCCTTTCATATGCTTCAGCCTACTGTAATTAGTGGAATTCTAAACACACAGACACACACACAGACAGACACACACACACATACTCATACATCTACAAGTTAGAATCTATGTATTGTTAACTTCTGAATCTCCCATGGCATCTTGGTCACAGAAGCCCTTCAATAATGGTTTGTTGAATTGAACTGAATGAAGTAAAAACAGAATGCATGTTGGGGAAATAGAATTATAGAAATCAACCCTCTTTCCAAAATCACTCACAGATTGCATGTGCCTTGTGATTCAACTTGAGTGGGAATAAAGGACCTTGGGCAAGAGGTTTTGAATTTTGTATGTTAAGTAGAAGGTGTCAAGGTATTTTGAAGTAATCAAATTTCAGGCTTTAAATATGCTAGTTATAAGCAAGGAAGCTATAGTATTACTGATGGGTGGTGTGTGTGTGTGTGTTGTGCATGCATGTGCTATTTTAAATTAAACATCCTAATTTGGGGTGAAATCCTTAATAAATTGAGAGTAAGAAAAATTCTCCTTAGTGCCAAAACAATTGTTCTGACTAATTGGGCATACTGAACCGACAATGGGCAATATTTTATTTGTTGGTTTGCTTATTTTTGGGGATAAAGACACAATAAAAAATCATATAGTATCTTCATGTCCCATTATATTTTTATGTTAAGATTTAATGAAATCTTGTTCAAAAAGCCAGTTGCTTCAAAATCAATAAATTATTTTTTGGTTTTGTTAGTTTTTCTGTGTAGACCTGTTCAGCAGATACAACCCAATTATGCCACTGGTATTTTTATTAAATATCTGCCCCAAAAACAATTGCATTAGGGATTCAGAAAGAAGGAGCACTTATGAATTTGATGTATCTGGCATGAATTTTGGATATGAAGCTGCCTAATCAGTTTGAAACGCACAGTTTCTGAATCCTTAATTTAGATGTTGGTCTTAAACTGTGGCTAAACAGAGTATGAGTCAAATTGTATAAAATAAAGTGTGTCCTTTTTTGTGGAGGAGTTGTACATCACCCATGAGGCCATAGAAAGAAGATCTCATTAAATATGGAGAGTTGGCTCTGGCATATGCTGCTCAGATTTTCCTTCTGAAATGAAATACTTATTCTCCAGCTGCTGGAAGTGCTATAAGAAGACACACCTCAGCTTATAGCCTTCTGCAAAGTGCCTTGGTTGAAAGGCCTTCCTTGCTCAAGATCATGCCCCTTTCTGGGGAACCTGGCATCCTATAAATGTCAGTGCAGATGTGTAAAGCCGTGTCCTTCGCAGCCCTGCTCTGGACCCAGAAGGGTCATCCCAGCTCGAGTTCCCCAAGGGGTTAGCCGGGGTCTTTGTTGAAGTCGTCTTCTGCTTCTGCCCAACCATGCTTTGTTCCCTTTCCTTTCCTTACACAAATATTCATCCCAAGAGTTTTCCAATAAATTTCTTGTATGCTCATCTTTGTCTTAGAGCTTGTTTTCATGGAGTCCAACTAATAACAATATTAAATTAGGAGAGCAGAGAGGTTTTGAACTAACAGAGACTTAACCAGGACTTGAGGCTAAACATTTTTCTCCAATTGTCAAGTCCTAGTATGGAAATACTGTTGATGAAGAGGTTCAGATGCCATCAGCCAATTGCCCTTAGTTGCCTAGTACTGCAGAAGAGACTTGAATTCATACAGCCTTATTACTGTTTTGGCTGCAGTATGGATTAGAGGTTTGTCTGTCATTTGTGTTTCTGTTTAGCTGGTTCCAGTGTGAGGTTACCTATATATCTGACCTAAAATTCCTCCAATAAATCACTTCAAGTGAATGATTTCACAGATCCAGATAATTCTCCATAGGCAATGTACAATTTTGGGCTTGATAGTTTCCTGAAATATTCTGAGTTAGGCAAGAGTGGTTGTAGTTTATTGCAAAAGACTTGAATTTGTAGAGATCTTCCAGAGTATTCCTGGGGGAATATCTGAATAGGAACAGAATCATACTTGGATCATTTTATTCAGGCTGAGTCCTCTGGGTCCATCCCTAGAGAAATCTAATTCCCTGGGCCTGCTTTTGTGGCTTGCTTCGAGATAGTGTGGAATGACTAGACCGTTGAAGAGTTTTTGTGTCTTGTGCATTTAAATGACCTACACATGACATAGCACAAGTGGTTCTAGGCTAGTATTGTTCTCAGTGCCACAACTCCGTGTGAAAATTCACCTATCAGAGCCAAGCTCCCATTTTGAGCTCCCTCTGTTTTCTTTTCCTCTGTGTTTTAGTTAGTCTTTTATAATTGTCTTGGAAGATGCTTAGTTGTTGTTTTAAAAGTTAGCCCAACTATTTTGAATGGGCCAGTATTTCTGCTGCAAGACACTTAAGAGAACAGCCAAGCTTATCTTAAATAGAACTGAGCTATCCATTGCTATTGGTAGTTTGACCAGGCTAGTGAGAAGAAACTGAAAACACTGTGGCCAGAAAATAGAAGACACGGACTCTTGAAAGAGTTTGGAGAATCATGACATCCTTTTAATGTATTTTTAAGTGTTATCGTTGGAAAGAGAAAATAAATTAGTCTTGTCTGTTTCTTAAGAGAGCAGGAATAGAATTAATGGGTGGAAGTTGGAAGGAGGCAGAGGAAGCACTTTCTAACAAATATTGTCTTGCATTTAAATGAGCTGTTGTGCTAATGTGTTCCATCTGATTAACATGTTGAAGGATAATCGAGGTGTCTACTCAGTTTGAGATATTTTGCCTTCACTAGAGAACTGGATGGAAGAGACTGCAATGTTGGTGCCCCCCAGTGACCCCACTCCTGATATTTATACTCTGTGCAGTCCTCTTCATGACTGCTGCTGAGCTCAGCCATGGGACTTGCTCTGGCCAATGGTACATTAGCATGCATCAAGCAAGTGGAGGCACACTGAGTGCTGCACATTTGCAACACTCCCTCTTGGAAGCCAGAAGGATGGTTTGAGGCCAGGAATTTGAGGTCAGGGGCTGTGCCATAAAGAAGTTTGGGCTAAACTGCTGAATGATGGGAGGTACTTCAGGGAGGCAAAGCACCCAGTTAAATGCAGCCAAATGAATGATTCTAGCCTCACCACAAAGAGAAGAAATGTTACCCAATCGGGCTCAGAATCACGAGAAATAATAAGTCATTGGTTTAAGCCTCTAAGTTTTGGGGTGGTTTATTAGGCAACAGTACATTAATATAATGGAAATACTCAATTACATCATTTCTGGGAGACTCCCCAATTCTTTTGCTCTCCAACTAGTTGTAAATAGTCGGGGGAAAGAACTTGAATAGATCAAAAAGCATATGGTTACAAGCCACCCTCTGAGATACCGTGGTTCATTCGTTCGCCTTGCGGAAATGCACATTTAAACTATCTTTACTTAGCGACAATCCAACAAGTACATAAATAGCTCCCACAAAAGGAACACTTCATCCATCCTCCTTTGCTGACTAATCCTGATTGTCTGGCAAATAGTGTGGGTATGGGGATGATATCCTGGCTCTGAGAAGAGAATAAAGATTCAAAATCTCCCCCAGACCTTCACATTTCTGAGTCTTCAGCAGATGTTAAATGCAATTTGGTTAACAATGATTAATTCCATATACTGTTTTCTTATCTATTAAATGAAGTTTCCACAGCAATTTAGTGGGAGAAAAGGAAACATTAAACGGAATATAAATCATTGTAAACATTTTAAAATCATCTGATCAGATTTTGTATTTGCCTTATAATTTAAAAAATAGTTATTGTCTGTTCTTCCTTTTCAAGAAATTCTTGATAATCAAATTTATTTTTTGTCCTTTCCACTGGTGTTTCAAACCAGGAGTATAAGGGAAAGGCACGGATCTTCCTGATGTGTTGGATTTATTTTGAATATTGGTAAATTCATGGATCAGAGCAGCAGTTTGGCTTCAGCTTAGCCTTTAGGAAATTTTTTATGATGCTGATATATAAAACCATCATAAGGGAAAGTCGGTGCACTGTGGTTTCCCTGTCTAATGTTCCTTCACTTATTTATTTTTTGGGCTGCGATGAGAAGTTATATTTATTTTTGCTGTTAATTGTTTGCTTAAGGTTGGGTGACTGATACTTTCTAGGTAGCTCAGTCAGTCCATGTTCTGGGGTTTCTTAAAAGTTTTGTTACACTGGGCAGCAGAGCAAAACCCTGTCTCAAAAAAAAAGTTTTGCCACAAACTGTTATTAAAAATATTGATACGGGCTGAGTATGGTGGCTCATCCCTGTAATCTCAGCACTTTGGGAGAATGAGATGGGAGGATCACTTGAGGCCAGGAATACAAAACTAGCCTGGGTAACACAGTGAGACCCCATCTCCAAAAACAAATTTTACAAATTAGCCTGGCCTGTTAGCATGTGCTTGTAGTCCTAGGTACTTGGGAGGCTGAGGCAGAAGGATGGTTTGAGGCCAGGAGTTTGAGGCTGCAGTGAGCTATGATCATGCCACTGCACTCCAGCCTGGGCGACAGAGCCAGGCCCTGTCTCCAACAAACAAACAAACCCTAATATAAGTAATGCCTGCATTAGCTACTTCAGTGCTGGTGTGGTGAAGATCTAGAGTTCAGCCCAAGGACAGGCCGGTGTGCATTGTTTCCTGACTTTCAGCCCAACCCAGAGCCCTAATCATCCACTGCGCAGATGCAGCACCTGGCAACTCAAAGGCAACAAAATGAGGTACTGGGGATAGCTCAGGGCTTAGTCATCACTGCCTTTGGAAAAGTACCTCAAGATGGAGGCCCTGCATCAAATTTGAAGGGCCCTTCATCAGATAAACTGAAAAAGTGCGCGGTAGCACGTCTCATGAACGGGCCTGTTGGGGGAAATTGCTGAAACGGTGATGAGAGGATGCTGGCTTCTTTTCCCACATGCTAGTCAAGGACAGTGGTGTCGTGTCCCTTGCAGCCAATGTTGGTGTGAAGAGACTCTCAGGGGTCATTATCGGTGGGCGGTGTTCAACTGGAGGGCTAGCAGATGAGGATGTTCAGGACGAATGGATGCTACACGAGGGCAGCGGTTTGCTTGAGCTCTTCTTCACTGCTACATTCCCAGCATCTGGAATAGGGCCCAACATGAAGTCAACACTAAAGATTTTTGAGTGAGTGAGTAGATAATGGACATTTTTCATTTTATGGCACATACAATGGAAAATGCCTTTTGCTTCTGTTACTTGAGACATTCTTGTAGCTATTTCAGTTTGCTCTTCAGAGAGGAGAAGAGAAAGATCAGAGAGAAAGGGCACTGCAAATAAAATGGATGATATATTAATCTCATAAGACAATTACCTGAGTTTAACCCGGGCTAGGAAAAGCCAGAAAGGCAAATGGTAAAAAAGCAATTGGGATGAGCCCCATGTTATTGAAGATGATCTTTTTTTCTGGCTGCAAATCTGATAGTGAAATCTTTGGTGAGAATGTACAGAGAAGCATGATCCCACAAAAGTGAGTGACTTCCTGGGGCGGGGACTGAAGGACTGTTCAAACATGGCATATTACACATTTGGAAGAATTAGAGTAATGACTGGATGGCCTCTAAGAGTTAGATCAGCTGAAACAACTAAATAGGCCAAAATAAATTAAGCAAGAAAAGTTATTTTGTTGGTTAGAGAAGATAGATAAGGCAACTAGACCTTTCTAGAAACCCTAGAGCAAAGACTGACCTCTTCCAATTCTGGTGAAGTATTAAGAAAATAAATCTGTATGATAGTTAGATGTAGTATACAGTTAGTAAGCTGACAATATCCATACAATGAGGTCCTGTGGTTACAGTGTAACACCCGAAGAGATTTTAAAGGTGACTTGTACAAGAAAATAACCGATAGGAGAATGATAAGTCAGGAAATGCCTTCCACTATAGCTTTCCTTAGTCAAGTGTCTGCTCTCTGCTTTGTGTGTTGTTAGTCCAACTGGCTTCCAGAGGAAGGAGTTAAGCCTGAATGGTGTCACAGATTTAAGTGCTTTAATGAATGACAGAAAGAATAAAAAGTGATGTCATTGAGAAGTTACCAGCCTCTAAATCAATTGAGGAGGCTGAAGTTAGACCAGAACTAAATATATTCAGGTAGGTGTGCTACAGTGGGAACTGGGAAACTGTTCTCCATATGGCGTGGGTGAGTATTAAGCTCCCTCAGGAAATTTAAACAATTCTCTCTGGGCACATAATTCACGTTTCATAATGTGAGTTTCAGAATGGTTTCCCAAAATTGCCACATAAAACCAAAACTGTAGTGCCAGTCTGAAATAAAGGAAAGAATCATTTCCTCTGAGCACATATATGGCCAGTTGAAGGTGTCTGAGAAAAGAGAAGTTGGATACTGTTCATTTAGAGAACGGAGAGTCAAAGGGTTAGAGTTACTTAATGAATTAAATTAATTCTTTTCTAATTACATATGTTGTGTCAGATATTACAATGTTAATCATGAAACATCGCTCATAAATAAGAAGTGCCATATGTTTCACTCATTCTGTGGTCTGGATAAGCTTCGGTAAAATGCAAATGTCAGTGAATTGGGCAAAGAATTGGGAATTGATTTAACAGACAGCCACTTTAGCCATATTCTTTTTTTGTGTGTGTGTCACCTGATTCTCCACTATTCATGCCATTTATTTTATTTAACCTCCAAACGACCAAGGCCAATGCAAATATTTAAAAATGAATATAGTGAAATCCTAACAGAATCATAATACATATATATTCATGAATCTTTTAAAGTATTGATGACTTGTGGAGCTTTCTATTTCGCTAGGAGAAAATTGACATGTAAGTGAAGTGAGTTTTTCTTAATCATATATATATATATATATATATATATATAAAACTAATTGGTAGTTGCTACTATATAAAATACAAGACACAAAAACCATATTTGAAAATATATCTGTATTTCCAGTATGAACAATTATAGCTCAATTCATTGTGGATATTACTTATGAATCCATTAAATTCTATAGCTTTGGTCGCTGAGTAATGATACTAGCAGGTGACACTGTGTGTCTGTAGATGCTAGGCACTGTTCTGTTGCTTTACTTGTACTAACTTATTTGATCCTTATATCAACTTATCCCTATTTCATAGTTGAGGAAACAGAGGCACAGAGCTGTTATGTAACTTGGCTAAAGTCAGGAGTTAGTGTGGCAGACCTGGAATTCGAATATAGGCCATTTGACTCCCCAAGTCTGCATGTACAACCAGTAGTTGTACTGCTTTTCAAACATTGGCTGGTACCTGGTAATTTTGCATCTTGTCTCCTAGTCCTTTCAACTGAATTAATATATCAATGTTGAAACAGTGCCAGTTCATCTCCTAAAAAGTAAGGATATTTTCCTTGTGTTAGGCTCTTGATGCAGAGAACACCAAAATTAAAATTTAATGGCTGGTTCAGAAGGTGACTGTAAGAAGTGCATTTCTTTAGTTTAATATGAAGCCGGGCAGTGGTGAGGGGGGGTGGGGGAGATGGCTTACCATGGGAACTTGTCATAAAGGCAGTGATTCAAGTGATGTCTTAGAGTGTTGATGTATACTTCTTTGTTCTCCTGCTACCTGTAATGACTGTCAAGGAAAGAAAAATAAGTAGGACTATTATAGAGTCCAGGTTGTTTTATGAAATTCTAAGGAGTATGGATAAAATAAAATATTACTGCTGCTTCCCAGATGGGGAGATTGAGAAATAGAATCGGCTTCCAGGTGTTCAGAGAAATCAGAAACTCAGACAGATTGAGAAACAAAAATGCAGAATTATATTAAAAAAATAATAGAACTGGAGGGATTAGGAGATTGGAGTACTCATCCATTTTGTTTGACAGATGAGAAAATGAGGCTGAGTGATTTTGTATGATCTTTCTTTTGAAGGTATGTAAGCAACTGTGTATCTCTATAACCTTACCTCTTTCCTGCAAACCCACAAAACAAGTAAAGTACGGTAGGACTTTTATAAGTGAGAGAATTATGGTGAAAAAAAATAAAGGTTGGGATAATAAGCCAATGACGGGTGATGTTAGAACACAAAATGCGTGTTGTGAGGTCATCAAACACTGTTAGGAAACTATAAATTTGGCTCTCAGATTTCTAGCAGCCAGTGCTAAGAAAGAAGCATGAGCCATCATGTTTATGAGAAAAAGCCACCAATTTTCCAGAATATGCACAATCATTCCTGGTTGTGAGCCCTGAGAAAATGTATCCTAAGGACCTTATAGAGAGCAGCCCATTATTACAATGAACAATATCCTCAGCAAATAATCACCACGAGCTTCACAGGACTGTTGCTTTACCTTTACTTCCTGTAAGGGCTGTTTGCAGAATAAATCAGCCCGGCTTAGCAGGAGGATTATCTGAGGGACCAAAGCAGTGCAGTCCAGATATGAAGGTAGCTCATGGTCCTCTTAAGGAAGAATTTTCCAATTTTAGGAAAGTGAATGGAAAACATATACTTCAGGTAATTCTGTTAAATACATTTTTTTTCTCAATAAGGCTTTCAGTCAGTATTGAGTGGCAGTGAATGTCACTTTCTCCTCTCAAGTGAATGTTTAGGGATGTAGAGAGTCTGTTTTCTGTTTAAATGCAGACCCAGGTACCCATAAGCACTGAGAGTTCTCCGAAGCTGGGGAGGCTTACCCGGCTCTTTGCAGGAGCTCTTATGCTCTCCTTTGCACGTATTTTCCTCAGCCTAATGTTTATACTTCGCCTTTTTGATAATGTAATTTTCCATGTAGTTATGAATTTGCATGTGTTAGAGTAGGAGGCCACTGCAAACTCACAGAGTGATGGGCTGAGCAAGTACTGAGGAGTAAGCCAAGATTTTCCCTAAAAATAATTGTAAGTTTATTCCAGTACATGAACAGATGGGTGACCGAGGCCCCCAAAACATGGCCACAAGAATTTTTGTTTGGAACAGTTTCAAAGTGGGTGGTAACAAATGCCCACTATGGCCATAAAAATAAACCTCAGGAAGAGATCCATTAGAACATCTAAACTTTGAGCAATGTAACCTCCTACAGAATGCTGTGGAATGAAATTATTACAGAATATATCCCTAATGCTGAATGAGTTGTAAGCACAAGCAGCCGTGTATTAGTCCTTACTGGAGGCACCTGTGGTCACCATATGTCCTGGTGGCCTGGATGGTCCTGGATAATGCCTGTTGTCCTAGCATAATTGTCAATACTAACTCCTTTATTGTCAAAAGTATTTTAGCTCCTCTAATGCCTTTCAGTAACACTGGAAATTATAGAAGTTTCCTGAGAATGTAACGTTAATGTAAAATATTTTTCCAGAAATTTTGCCTCCATGCTTATTGGTTCTGCCTTCTGCATTTTTGGAAAAACAAGGATGATCACTAACAAATCCTAAAAATGACCCAAATCTTAATCTTAACCTCATATGGAGCACCTTTATGTGTGTGCATGTGTGTGCATGCGTGTGTGTGTGTGTTCAATTGTAAACTTTAGAGTAATTTCCATGTTGTAAAGATCCATTGCCTCATAAAAGTCCTGGAATTGTTCATTTCTCCTTGAAGGATAAATTAAACAAAATAGAGTATTTCCGTTGGAAGGCTTATGTTGACCTTATAACTATGTGTTAACTCCCTAAATGTTAAATAAAAGTATTAACCTCTGGCACACACACAAGTATCTTGGCTTGAAAGATGGATGAAATGACCACAGTACTTTTACCTGATTCTTGTTTTTGGAGTCAATACCAAGGGGAAGTCCATACAAGCTGTATGGATTATTTTTAATGACGGACATCAATAAAGTGATTGGCTGGATCTTGGATAGAATACTAACCTGAGAAACCAAGGCTTCCAACTTATTGATGAAAACTTGCCACACCTTTGGAAGAATCATTAAGTCATTCATAAGAGGAGGTGGTTCTTTAAACAATAAATAGATTACATTCTGGTCACTACTAGGTCGTTTAAATATATGGGGAGGAATTTGAGGCTGTAATTTGGAGAGTTCCTTGAACAATTCTGAAAGAAAGAAATCTTTTCACAAGAGCATTATATAGATTGAACTTTTAAAAAATAATGAGCTGTACAATATGAGGAAGTAGTATCCTGATACAATTGTAGGGCTGGCTGAGATTCACAAAGTTCAGAGCAATTGACCTTGGTTTGTCCAGCTGGGACAAGTTTGTGGCTTAAGGATCAACTTGAAGCTTAATTCTTATGACCCTTTTCACCAAATTTATATCTTTAGTAACTCATTTCACATTAAACCCTACTGTTGTATCTGGGGGCCCTGTCAGGCCCTTCCTCATGAATTTATTTGCCCAAGTTCTTTGAAGGCAGAGAGTTTTAAAATCGCAGAGACTGTTGTGACTTCAAGTATTATAGCTCAATTTCCTTGTCTAGATACTGATATAACTGTAATTGTGGATGGGTTAAAATGTGAACCAATGCATGGGAGTTAAATTGTTCTCATTGATGGAGAAACCACTTGTAATCACTTTTTAAAAGACCCTTAAGACTCTTCCAATCTTAAGGAGAATTGATTAATCTTTCAGTATGAGTTCCCTGTATCTTTTACATACATATATTATTTTATCTCTGCCATCATCACACATTAAGGCATTTATTTGGTTATGTACCCATCTTCCATTAAAAACTTTGAATTCTACAGTAGGAAGGACTGTGCCTTGTTTGCCTTTGCTTTTCCAGTGCCTAGTGCGGAGTTTGTGTTGAATAAATGGAAGAACATGTTTTATTTATCTGACAATTTTTAAGAAAATTCTTCCCCCAAAATTCAAAAAATTATGACAGACATCTACCATTCATATTTAATAAATGTTAGTTTTTCATATTTGTTTCAGATAATTTTATCGTTAAAGAATTAAAACTTTACAGCTGCAGCTAAGGCCCTCCTCTCCATCCCATTACTCTGACTCCCTAGAGACAAACATATCCTGGAGATGCTTGTGCCATTTTTGAGACGTTTTTGCTGCTTCACTCATATGTATCATCCTAAAATAGTATCACTATAAAAATAGTATTGTTCAAAGTGTTTTCAAATTTTGCACATTATATTATGTAAATTCTTTTACAACTTGCCTTATTAATTTAATATTTTAAAAATATTTATCTGTATTGATAGTTGCAGATATAGTTCGTTCATACTGTGTGATTCCACCATGGCTTATTTATTCATTTCATTACTGACAGACGTATGAAGGTTGTTTTCAAATTTTCCCATCAATGAACAATGGAGCAGTAAACATTCTGGTATATATCTTGTTGAGTTAATATGTAAGTTTTTCTAAGATATATGAGTTCAGAAAAAGACATTTCTGGACTTTAGGCTAATCATATCTTTAGCTTTCCAATGTGCTACGCCAATTTATACCACCACCATCAGTATATAACCATTCTTATTCCCTCATCTCACTGATACTTGGTATTAACAGACTAAATTTTTGTCAGCATGACAGGTGTAAAAATATCTCATCACTGTTTTAGTTTGCGTTTCACTGACAACAAGTAAGAATGGAAATATTTTCATTTGTTTATTGTACATTCATCTTTCCTCTTCTATAAATTGCTGTTCATGATCTTTGGCCACTTTTCTATTGGGTTATTTATCTTTCATTATTGGGTTTTAAGTATTTTTTAATATATATTTGATCTGAGTCTACTGTCAGTCACATGAGTTGGAAATATTTTTCCCAGTCTGTAGTTTGTATTTTTAATTTACTACATTTTTCTCAGACAGAGATTTTAATTAGTTGATTTTCTGTCTTTTCCTTTATTTTATGATTTTTTGTGCCTTAAGAAATCTTTCACTACTTTAAAGGATAGAGACATTAAATATTGTCTTCCAGAACTTTTAAAGTTTTGTTTTTCATATTTGTACTTTTAGTAAGCCTGGAACGAATTTTTATGTTGGTAGGAAGTAAGTGTCTAGTTTTATTTTTTCCATGTGGATAGAATGTTTTTGTTACTTGCACTTTCAGTGTCATATCTGAGAATCAGTACACTGCCGAATTCAAGGCCATGAAGCACCACCCCATTGTTTTCTTAGTGTTAGCTCTTACATGTATGTCTTTCTTTAGGTGTAGATTTATGACATTTATTCTACAAATGACTGGATGTGCTTTATCAATGTGATTCTCTTTTAAGTTGTGCCTGCTATTAACCTATTATAGCTTTAATTTTAATGACAATTGTTTTCTAAAATGTCTACATACTATTTTAAGAGTACATGCTTCCTTAGTTATATTTTTTTATTCCATCTTGAACATGCTTATTTTAAGTGTAATTATTTTATTTTGTAGTGTTTTTTGGATTTGTATATTAGGTCAGCTTCCTGGATTTTCTAATCTTGTTTGTGTTTCTGCAATCTTTCTCTCAATAAATCATTTTCTTGAGTAGTTTGTGATTTTTGCTCTGTAAATTTTTGAAACTAGGGTTATTATTTTTCATCAGACCCTGAGGGTTCTTGGTTGTGAACGTGTTTCTCTTGCTTTAGGTACATATGCAGAGATCCTCACCAGGCAAGGACCTTGTTTAAAGAACCAATTTCTTGGCTTCAGGATTCTTGTACCACTTACTACGGTGTCAATTCAGAGTTGATACCTTACAAATATTTTTTTCTTAGGTTCTTGGACATAGATTCAGCTCCTTGAGGAATGGGCTTTTTCCAGTCTCCCAAGGGGCCAGGCTTTCCAGGATTCTGCCTTCTGATAGACAGTATGAGTCCCTGCTTATTTCATAGCTTTGAGGCCATTCTCTTCTTTTTTTGTGTGTTGTATTAAAACCTTATCTCCTTTCCCCTAGGGCCTATGTAATGATCTAACATCCTTCCCAAGCTATCAAAGTTCCCTCTTATCACTTTAAAACTCTGACTTTAAGCTCCTCCTTAATTGTAGTGGCTGGAGATATTAGGCACTTGTTTAACAGGTTTTTAGTGAGTACCTATAATAAGTCAGTATTGTTCTAGGACTTGGGTTATGCCTATGAATAAAGAGATCTATATTTCCATGTTTGTGGAGTTTAGATTCTAGCAGCAGATAGATAAATGTAAACATATAATTAAAACAGTAAAGTATCTGAAATCTTAAAAGGTAATAAATGATATGGGAGAGGGATATAGGCATCTCATAAAAGGGTCAAGAATGGAGGAGGAAGGGAAGCAAGTTGGAGTATAAAGTTGTGTTTTCAGAGTGAGCTTCATGGTAAGGTGGAATTTGAGCAAAGGCTTAAAAAAATGAAAGTGTGAGCCAAGCCACTTCCATGGAAACGGTGTTTCATTGAGGTGAAACAGCAGAGTAAAGACCTGCATGTGTGAGGATGCTGCAGGCTTTGTGGGAGTGGCACAGCGGCTGGTGTAACTGGAGCTGATTCATTTAGAGAAGGAGTCCTGAGGGAGGAGACCAGAGTTGAAGGGAGAGGACAGGTCATGTATGGCTTGAAAGCCATTGTAAGGATTTTGGCTTTTAGTCTGTGCTTTGAAGAGAGCCGTGACCTGATCTGACATGTTCTAAAAGATGGCATTGGTTGGCTGGGTGCGGTGGCTCACGCCTGTAATCTCAGCACTTTGGGAGGCTGAGGCAGGCAGATTACTTGAGGTCAGGAATTCGAGACCAACCTGGCCAACATGGTGAAACCCTGTCTTTACTAAAAATTCAAAAAGTAGCCAGGTGTGGTGGCACACGCCTCTAGTCCCAGATACTCAGGAGGCTGAGGCAGGAGAATCACTTGAACCCGGGAGACGGAGGTTGCAGTGAGCCAAGCTCACACCACTGCACTCCAGCCTGGGTGACAGAATGAGACTGTCTTAAAGAAAAAAAAAAAATCTTGTTGGCTATATGTTGATAGCTATGTTTGGCTACAGGTAGTTTGTAGGGGACAGGGGTAGAGACAGGGAGATATATTGAGAGGGTACTGCAGGAATCCAGGAGCAAGGATGATGGAACCTGACAGGTGTGGTAGCCATAGAGGGGGAAGGAAGGTGTAGCCAGCACTGGTTCCCGATGGATTGCCTGCGACAGAAACATAAAGATGTTTTCTTCCTTCCTCTCAGCTCGCTAAGTATGTATCATATTTATTATTATTTTCTTAAATCTAACATTTTTAGCTGATCTTAGGGGAGGGTAGGTCATGTTACTTCATCTGACCTTATTCTGGGACTGGAAGCCAATGACACATTTTAAAACGTCATCTTCTGTTTAAATACATCTTTGAAATTTTTGTCATGGTACAAGCTTAGAAGTTTTAGGAAGTTCGAGCTCCTGAAAGAAAATCAGAGAGACAAATTGCCTGAGCCTGGGGAGGAGCTGCTAAGGGCGCACTCTGTGCAAATGGTTCAGAACAACAGCAGGGGGCTGTGTGTGCAGGGGATTCTTAGGATCCCATAAATCCTCCCACAAAGAAATAAATATCTATCTGGAAAAATGTGCAGGCAGAGTTTTCATCTCAACAATTGGCACAAGTGAATGTAGGGCTTTCCTTTTTCTTTTGTTTTCTTCCAAAGAAAGAAACAAGGTTCAGAGCACTTTAAAAGGTTTCTTTTCCTCACGAGGTAATAGCGTTCTTCCCCCTGAGAAAAACACTCAAATATTCCAAGGTTTTTCATATTGATTGTGATTTCCAATTGATTGCATATTGATGAGGGCTTTTCTCATTGACTGTGGTGTAATCTCTTGATAAACAGAGAAAACTGAGTGGTTTAGATCAAGAAACTAGAACTAAGGCACCACCCAGTATGGAAAAAATAATCAAAATCTTCTGTAGTATTTATCTGGAACAATGCAAGAAGATTTATACTCACCATCTAAGGTGAATATAACAAGATGATTACTCATTATGCCCAACATATCCATTCCTTTTTGCTTGAAAAAGCCATTTCCAGTTTTTGGCCCAAAAAAACAAAGTAAGCAGGGTAAAATGGTGAGCACCACAGCAGACAGACACCTTCTATTAATATCCACGAGCAGTGTGAGGTGACCACCCTTGCCCTGTGGACATGCAGTCAGCACTGATTCTGTTTCCTCAGGTTCCCAGGCTTTGTCCTCCAGTACCCAATGTCTGCTTCCCTGTTGCACTTGAGATGGAAAGGGATCCAGGCAAGGGACCTCTTTTTCCAGAGTGTTGCTTATTGCGAAAGAATAACAAGAAATATAACATTTACCAAAAAGATTCACTCGTCTCAAATATTTGAGATTCACTAAAACCTATTGTTTATTTAAAGAAATACTTTGATCTCTATAGGATCTACAAATAACCTTTAAATGTCCTTTTATTTTCCCTTAAAGGCAGTATTCCCAAACTTTAGTTCTAATTAATTAGGTTTGGGGTGGGACCCCAGATTCGTATTTCTAACAAGCTCCTGGTTTGTGCTTGTCTTTGAACTACTCTCTGTCTCAAGGCAGTGGTTTTTGAGTTTGACTATACCTTCAGTTCCTTACAGAGCTTTCAGAAACCCCAAATAACTAAAACTGCCTTTGCAAAAATTATAACAGCAAGAAAATTATGGCAGTAAAAGAGATCTGACCTAACCAACTCCATCTTGTCTTTAACCCCCAAACTGCCTGTATTAGTCCATTTTCATGCTGCTGATAAATACATACCTGAGACTGTGTAATTTATAAAGAAAAAGAGGTTTGATGAACTCACAGTTCCATGTGGCTGGGGAGACCTCACAATCACCGCGGAAGGCAAAAGGCACATTTTTTTTTTTTTTTTTTTGGTTTGGCAGAGTCTTGCTCTGTGCCCAGGCTGGAGTGCAGTGATGCGATCTCGGCTCACTGCGAGCTCCGCCTCCGGGTTTACGCCATTCTGCCTCAGCCTCCCGAGTAGCTGGGACTACAGGCGCCCGCCACCACGCCCCGCTAGTTTTTTTGTATTTTTAGTAGAGACGGGGTTTCACCGTGTTAGCCAGGATGGTCTCGATCTCCTGACCTCGTGATCCACCCACCTTGGCCTGCCAAAGTGCTGGGATTACAGGTGTGAGCCTCCGCGCCTGGCCAAGGCACATCTTGCATGGTGGCAAACAAGAGAGAAAACGAGAGCCAAGCAAAAGGGGTTTCCCCTTGTAAAATCATCAGATGTCATGAAACTTATTTACTACCACAAGAACAGTATGGGGAAACTGTCCCCATGATTCAATTATCTCCCACTGGGTTCGTCCCACAACAGATGGGAATTATGGGAGCCACAAATCAAGATGAGATTGGAGTGGGCACACAGCCAAACCACATCACTGCCCGTGGTCATTCCTGGTTATGGACCAAGCTAACTTAGGGGAAATTTTAGTTTATAGTTTAAGTGATAATTGCCCTTCCCCAAACTAAACTGGCTTTATAAAATTAATGAAAGGTTACCAGGTTAATAAAATGAGAGGGGTCTGAATTCTGCAAAGAGGTAGGTATGGTTAAACAATTACCAGCTATTGTTCCACAGGTCTCAAGATTTACAACTTCCCCAATTACTCCTGTAAATAAAACCATTAGTAGAAAACTTACGATTGGCCTTTTAAGATGTCTTTTCAAGCCTGGGCGCGGTGGCTCAAGCCTGTAATCCCAGCACTTTGAGAGGCCGAGACGGGCGGATCACGAGGTCAGGAGATCGAGACCATCCTGGCTAACACGGTGAAACCCCGTCTCTACTAAAAAATACAAAAAAACTAGCTGGGCGACGTGGCGGTGCCTGTAGTCCCAGCTACTCGGGAGGCTGAGGCGGGAGAATGGCGTAAACCCGGGAGGCGTAAACGCTTGCAGTGAGCTGAGATCCGGCCACTGCACTCCAGCCTGGGCGACAGAGCGAGACTCCATCTCAAAAAAAAAAAAGATGTCTTTTCAGACTTTCACATTATTAACTAGTGAATGACTCCACCTGGAGCAGTGACTCCTCTGTGACTCCCACTCAGAAGTGGACTCAGTACACGAGGACTGTTTTCCACACCCTACAGTTGCATCCCCAACCAATCAGCAGCATCATTTCCCCTGCTTCCTGCCTGTCAAACTACCCTTGAAACCCTAGCCTGTGAATTTTCAAGGAGGCTGATTTGAGTAATAATAAAACTCTGGTCTCTCATTTAGCTGGCTCTATGTGTGTTAAATTCTTTATTGCAATATCCCTGTTTTGATAAATCAGCTCCATCTGGGCAGTGAGCAAGAAGAACCCATTGGGCAGTTGCATAACTGACGTCACCTCAGACCAATTGAAACAGAATTCTGAGTGTGGAACCTGGCATCTGAATTTTTAAAGCTTCCCAGGTGATCCCAACATGCAGCTAGGCTTGAGAACATTTGCGCTTAGGTCTTGGCGGCTCAATGCGTGTGACAGAATTACTGTGGATAAACTGTGTGCTCTTGGACTAGTTTTCACTAAATCTCTATGAACTCTCTGGATGCAAAGGTTTGCTGTGTGAAATGAGAAATATAGCAGTATGCAAATATAGGACCCTTATCATCTAACTTTGCAGTAGATATTTTGACGCATGTGGGTTTAACAAAGACTACAGATTTCTCCATGTGCAAACCTCTTAGTGCAAACCTGAACATTAATTATTGGAGCTGAATTATGTATACTGGCATAATAAAGAGGTAAAAACACTCTTATTTGCAAACTGTATTTTTGGATTATAAAACATTATTATATAATCCAGGACCTGAAATTTCAATTTTTGGAAATTTTTAGACTATTTTACAGAGAACCAGGTTAGTATGGGCAGGTTAGTACAATTTTTTTTTTTAAAGCATCAGTGTTATGTTTCTATCTCTTCTTCCTCTTCGATGTGACCAGAAGCTTTGTTATCAAAAATGTACCTTTGACACTGGCAGACAATTGTTTATAAAATTACAAAGAAAAAAATAGTGAGATGAAACAATAGAAGCATTAAAGACTATTCTGAGCATAATTTGGCAAAGGCTTATACATTTCTTGATGACACAGGACTTGGGTTTTGAAGAAGGCTTATATTCACTTGCTGTGTGACCTTGGATAATTCACTTAAACTTTTTAATGCTGAGTTTTTTGATCTCCAAATCAGGGTTAATGACATCTCTTACGGTGATCACTGTGAGGAAAAAACGAGGTAAGTATATGAAAATGTTTGCTAAGTTGCAAAGTACTGTAAAAATATAAGTATATCCTGTTCAGAATCAACCACATTAGTAAGATTGTTTATTTCTCAGTAATGTTAATAAACTTCACTGATTACTCCCTAGACTACTAGACTCCTGAGGGCAGAGGTGGTATTTTATTTATTTATTTATTTATTTATTTATTTATTTATTTATTTTTCGAGATGGAGTCTTGCTCTGTTGAACCCCAGGCTGGAGTTCAATGGCGTGATCTCAGATCACTGCAACCTCCACCTCCCAAGTTCAAATGATTCTCCTGCCTCAGCCTCCTGAGTAGCTGGGACTACAGGCGCCCACCACCATGCCTGGCTAATTTTTGTATTTGTTTTAGTAGAGAGGGGATTT
This sequence comes from Macaca fascicularis, assembly GCF_037993035.2. Lineage (NCBI taxonomy): Eukaryota > Metazoa > Chordata > Mammalia > Primates > Cercopithecidae > Macaca > Macaca fascicularis. Next base: position 70,766,462 of record NC_088392.1, on the reverse strand, counting down.
CACCATATTGGCCAGGCTGGCCTTGAACTCCTGACCTCAGGTGATCTGCCCGCCTCAGCCTCCGAAAGTGCTGGGATTACAGGAGTGACCTGCTGCGCCAGGCCCAGGGGTGGTATTTTATTTACATTAATATGCTCACCTCATAGCACAGAGGTTGGGACACAGAAGAAGCTCAATCAATGATTGCTGAATAAGTTACCATCTAGATATTTTAGTGTGGTGTTCTCTAAGACAAGTAGCACAGCTTTATGTGAAAATCAGGTAGTAAGCTGGGAAACAGAGCATCTCTTGTGTGTGACTATAATTGTTCTCTGGGGATGCAAGTTTTGCATTTCCCTCATTAGTACAAGAATCTAACCTCTTCCGTTAATGGGGTCAGACACAAATTTACACATATGTAAGGCTGCCTCTTTCCCTTTTGTGCTGTGAAGGCTTCTAATTTAAGAAACAAATGGCCAGTAGAGAAAAATAACAGTTATTACATTATCTGAGGGATTGGCAGTGATAGGTTTCATTTTTCCCGTGGCCTAAATTGCCCTTCTGGAATAAATTAAGTCACTGGGTAGTGAGTTACTAATGTTTTAGGCTACATGACTGAAATAATGCACAGAATGAGCATCTAATAATTCAAAGAATTATTGATTCTTTGTAAAACTCTCATTTTCTATGATCCCTGAGAAATATTCAGGAATTGAAGAGATCCTGGATCATTACCATGTTGGGTATTTATCTTTGCTTTGGTACTGAAAGAAAAAGTGTGTGTGCATGGGGGTGCAGGAGATGCAGCCGATTCAGATATGTTCAGGCAGATATGAGGGTGGATAGGAGAAGGTAATAGGCCAATTTATCCAACTAGGATTAAGGAATCTTAAGAGGAAATGTCATACTTTCATCTTAAGAGGAAAGTAATTTGAATGAGTGGAATTTGGGTCTAAGAACAACTTATTGATCCTTTGAGGGGATGGGAAATTTCTCGTTTGGCCCATTGTTATCTGGTTTTCCTAGCCCAGGCCTGCTATGGAGTAAATAGTATACCTCTTTCTTCATTCATATGTTGACGCCCTAACATTCAGTGTGACTGTATTTGGAAACAGGGCATTTAAGGAGGTATTAAGTGAGGTTAAAAAAGGGTCCAGGGAGACTGGTGTCTTCATAAGAAGAGGAAGAGACACCAGAGCTGTCTCACTGTGTGTTCTCACATACGCACAAGTCCATGTGAGGTTAAAGCCAGGAGGTGGTTCTCACATACGCACAAGTCCATGTGAGGTTAAAGCCAGGAGGTGGTTCTCACATACGCACAAGTCCATGTGAGGTTAAAGCCAGGAGGTGGTTCTCACATACGCACAAGTCCATGTGAGGTTAGAGCCAGGAGGTGGTTCTCACATACGCACAAGTCCATGTGAGGTTAGAGCCAGGAGGTGGTTCTCACATACGCACAAGTCCATGTGAGGTTAGAGCCAGGAGGTGCTGTCTGCAGGCTGAGGAGAGAGGCCTCACCAGAAACCAAACCTGCTGACACCTTGACCTTGTATTTTCTACCTTTCAAAACTGTGAGAAGATAAATTTGTGTTGTTTAAGCCACCCAGTCTGTGAAATTTGGTAGGGCAGCCCTAGCCGACTAACTCAAGACCATACGGGTTTTATGGCACTTTGGGAGGCCAAGACGGGCAGATCACTTGAGGTCAGGAGTTCGAGACCAGCCTGGCCAGCATGGCAAATTCCTGTCTCTACTAAAAATACAAAAGTTAACTGGGCATGGTGGTGTGTGCCTATAATCCCAGCTACTGGGGAGGGTGAGAAAGAATAATACGCTTGAACCCAGGAGGCAGAGACTGCAGTGAGCTGAGATTGCACCACTGCACTCCAGCCTGGGCAACAGAGTGAGACTCCATCTCAGAAATTAAAAAAAAAAAAAAAAGACTGCATGAGTTTTTGATGGAATGCTAGAGAAAAAGGGGTTGTAAAGGAGTTGTAAAAGAATAGAGCTATATTTACAAAGATCTTTAATAGATGCTAACAGAGAGTAGCAAAAACATAGGAATGTGAAGAATTGCTCACTTTCTAGACAGAGCAGCTTTAGAACCAAAAATGACCCTCATGGCATTAGTAGGAGAGAATACCAGCAGTGGCCCCAGGAAGCAGCGTGGCATTGTGTCTTGGCACACGAGAATCACCTCAGTGCAGTTTAGCTTAGCATGGCACATCTTCCTTGGGCAAAAGCTGATGACCAAGCAGAACCAGCGGGGTGGCTACAGCAGGGGAAGGCTTGGTTGTCACTATCAGACAGATAGGGAGAGGGAGAGGAGAACATGAGTAATTGAGAATTAATTACTCTTCCTGAACATATATGAGACATTTCCTCCAAACTCGCTAAAAGAACTGGAAGATAAAGAAACTTTGAATTGATTTAGATTCCCTGTAATAGTGGGTGTGAGACTGTTTCATTAGCTTAATGAAACAATCTCACAGCACATGCAAAATGGCAATATTAACATTAACAATGTAGAAATAGGGATCAGACAGAAACTAACCTTTGTAGAGCGCCTGTGAAATGCTAGGCAGTGGGCTGTTATCTGAATTATATCTCATTCTCTGCATAACAACTCTGTAAGCTGGTTCTATTGCTCCTATTTTTTAAATGAGAAAATTGGGTCTTGTATGGGATTTGTACAGGGTCACATAGCTAGTGCTTTTGGAAACTGGAGCATAAAATAGACATGCTGACTCCGGAGTATGTGTTTAGTACACGACTATCCATAGCTTGATAACAATTTTGAGCATTTTTCTGTTGTGTATGGAGAAAAAAATCAATAATTGTTTTAAAGCAATATAAAGGTACTGCACTTCCCATGTCCTATGTCTCCCAAACTATGGAAGGAAACAGTTTGGCCACTTACCGTGCCACTGAACAGGTATATGAACATCATTATTATTCCTTCTGTCTTGGCATGATTGAGCAACTACTGTGTTCTGGTCACTGAGGATATAATGATAAACAAAATATAGAGAATCTGTTCCTAATAGAGCTTAGAGGTATTGAGCAAATTACGATGTCAATAAAATATACAATTAAGCATGGTGATCATTGCTCTTCAAAAAGGTCTTGGGAGGCATGAAAGGATAACAGAGATGAGATTTAGATGGACACTAAGGGAAGGCGTTTAGATAATTTTGATATCAGAGCCAAACACTGATGGATGGATGGGATTGATTAAGCAAAGCTTGGGGGCACTCTGCCCTAGGTGGACAGAAGGAAGAACCCAGGATAAAGCACAAGGAGGAAACAGATTGGACTTGTTTCAGAACCAGCACACAGGTCAGTGCGGCTGGAGTTTAGAGAGCACGGAGGAAAGTTGAGGGTCTAGATGGAGGCAGGAGCCATGTTATTTGGGGCTATAGAAACCCATGTTAAGGAGTTCATATTTCTTTTTAAATGAAATGGAAGACATTGAAAGAGGTAGCTGTAAGCCGTGATCACTCTGTATTTTATATGGGAAATGAATTGAAGAGGGCAGGAGAACAGCTGGGTGGCAAAGGACCAGAAGGGGAAGAAGATAACACAAGCTAAAGAAGTTGACTCCTGAAAAAAGCAGGAATACTCTGTTTTGCTAAAAGGAAGGAGGAAGGACAGGAAGGTGAAAGAGTCTGAAATGCCCCATGCCATCTGAACTGGACAAAGAGAGACATGAAGACTGGAGGGGCTGGGGAGAGGCAGTGAAGGTTCCATGTGGCTGAGGCTGCTGAAGGAGAGGTACTAGGGCAAAAGAGGCAGGAAAAAGGGGGTTAGGGTCGGATTTTTAATTTCTGAAGGTGTTTGGTTGTGCTGTCTTCATGGTGTGATTTTAGAAGTGGGTTGCTGAGGTGAAGCTAAAGAAAATAAGAGGTGAAGCTATAGAAAATATAATTGAATGTTGGTGGGAGTGTAAATTAGTTCAACCATTGTGGAAAGCAGGGTGGTGATTCTTCAAAGAACTTAAAGCAAGATGACGATGCAATCCAACAATCCTATTACTAGCTATATACTGAAAGGAATATAAATCATTTTACCATAAAGACACATGCATGTGTATGTTCACTGCAGCACTATTCACTATTCACTATTCACAATAGCAAAGACATGGAATCAACTTGAATTCCCATCAACAATAGACTGGATAATGAAAATGTGGTACACATACACCCCAGAATACTATGCAGCCTTAAAAAAGAACTAGATCATGGCCTTCACAGCAACATGGATGGAGCTGGAGGCCATTATCCTAAGCAAACTAATACAGAAGCAGAAAACCAAATACTGCATATTCCCATTAGTAAGTGGGAGCTAAACAATGAGAACACGTGGATATTAGGAGAGCAGCAACAGACACTGGGGCCTACCTGAGGGTAGAAGGTGGGAGGAGGGAGAGGATCAGAAAAAATACCTATCAGATACTGTGCTTATTACTAGAGTGATGAAATTATCTGTAAACCAAACCCTGTGACATGCAATTTATCTTTGTAACAAACTTGCCCATGCACCCCCAAAACTAAAATAAAAATTTTAAAAAACCCAGAAAATATAATTGGAAATAAAAAGTTCAAAAAATTGAAGTAAGGGCTTTTCATACAATGTCATCTATGTAGACACTACATTGTCTGGGATGATGGAAGGAGCTAAAGTCTTCAGTGAATGGAGGAGCAGGGCCAGGAGCTCAAAATGCTTCTTTGACGACAAAGAAGAAATGATATTACCAAATGGTGGGCTCAAAGGAACGGGGATTTTGTAACAGAAAGAGTATGTCATGGTCTCAAACAAGCACTGGTGAGTAAAGGAGACACCGAATCTTCTCTTGATCATGAATACGTTGGGATGTAGAAGAGAAGACAGCCTTCATTTCAGAGGGTCTAGGGGAAGCAGCTAAGACTTGATTAAGCGAAGTATGGATTAAGCCAAGATAGTGAAGAAGAAGAAGAAGTCAAAGATGGAGAGCAGCTTTTTGATTACATTTTAAATTAAATATCAGAAGGGGAGAGCATCTTGGATGGAGGAATAGAGAGGATGCACAGAATTACAGTGGGTGTAGAACTGAGTGGTGGTAAGAGCTAAGCATGAAGAGTCCCTTGGTGAGTGAGTGCGTGAATTGTTCAATGCTCTGTGCTGGGTTGCCACACCCAAAGTTTAAGTGCACCTCTTGGCTCTAATCATATCCCCAGTTGCCTCCAGCAGGCCTGCTATTTGTTTGGGAGCTTGAGAAGTCAGTGAGGGCTGCTTTGGGTAGTCTTCTATGTTTTGAAAAATAACTTAAGTCCCTCGCCTTGGACCAAGTAAAGAGATTGCATTGTATTAAATTTTCATCATAAGGGAAACAGATCAATGCATAACTAACACTGTTCTTTTCAGAGTGCTTATAGTAACAAAGCAAAACAAAAGAACTCTTTAAATGGTAAGATAAAGCACTAGATAGCTGAACACATAGAACATGGTGAGTCCTCAGTTTCAGTTCTCAAGTTTATTCTACCAGTTCTTCTGTATTGTAACTGTAGAACATTTTGTTTCAGCGTGGGAGATGGCTATTACTGTCATCCCAACAGCATAAAAAGTAGATTCCATAAGCTGCTATATATACATACTTCATTTAATTCAAAAGGAGTGTCATCGTTTAGGAAATAATTTTCAGGGATGATTAGAAAACAGTCCCAAGGATACATAAGAACATGTCTAAATAAACTTCAGAGTAATTCAATGAACATTTTGCTGTTGTGAACATTTTCTCATGAGCTGTTCTTTTATTGTATAACATAAAGAAGTTACATGGAAAAAAGGAATTGCAATGTTCAAGGCAAAAGAAAATTTACCTTATCCATCACCATGCCACCTTGCATCACTATGCCACCTTGCAGGAGGAAGAGAATTCCAATACTTTAGCATAATGGGCCAGAGGTGAGAGAGTGCATGGTATGTTCAATGGACTAGATACCATTTGGTAGAATGTCAATGAAAGTTTCAGTTGAAAGACAAAGGTGGGTGAGAGATAAGGCTGGCTAAGTAGGTGGGTGTAGATGATGAAGGCAATAAGATATTTCTTGCTGAGAAGTTTAGACTTATTATGAGGACAATGAGGTACAACTGATAGCTACTAGATGGAGGAGGGCATGACCAGAAGTATATCTTTAAAAGATGTTTAGTAGGCGTGTGGAAGGTAGATTGGATGAAACAGATGTGGAAGAAGATCAAATAAGATGTAGTAATTGAGGGGATAAATGATGATGGCATAAACAAATCAAGGGTGGTGGGGGACTGACAGAAACTTGAGAGAGATTAGGTAGCCAGAGCGAGTGAGATAGGATGGTCCCACCACTTGTCCAGAAACCAGGGACTCAAGTCAAATGCGGAAGTTTTATCATTGAGTCTTTCTGCCTTCTTTTTATCTTTTATCTTTTCATCTTTTATCTTTCATCTTTCTAGGACTCCACTCTGTTTTGACCAAACCCTGAATATAATATCCTGATGGGTTTTGAATTTTTCTAGCAACGTGTTCCTTTGCTTGTCCTGTACACCTGTGAACACCATGGCTATTCCCATTGATTTAAAAGAGTACGATACTGGGCAGGATTTGTGAGGCCTGCAGGTCCGTCCTTGCTTGAAGGTGGGGTGAGATGTTTCTGCCTTTGATGAAATTTTATGTAACATCCCTGGGAAAGCCTATAAGGGCTTAATCTATACCTTTGAGCTCGAGAGCGTGAAGGAAAGGATAATAATAACAAGCATCTTTACTATTGTAATATATTTTCTCACTTGGTCTTGAGTTGTCACAACAGTCCTATGAGATAACTACTATGACAAACCCCATTGTACAAGTGAGGATATTGAGGCACAGAAAGGTTATGTAACTATAAGGTCACCCAGGGAGTAAGTGGCATCTTGTCTAAGGCAAGCTCGTAGGTAGCAGAGTCAGGATTTGAACCCAGGCTGTGTGGCTGTAGGCTGTTAACTGCTACTCTCTGCCATCTCTCAGCACTTGGGGCCTACTAGAGTAGCCAGGGAGGTTGAATTTCTTGTGCCACAGAAATTCCCTTGATGTTTATCTACTAGTCAGAGATGAGGGCAGTGTTTCTAGGTCAGGGCTTCTGCAGATTGGTAGCGCTCTTCTTATCATCACAGGGGAGGGAGAAGTTCAGGGCTGGTGCGAGGGAAGTGCTATTTTCTAGGATTACCTTTGTTTTTTATTTTTAAATTTTTTTGAATTTTAAATTTTTAATTTCTGTGCCTACGTAGTAAGTGTATATATTTATGGGGTACATGAAATGTTTTGATACAGGCATGCAATGCATAATAGTCACATCATGGAGAATGGGGCGTCCATCCCCTCAAGTACTTATCCTTTGTGTTACAAACAATCCAATTATACTTTTTTAGTTACTTTAAAATGTGCAATTAAGTTCTTATTGACTACAATCACACTGTTGTGCTGTGAAATAGTAGGTCCTGTGGTTGCCTTTGGTATCCCTGTTCCCATGCTTCAAATCCTCTAAGGTTGCCATTTGGGGTACCCATTTCAGATACATTTCCCAGCATTGTTGATGATAATAAACCAATGGATAGATCCAATAGTCTAAAGTTGTCACAAGAAAGGGATGGTGATAAGGGGATGGAGGAGGGAGACTATCATATCACATCTATCTATCTATCTGTCTATCTATCTATCTATCTATCTATCTATCTATCTATCTATCTATCAATCATCTATTTGCCTACCTACCTATCATCTAATCTACCATCTATCCATCCATCTATCTTCTAACTATGTATCTCTATCTGTAGTTCCTGGCTTCTATATATCGTATTCTTTACTTGACCCTTTCACAGAATTAGATCATTTCATTCATAAAGACTGTATGTAATACCCCTATTTTACAGATGAAGAAATTGAACCTAAGAAATAGTACACCTTTTTCAGACCTGAAGTCAGAGTCTGTAGTCAAATTAATCTGATTCCAAAGTAAGTAGTCTTTCCCTTTACCACACAGCTCTTAGGCTAGGTCTTTTAGTTTTTGGCCAGATGTCTACTTGTTAGACCAGATTATTGCTGTTTTAAGATTTTTCCAGATGATCTCTGTAATGATCTCGATAGAACATTTGCAAGTTAACCTGCCTTTCTCAATATTGGTTGTGAGAAATGTAATATATTAAAAAGAAAATCTATTCTGTGTAGGCAAGTAAAGGTGTAAAACTTGAAGGGGATGCTAAAGATAAATTTTGCTTTTGTTTTAGATGAACTGTGTAATCAAATGTCATTTGTCTTATTCTGTGAGAGTTTTGAGAAAAGCAGTGCAGATGAGACCAGAGAAGCAATGCCTGTTTTTCCATATACAACATAATTAGCATATTAAAATAATTTTAATGATAATATGCTTACTCTATAGTCAATTAAAGTTCCATTCTAGGAACTTTACCCTATTAGGCCAGTGCCCAGCTTTATTATGTAGAAGAAACAAGCTAGGTAAAGTGTCTCACCATTTTTTGCATCATGTATTTGTTATTTACTTGATGTATCTCTCAGAATATCTGGTTACTGTGGCAACAGAACATATCAAAATTTCATCTAGGTAAATAGATGCAAAGGAATTAATTATTTTAATGTGCATATTTTTTCCTTCAAAGTCTGTTTTCTACTCAAGCTGATGAACTAATTTTGCCCATAAAAATTAAACTAATTTTGCCCATAAAAACCAAGATAGGTTGTATTGTCTTTACTCACGGTGCCGAGGAGTGTAAAATTATGTTGCCAGAAATAAATCACAATACAAAAATGAATGAACTCAATAACAATCAGCATCATATATAATAGGACCCAAATGAACTGTTTGTTCATTCCCTACCATTTTGATTCCATGGATCTTAGTTGGGGGCACTGAGTTCTTGAGAATAATGCTCTTTAAAGAAGGATTTCCACAGGCTATTGGCTAAAAAGCAGGGGCTCATGTAAATGTTGCTTTTTTTTTTCTTTCTTTTTCTTTTTTGGAGTGAGGAGGAGAGAATGAATTTCCCAAAAGTTCCATCCAGGACTTATCATGCACTTTCTTTTTAATAGTAGAGAAACTTAATGTCTTTAACAGCTATGACCTGTAAATTTTGTTTGAGACTACTGCATTTGCCGAAATTAAATCGTTACTTCCAAATGTGTAAACACATCTCAGCCAGGGCTTTTATATAATCGTACTCTTGCTCTGCTTGCTTACTGGTATTTATGACTGCTTACTTCTGTTAATTGGCTAATGTTTGTAAAGTGCTTTTGAGATGAAAAGCTAATGATCTCTGTAGGGAGGAGGCTGTGGGTGGCTTCCTAACAGCTCCCTAAGGGTGTCTCCTGGGGCTTAGACTGCCAAGGCTTGCTTGTGGGCTCAGGGATAATGAGGAAGCCCTTAAGACTTCAATGTCCCTGGTTCTCGAAGCCTTTTCCATTTGGTTCTCCTAGCTTTTACAAAGTCACTCCTTGGAGAAAGTAAAAATCATCATTCCTGCAAAGCTGTAAGACTTTTTTACCCACTTACCACTAGAGTTTGCTCTAATGCAGTAGGACAGCATCTCTTTGTTATTACAAAAGAAATAATAATAGTAATAGAAACACATAAACAAGTCCAAAAAATGTTGCTCTTAAGAATTAGAGGCACATGTTTTATTATTTTATCTGTTTTTTCCTGCACAGTATGCCTAAAGGGAGCCATGTGTTTATTTATTTATTTTTGTGTTTTGAAAGGTAGGACATATCTTTGTTAAAAGAGGTTGGCTAAGAAAACTGTAATTGTAAACTGATAAAATTTTTCACCCATTTACAAAACAAACATATATTAGAAGGGAAAATAACTTTTTTTTTAAAAAAAGTAATGTATTCTCATTTAGATTATCAAAAGATACTGAATTTTTTTGTCACTGTATAGAAATGATATTTAGAATTTTCATGCATTACATGATTCCTGTGCTGGGGCTTTTTGGTTTTTAAATAATATTAAATAATATTACGGATGTTTTTGTTGGCCTACATGCTGCTTTTGCTAACATCTTATTTTTTTGCATTTCCTGCATCTCTACATTAGCATTGCATAGTCACATCCCTGGTCACTGGTCTGGGATACGGCTCCTCTGGGGACTCCCTCCCGGGGTTTGTACAATCAGTTCTGTAGAGGAACGTGGTGTCCAAAGGGACCACACCATTGCTTAGATTCTCCCATGGAGACCAAAGATTTTCCAGCTATTTATTTTTAATCAGCTGGCAATCGCTAGACTACTTAGAGTGAGTTTCAGAAGCATCATTAGAAATACAGAGAAGCTCAGTTCAAAGACATTCCTTACATCGATTTTCACAATCGAGAAAAGTTAGAAAAAGCTGAATGCCCCAAAATAGACTGGCTGAATAAATGATGGTGCAACTATTTAATGGGCAATCATGCCATCATTAGGACAACATGAGGAATGCTTATGCTTATGCTATGATGTAAACAAAAGACAATAGAAAACTGATAATAAAGTATATTCTGAACAATATAAAATATGCATAGAAGCTCCCTGTAAGGGCATGGTGGCTCATGCCTGTAATCCCAGCACTTTGGGAGGCTGAGGACGGTGGATTACTTGAGATCAGGAGTTTGAGACCAGCCTGGGCAATATGGTGAAACCCCATTTCTACTAAAAATAAAAAAATTGGCCAGGTATGGTGGTGCAGTCCCAGCTATTCTGGAGGCTGAGGCAGGAGAATCACTAGAACCTGGGAGGTGGAGGTTGCAGTGAGCCAAGATCACACCACTGAACTCCACCTGGGTGACAGAACAAGACTCTGTCTCAAAAAAAAAAAAAGAAAAAAATTGTAAGGAAATATATTAAAACATTAAGATTGATCATTTTCTTCTTAATCATTGTTTCGTAAGTTTTGAAATTTTATGATGAGCGAGTGTTTTTCCTTTTTCATAATTTTCCTTTTAAAATAATTACATAAAACATACAAAAAGTACAGAGAATGATATAAAATAATAGGTATTTTTGTATTCATATGAAATCTTCCATGCTTTTTGTCTCATTTGCTTAGAATTTTCAGTTATTTTTTGAGATAAAGTGTTTCATTTCTCTGTCTCTTTTCCTGGAGGTAATCACTATTCTGAGGTTTATGAATTTTATATTTTTGTTACATGTGTAAGCTTTCATAAGTGATGTATAATATTGTTATGTATATTTTAAGCTTATACATAACAATTGTTGTTCTACATGTCATTTTACAATTTACTTTGTTTAGTCAACCTCTACCTTTAAGATTTATTCATGATGCTATATGTAGAGCCACTTTACTTTCAAATGCTCATATATAATCCCATTTATCCATTTATCAATATACAACCATTTATCCATTCATTCTCACAGTAGGATACACTTCAAAGTTATTTTAGACATTTTGCTCATGTAAAGTGTTGCATTTAATATTCTTATGAGTCTTCTCTACACATAGTTGAGTTTCTCTAAATGTACCTAGAAGGAGCATCACTGGTTTGAAAATATCCATATCCTAACTATACTAGATTTTGCAAATTATTTTCCAGTTTATACTCCCAATAGCAGAATACATGAATTACTATTTCCCTACATTCTTGTCAACTCTTGAAATTAGACTTTTAAATATTGACTAAGTGGATGAATATGAAAGAACATCTTGTATGGGTTTTTATGTACTTTTCCCTGTTAATTAGCTTTTAGGCTCTACTTTGATGTGGATTGTCTGTTTCTTTGCCTATTATTCTATTAGGTCATTTTTCCTTTTCCTACTTTTTTTAAGCATTTATGATATAGTTGAGATACGAATTCTTTGTCAGTTTTATGCATGGCAAATATTGTCTTCTGGTATGTAGATTGTCTCTGTATTTTAAGAGTTTCTTTTGATGAATACATGTTCTAACTTTTAATGTAGTAAAATTTATTAACATTTTCTTTGTTGGGTTTTTTGTTTCTTATTGAAGATATGTTTTGCTTACCTGGGATCATAAATACATTTACTACCTTCTTCTAAAACAGTTGTTTTTGCATACTGTGATGTAGAAAACTAAGTTAGTTTATTCCTGTGTAGCTAACCATTATCCTGGCACCACTTCTTATTAAATAGTCCATTGTGACCACACTGATTTGTAATGTTGTCTTCAATTTATGACAACTGTTCAAATGCGAGAGATGGTTTGGTTCTGAACCCTTGTCTTTAATTCGTCTATTTGGTTGTTCTTGTTCTGTTACAACACTATCACAATCACTGCAGCCTTACAACATGCTGGTATTTGCTAGAGCAGATTGATCTATCTTATTTTCCTTTTTAATAATTGTCTTGCCTATACTGGACAGTTTATTCTTCCACATGTATTTCATTATCATCTTGTAAAGTTATTTAAACAATGCTTTTGGAATTTTGATTGGATTTTGGTGATATTTATAGATTAATTTGCGGGAGCATGATGGATTTACTATATTGAGTTTTTCTATCTAGGAACAGTTCATTTCATCACTTAGGTCTTGTGTGTCTTTAACATTTTATAATCTTTTGTACATTTTTATTAGATTTCTTTCCTATTATGTGTGTGTATGTGTATAATATTGTTACACAACTACATTTCTTAAATTAAAGTGTCTGGTCTATAGGAACTCTGTTGATTTTTCCATATTAATGTTGTTTTCATCAACCTTGTTGACATCTTTTATTAGTTATGAGTTTATCTATAGATTCTTTTGAGTTTCCTATGTAGAAAACCATGTCTTTTACAATAACAAACGTATTTCTTTTTTTCCACTGTATTTTGATTCTCTTTTTCTTGTGTATTGAGCTAACAGAGACTGGTGTCTACACAATGCATTCTTCTTTCTTAAAAATAGAAACAAGATGTGCCCAGCTAAAAAAACTGCATTTTGCAGCCTCTCATATAGGGATGACAACTGAGATGTATATAGAAGTAGGTGGGTTGGACTTTCAAGAAAGTTCTTTAAGGGGAAAGATAACTCCAATGAGAAGTGCATCCTTTTGCCTTTTTTTCTGTCTTCCTTTCTGAAGCTTGGATCAATGGATGTGATGTTTGGAGCTCCAGTCCCCATTTTGGGATTGTGGAATTCCCCTGAGAATGCAAGCAAATGTTGAGCATGGTGGAACAGAAAGGAAGAAGAACTTGGGCCCAGATGTATTTATGGAGCTACAATTTTAGGTCAGCGCTGACATCAGAATTTCTTTTAGGCAAGAAAACTAACTTCCGCCTTGTTTAAGGCACTATTGGTAATGTTTTCTGTAACATACAGCCAAATTTAATCATAAATGTACATAGTGCTGTGTTTCCAGTAGCATTTTTAATTAAAAAAGTGATAGAGGGTATGGTCTTTTTCTCAAATTTGGGGGAAAATGCTTCCAGTTTTCACTATAAAGTTTGCTGTTTGCTATAAGTTTTTTGTAGGAAACTTTTTTTTCATTATATGTTTTCTTTCTTCTCCTAGTTATCTGAATTTTATCATGAATGCTTGTGGAATTTTATCAAATGCTTTTTCTGTATTGTTTTATCTACAAACGTGATAATTATATTAATACATTTTTCTAATTTTAATCTAGCCTTTTCTGCGATAAACTCTAAGTGGTTACTATGAACTGTCTCTTAATGTAACATCACTTTAAAAATGTATTGCTTGGTTTTATTTGCAAATATTGTATTTAAAATTTTTACATTTATGTTTAAGAGGGGGCACGGCCTATACTTTTCTTTTTTATGATTGGCTCATCTAATTCTTTTGTTCAAGTCAATTTCATGAAATAACTTGTGAGCCGCCTTTTACTTTCTGTTTCCCAGAAGAGTTTACGTATAGTAGTGGGGTTATATTTTTCCTTGATTATTTGTATTATCTCATCTGTAAAACTGCCTTGGTCAGTGATTTTCTTGTAGGTAAAATTTAAATTCTTTTTAAATTATAGGAAAATTCTCAATTCTTTTGAAAAAATTTGATGGTAAGATTTTTCATGTTCTATTTTTTCATGAGATGATTTTGCTATCTTTATATTTTTTGAAAAACTTTCTATATCTCTAACTTTTCATGTTTATTAACAGAAAGCTGTTCCTTATAATGTCTAATGACATTGTATTTCTATTTACATCTGTATCGATTTTTTTTTGCTAATATTATTTATTTGTCTTCTTTTCTTTTATATTGGGTAATATCCAGAGATTTTTCTATTTTTCTTAGTCTTTTTTTAAAAAAACAACTTAAAATTTTGTGGGTTTTTTTGTTTTGTTTTGTTTTGTGTTTCATTAAATTCTGCCAGTTTTCTTCCAAGTTTTTAGGGCTTATTTTATTGTTATTATCTGTCTTTATGAATTAAATGCTTACTCAGTTTTTTCTAATATAAACATTTACACAATACATCATTCTCTATATTTTGTTTTGGTTGTGCTTCACAACTTTAAAACATAGTGTTTTTATTCTCTTTTAATTCTGAGTATATTCCAATTTACGTTATGATTTTTTTCTTTGATCTGTATATTACTTTGAAGTTATTTTTAAAAGACTTTCTGTCTTTTATATCAATCTATGTTTTATGTTATTGTTTAATCAATTTTTATAGTGTTGTTACTTTTCTAAACATGTTAAACATTCTTTCCGATTGCTCTATTGTATCAGAGGATGCTAGTCCTACTTCTCTATTTCGTTGTCTGTTGATACACTCTTGATTGCTCATTTTTCTGTTTCATATATTTTTAAAAATTGCAAATGCCTCTTGAGTGTTGTTTGCTTAAGTGTGGGAGTTCAGTGCATCTTAGATTATGGAACTTCTTCAAAGTATTCCTGGTTTTGCTTCTGCTAAAATTTTAGGGAGTTCTCATTAAACTTACAGCAGTATTTACCTTAATCTCTCAACTTGGGAATCTTATACCACCTAGATTGCTAAATGTTCCCTGACATTCATATAAATTGTAGGTTTGGATTTGCTTCTGATAATGGAATTACTTTTCCCCAAAGCCCTGACAGAAGTAATTTTTCATGTTTCCCTGGAGAAAAATTGGTAAGAGTGTTTCTAGACCCCTGTTCGCGGAGCGGTCACCCATTATAGGGTCCTGGCGAACTGTGTGTCTTGGTACCACCGTCCTGCCTTTCAAGACCCTGTGGCCATGCATCCATGTGTCTCCCCCAAGGAGTCAGGGACTTATGTTAGGACTAATATTTCCAGGGGACCAGCTTATTGCTTGTGTATCAGGGCACAAGCTTATTGCTCTGTTTTTGAGTTCCTCTTTTATTTCTGGCACCTGTAGATTTCCTTTGCTTTTTTTTCCAAGTTTACCTATTAATCTTATTTGGTTACATTTTAGCCAGCATTTCTATGTGGTGTTGCTGACACTGTAAATTTGAAATCTATATTAGCACTGGACCCAGGGAAACTAATGTAATTGGAGAGGGAGGAGAAGGAGAAAATAATTCAGAAATATAGAGGAGCTAGGCAAGGAGTGGTGATAGATTGCTCCAGAAAGTCTGTAAGTATCTAGTATGTTCCGGGGAGCCCCTGGGGGCCTATCTGACCTGTTTGTTCTTTGGTTATGGAGTACTAAGAACAGGGCTGAGCCTGGTAGCCTGACAGTGTGGGCATTTGCTGCGCTGACTTCTGGAAGTTGCTCAGTCCCATTGTTGACTAAGTGCCAAGATCACTTGGTAGGACATGATTCTAGCAGAGAAGGAAAGCATGCTGCTGCTGTGCATGTGCTTACACTGAATAGGAGTGAAGTTTTGCATCTTCTAAAATGCATTAGAAAGTGATCAAAATTACAGCCCTCTCTGAATGAGACTCTCCTTTAACACAACTTACATTCAGTAAGTGCCTACTATGTTTCAACAAATGAGATGGGTAGGTGGGTCTCTGAAGCTGTCAGCTTAGCAGAGGAGGTGGGAGCACACAGCCAAGCCTAAAACAATTTGAGGTTTGTTATGAAAGTGGTATGGACAGATGCCGTTGGAGCAAAGGCAAAGGAGGAATGAATTGGTTGATTCAAATGAGTGGGAGTGATGTGGTAGGGAAATCTTTCTAGGGGCAATTTCTGAGCTTTGCCTTGTAGGATGAACAGGAAACTACCTGTGGGGAAAGAAGAGAGGGAACATAATCTGAGCAGAAGAGCTGAGACCTCTCTCTGCAGGGTTTTCAGACCTCTGTTGACCAATCCCCTGGAGCTGGAGCCTTGGCTATTGTCAGAGTGGAGGAGGCTGGGTCCAGATAATAAAAGACTTTGAGTGTAATAGTTGCTTTCATTTGTTTGGAAGATGCTTTTTCCTCTTACCTTAGGGAAAATAAATGTTTACATCAAGTCAGTACCTGCCTACATTTGGATTATATTTTGATTCCCTTAAAGTCCTGCCTATATACCTAATTTATTTACTCGAATGTAACAATGTTGTGGAAAATAAGGGGGTTTGAAAGTCTGTTGCACAAAAACCATTCAAAAATATTATTTTTAGTGATTATCATAAAAGCATAATACAATAACTTTATCTCTGAATGAGATAGATATAGACTAAGCAAGGGTATGCAGTTTTTACTATGACAATTTCACATTGCATGCTATTTATGCTACTTGTGATTTTCTAAAAGAGATACCAATCAGACTTGCAAATTAATATGGTTAGCATTTTACTCAAAAATAATGATTTTGCTCCTCACCTTTATTTATAGTCAGTGCAAAGTTATAAAAAGGAACAAGGGGGAGAGCTCTCACTAAATTGGTGAAGCTTTTTATAGTACTTTTTAGACTAGCACAATGTAAGAGGAAAGATACTGGGAAATACCAGCCCAAAGCCTTTTAATATTCATTTATAATTATAGGTATATGTTAGACCCCCCAGTTCACAAGAGAACATTTATTATTTTGGTCATAGTTTTAATTAAAAATCAGAATAAATATGACTTTCTATTGCCATGCTAGTCAGTTTTACTTAACTTTTTGTTCCTGTATTTAAAACATCTATTTTCCTACCTATCTATTTATCTAGGCATCTTAGCATCTACCACTAGTCCTAGTGGTCACTGAATTGAAATATAGGAAAACATAATACCTGGTTCCTTCGATCAGTGACTTGCTGTTCTCTACTTTTGCTTGCCTGGATTTTGGTATCTATGTCATCTTCAACATGGATCATCCCTGGTTTGAATTTGTGAATGCAAGTTCATTCAGCAGTCTGATCACATGTGGTGTTTCTGCAAACGTGAATGAAAAGAGATTAACTTCATGCCACCTACTGCAATAATATCTCTTGTAGATTTGAAGCTAAATTGCAGAAGTGGATGTGTGATATATGAATATGGCATGATGCTTTTCTCATATCTCTTTGTTTTCAATCCTTAGAAACCTGAGTATTCGGGAAAAATGCAAATTCTGAAAAATCTTAATAATTTTTCTAAGACTATTTTTGGCAAACTTGTAGGTTTCAACTCATACAATTAGGAGGAAGAAATTGCAATTGTTTTGGTGAATTTGTTAAAATTTTACAAAATTATACCAGATGAGATTCAAACAACTGAAATGTAATTGTTTAATTAAAATGGAAAATCTGAAAAGAGTATTGTGTGGTGGTGTCTGCCCCTGAAAAATGAGCAAAATAACTCCTTGTCTCACATAAAGTTATTTCATTAAACAGGCCTTTCGATTTTAAACAACCTTTAGAAGCAGAACCAGAAAGACATTTTTAAGAAGTGAGGGAGGAATGATGACTCAGAGGATGAACAAGCACAGAAAATTTAGGAGAGGAAATTATTACCTGGAGGCATTAAATATAACAAACTTAGCTGGTATTTGTCACAGCAGTTCAATGTTATGTACAAAAGAAAACATATTTAGCTATTGGTTTCAAAACAGCAAGGAATCACCAAATCCGGAAGTGGTACTTCTTATAATGTTTTCATTCACACAACCAACACTTATTAAGTGTTATTATTCATGAGGCACTCAGTAAAGCAACTCCTGTTCTAAGGAGCTCCCAGCAGTGCTGGGAGGTGTTAGGAGGTGGGGGAGAACAGTGAATTCCTTCAGGGTGAAGGGTGCAGGGGATGGGCAACCCCAAAAGTCAAAGCTAGTGGGGTAAGAGCTGCATGCACTTGGCTGGCTTTGACTGGCTTAGCCTTTCCAGATTATTTACATTTATTGTGTCTGCCTGTGCAGGCCGTTGGATTTAGAATGAGGGTTGTCTCAGAGCCAGGTCCAGAGAGCCTCTGCAATGCACCAGCCTTCGCAAGTGCTCAAGAGGGGACAGACGGCTTGCACAGGTGTGGTGAGACCAATGCCCACCATTGTGGATCTCAGGACTCCAATCCACTATAGTGTAGAAGGTTCTTTCTGCAACGGTTCCTGGGAGATGGTCATTCACTTGTCCCCAAGGGAGCTACATGCAAATTAGCTAAACGTGAAGGGTTAGTGATTGGCTCTGAGAGGGAGATTTGGCCCTGCTTTTCCCACCCATTTCACCACAACTTTTATGGAGATGTAGATTAGGAAGCCCTCCCTGATTATAAGATCCTGATACTGGGGCCATCCCATCACCCTGACTAACTCCTATGTGGGTACCACACAATAAAGACAACTTGTGACTTGAGCCTTGAAGTGTGGGGAGGACTCAGCTCGGTTGGTCTGGGGCAGGGAAGGAGGGGTAGATGGATTCCAGTAAGCACCAAGGAGCAGGGACATGTTAGGGTATCTTGCAAAAAATTTTAGGAAGCTCAGAATTGACACCCAGAGGTGAGGGAGGAGAAGCAGTGCAAAACGAGGCTGAAGAAGAATGCAGGATTCACACATTCAGGACCCTGCATGGGAAGTAAGGGTATGAGACTTTATTTTGAAAGTGATGGAGAGACATGGAAGTGTTTTAAGGAAGTGACAACATTTGCTTCGTGTTTCAGAAAGAATCATCTGAAAGGAATGTGGAGATCAGAGAAAAATGATGGGAAAGTTACCACAGCCTGCAAATGAGAAATGATGAGAGCCTGCCTGGGGGAAGGCAGTCGTGTGGGATGGAAAGGAAGCGCTAGATGAGGCAGATGCTTAGGTGGAGCAAGAACAGGACAGGAGAAGCAAGTAAAGGAGGGGACTGAGGGAAGAGAAGGGGCCTAGAGCTCTGGAGGGCTTCTGGCTAGGTGGCTGGGTGGCTTGCGGGGCCGTTATTACAGGAAGGGGATCAGGAATAGATCAGAGTCCAGATAAGACAATTAGGTTCTTTTTGAATATATCAAACATGTAGTATTGGAGATACTCACTGTGCACAGACGTTTGTTGTTCCGGAGAGCTGTCACCCTGGAGTCTTGGATTTGGGCAAGTGTGGATGTGGTCAGCTAAGGATCGAATGGGGCGGGCATATGGGGAGCTGGAGCCACAGACCCAGGATTATCAATACTTAATAGACATTTTAATAAACAGCCATAAATACATTTCTATTAAATGAATTCCTTTTTTTCTTTCTTCTTCATGTTGCAATATGACCTGTTTGAGAGAATATTGAGCTAAACTACTTGGGCATGAATTGGGGTCTGTTTCTGGAGGGGTAATTGGGGAAGTTAGCATCTCTCGCCTTCAATGTCTCATTTTATAAAGAAGGGATGAGACTGCTTCATCTCAAATCTTATAATTTTATAATTACAGGACTTCTCATGAAGTTGCTGTAGGTGATGAAATGAGGGAGCCTTATGCGGTCTTCATTTTCTATTATTGTTTTCTACCTCCATTTTCTCAGAGGTTTTCTGATCCTTGAATATGGATAACAGAAGGAAAGTCACTCAAGGGACACGGGAAAATTTCCTCATATAAAGAATAATCTTGAATGTGAAAGAGTACGAAGGTGGAGAAACTCAGAGATAAGCAGCTACCTATACATATGCCTGACTCAAATAATTTCCTTCCTGGGTT
Organism: Macaca fascicularis; assembly: GCF_037993035.2. Lineage (NCBI taxonomy): Eukaryota > Metazoa > Chordata > Mammalia > Primates > Cercopithecidae > Macaca > Macaca fascicularis. The sequence continues at coordinate 70,746,554 of NC_088392.1, read as the reverse complement.
TATATTTGGGCGTGGTGTGCCTACTCTTTGATACAGTGGCAGACGTTGAAGCACGCTTTCTCTGTGGTCTTACTAATTTTTTTTTTTTTTTTTTTAGCGTTTCTTTTCTTGGCCTATTTGCCTCATTTTCCCTTTTTAAATAGATTTTTTAAAAGAGAAGTTTTAGGTTTGCTGCAAAACTGAGCAGAAAGCACAAAGAGGCCCCATATAGTTACACACACAACCTCCCCAGACATGCACAGCGCCACCACCACATCCCCTACCAGAATGGTATCTTTGTTTTTTGTTTGTTTTTGCTTTTTTTTTTTTTTTAAGACAGGGTCTCCCTTTCTTGCTCAGGCTGGTGTGGAGTGGTGTGATCACAGCTCACTGCAGCCTTAACCGCCTGGGCTCAAGCGATCCTCCCACATCAGCCTCCCAAGTGGCTGAGACCCCAGGTGTGTGTCACTAGGCCTGGCTAATTTTTTAAATTTCTGGTTAATTGAAAAAATTTTTTTTTGAAATGGGGGGTCTCTGTATATTGCTCAGGCTGGTCTTGAATTCCTGGGTTCAAGCGTTCCTCCCTCCTCAGCTTCCCAAAGTCCTGGGTTACAGATGCGAGCCACCACTCCCAGCCAAGAGTGGTACATTTGTTGCAATCAATGAATCTATACTGACACATTATTAAAACCCAAAGTCAGTAGTTCCCATTGGGATTCACTCCTGGTTTTTGTTGTACATTCTGTGGGCTTGGATAAATCTATAATGAACATATAACCACCACTACTGTATTATACAGGGGAGCTTCACTGTCTTCAAAACCCTGCCTCCTCTACCTATTCATCCCTTCCTCCCCACTATGCTCTATGCTCTTATGTTTTAATTTAAATATATCATATGTCTGTTTGGTTGAAATTTTCATTTATCTTATAGATTTGAATGTGCATTAAAATATACAGGGAATATGTTAATAACCTAGACATAGTAATAATTTTTATCCATGTCAAATGCTTCATGATGTAGATTATTATTATTATTGTTTAGCTTATAATGATAATTTTAGTAACAAGTTATAGTAGTTGGAGCTTCACTGCTATCAAAAGTTTTCTAGTTAAATTAGGCTAGCCCCTCAAGTTTTTTCAGGAGTCATCAGGAGTGAAGAATATTAATAAAAACTGCTTAATCAGGTAAACAGACAAAACTGTATCAGTTTATAGAACAGGTTGTTTCCGTTTTAGCACAATAATCTCCTTTATTTTTTGTCACAGTGAATACTTACCTGATATCTAGGGTCAAAAGTCTATGACTTGAAAGCCAGCACCTGCATTTGTATTAAAACCTTTTGGAAGCTGGCCATGAGTATGTCTGTGTGTGTGTCAGTGTGTGTGCATGCGTGTTCGGTACGTTTCAGCACATGAGATGGAAATAAGAAGTAAGCAAAGTGGAGTGGGCAGGAGAGGATTGCACTGATTTATTTATTTATTTATTTATTTATTTATTTATTTATTTGAGATGGAGTCTTACTCTACCACCCAGGCTGGAGTGCAGTACAGCAATCTCGGCTCAATGCAACCTCTGCCTCCGGGGTTCAAGCCATTCTCCTGTCTCAGCCTCCGACGTAGCTGGGATTACAGGAACCTACCACTGTGCCCGGCTAATTTTTGTATTTTTAGTAGAGATGGGATTTCACTATCTTGGCCAGGCTGGTCTTGAACTCCTGACCTTGTAAACCACCCACCTGGGCCTCCCAAAGTGCTGGGATTATGGGTGTGAGCCACCGCACCTGGCCCTGAATTTATTTTTTAATGATAGAAAAGAAAAAAAAAGGAGCAGTAGAGAGATGACAGAGCCAACTGAGGGAGAGAGAAAATACATGAGGTAGAGCAGCAACGAGCAGGTGCAGGAGGAATCGTGTCATTGTGGAGGAATGTGGTGAAGAGTGGCTAATGGCACCAGGGTCCTCATGGTAAAAAACAACTTTTTTTCTCTGATTAGGACCTGAAGAGTGCAGAGCAGTACTGGATGTCTGTGTTGCTGCAACTCACTCCCTTGCCTTTTCTCCTCCCTAGCTGAAAAATACAGGATTCTTTACTCATTACTTTGTTTGGATTTTAACCAAGGCCAGGAATCTTACTTGATATAGGAGGTTGAATTTTTCTTACCTTCTTCTAACCTGATTATGAGGGCTGCTATTGGTTTTAGTTTAAGCAAATCAGTCCAGGGTTTCTTGATTTAGGCATCTCACTAGAAAAATCTTTCTGAACCTTTCCCAGGTGGGAGAGAGGTTTCCTGGATTAAATACCAGATTATAAAATAAACTGGTCTTTAACAACAAAACTTTTTTGGAGCCCAGAGTGCGTAGGTTATACGAAACCAACTAGGAATGAAGCATAAACACTGAACTACAATCCTGACACATTTCACATAACTCATTTTAAGGAATATTCATATTTCTCATAGTAATAAAATTAAATTTTATGAGTCTCTTTGAAAAATTGTACAATGCACTTTCTGCTTTACCTGATTTAGGAAAAAAAAAAAAAACCGTTCCAGGAAAGAATGTAATATAAGAATATAAAAGAAGAAAGATCTATTGCTCTGGTGCTAGTGACATGATCTCTTTTGAGGGATGAAGGGTAAAAAAATTGTTTAATAATATACGCGTCCATTAACTTGATATTATTCTTCAGTAGACTCTTACCAATAGGGCTGTCTTTTTTTTTTTTTTTTTAATCTCATACCTAGTAGAGTGCCTGACGCGTAGTAGACACACATATCCTTTCCTGGATGAATGAATGACAGGGGCAGAAAAGTCTTTGTATATGAACTGGAGAAGAAAATCATAGCAATGATGAAGGTAATAGTGGCCAGGCACAGTGGCTCACACCTGTAATTCCAGCACTTTGGAAGGCCAAAGCGGGTGGATCACTTGAGGCCAGGAGTTTGAGACCAGCCTGGCCAACATGGCGAAACCCCATCTCTACTAAAACGCACATAAAAATTAGCTGTGCATGTGCCTGTAATCCCAGCTACTCGGGAGGCTAAGGCATGAGAATCCTTTGAAGCCAGGAGGCAGAGGCTGCAGTGAGTTGAGATTGCTCCACTGCACTCCATCCTGGGCAATAGAGTGAGACTCTGTCTCAAAAATAATAATAATAATAGTGATAAAGGTAAGAGCTAATATTTATTGAGGGCTTATGATGGCCCTGGCACTCTTTGAAGTATTTTGTATGTGTTAACTCATTTAATCCTGACAATAATTAGGCACATTATAGATGAGGAACCAACCAAGATATACAGCTGCTAAGCAGTTTACACAACGTCTCACAGCTAGAAAGTGCTGCAATCAGGATTTGCACCCCAAACGTCTAGCTCCAAAGACCATGCTCATTCACCACCAAGCTAAACAATCAGCTTCAGCCCTGCCCCATTTGTTTTAGGTGGTGTGATGCAAGCAAACACTACTCCCAGGTGAGCTATGGTCACGCCTGCAGTGGACCTGGGCTATAAAGATGATGTGAACATTGACACGTGCAAGGTGGTATAGGAAGAACTTCAGATAGGTGGTGGAAAAGAGACTCTGGCTGGAAGCAGGGAGCTCGTGGACTTGCATGACTTGCACATGGTTGATTCTGCCCTGTAGTCCAGCTTCACTGATCTGGGACGTTTCCGAGAGCCCCTGTGAGGACCTAGGGAGTCAACAGGGGTCATATCCATTCTAATGGTCTTATGCCCATGTAAACTTTGCACCATTTCTTTGCTCATTGGAAGCAAACTGAAGTAAAAGTCACTTTCAGCTGTATTTTAATGATCATTCTCCCCAATCTTCCAGCTTGGAGTAGGCGTGGTGACTGTTCGTCATTTTTCTCATTTGTAAGATAGAGGTGATAATAATCTCTGCCTTGCAGGGTTGTTTTTTAAATTACAGGACCTACTGCATGTAAACCTTTTAGAAAAGTGTTTGGCACATAGCAAGTACTAAAAAAAAAAAAAAGTAGCTCTTAATTGTATAAAATTTTGTATTCATGAAACTTCAGTTTAACTGGGTTTCTAGCACTTGAATAATTCCAGTTCAGCTGAAGGACAGCGGGGAGCCATTGATCTGAAAACTCACATTATCAGTTTACCCTGCCGTAAGTTGGGCAAAATGGAAGGATTTAAAAAGTGAAGCACTCTATTTTAGAGACAGAGAAATTGAGGCAGAGTGAGATCAATGGACTAGTTTAGCATCATGCAAGTAATCAATGCATGATTCCCGATCAAGCCAGATAAAGAATTCTTAGGCAAGGCCGGGCGCGGTGGTTCAAGCCTGTAATCCCAGCACTTTGGGAGGCCGAGACGGGCGGATCACGAGGTCAGGAGATCGAGACCATCCTGGCTGACACGGTGAAACCCCGTCTCTACTAAAAAATACAAAAAACTAGCCGGGCGAGGTGGCGGGCGCCTGTAGTCCCAGCTACTTGGGAGGCTGAGGCAGGAGAATGGCGTGAACCCGGGAGGCGGAGCTTGCAGTGAGCTGAGATCCGGCCACTGCACTCCAGCCTGGGTGGCAGAGCGAGACTCCGTCTCAAAAAAAAAAAAAAAAAAAAGAATTCTTAGGCAGTTACACTAATTGGGGTGAGCTTGTGGTGTGTGTTTATTGCTTTAGTACTAATGGTAATGAGCTGGTGGATTCCAGGAGGGTTGACCTTCTGAGAAGGCCATGACTTCTATCAGGGTCTCAAATGGCCAACGGCCCAAATTCTCATCAAGAGTTTTACCTATAGTCTGTAGTAAAATAAAGCCCTGTTTTCCTTGTGGAAATCACTGGCAAATGATCCCTAATAAAAAGCTTTCCCATCTGATACACAGGGAGAAATGATTAGCGTGACCTGTCCCATCTCGGTCTCTGGAGTAGGTATTTTTATTGACTGAGCTTCTTTTAGAGAAGAAGAGAATGCTATTTTGCCAGAGAAAAGTGCACATTTTAAAAGGGGAGCATCTGCTGGTTGTTTCCCATGTGGTGAAAGGGTAAGAGCCATGGAGTCTGTTGAGTTCCAAGAGATCAGAGAGGACACCTAATCCAATTCTCACACTTGACTGGTAAACTTGTGCAAGGTCACACAGCTAGTAGGTTGAGGAGAGGATGCAGCCCCGGACTATTTTGATTCCGACTTCCATTGGCTGCACCCTTCTTGCTGGTGTCTGACATTGTTTCCATGTAAAGACCGATTGGGGATATTGTCAAAGTGACCATGGTACTGGGGTCTGAGAAGCATCCTGATAGCTGTATGGGATTCAGGACTCTATTTTTCACTCCTTACCTTGGAATTTAGCACATTTATACATACATGTGTGTATATATATGTATATTTATATATATTTAAGAGATAGGGTCTCAGTAAGTTTCCCAGGCTGGTCTTGAACTCTTGGCTCAAGCAATCCTCCCACCTCAGCTTCCTGATTAGCTGGGATTACAGGTGATTTAACTGACCAAGTGTATGAATTATTTGACTTCGGAAAGTAAGAATATTTTTGTTTGAAACCTCCCCAAAATGGGTAGTTTGTATAGTGGCTATAATTTTTATGAGAGCTAATTGTATTTTGGACCTTTGGAAACAGCATTTGTGCTTCTTATTTGTATGGTTCAGAACTCGGCAGCCTGTGGCATCTGTGCCATAAGCTTTGAGTGGGAAGGCTAGAGTCCTGTGAGACAGAGCCAAATTGTCCTATGCTTTTCGGGAAGTGACAGGATTTTAGACTGTTGATTAGTCTGTTGAAGACAATGAGTAAGATGACAAAAGAGTGAGGAGAAGGCAAAGCTGCCTTTAGGAAGAATGCTTTGGATTAGTTGGGAATTTTACCCCAGAGGTAGGAGAGAACTGAATCCCCAAAGTTGAAACATGGATGGCAACTTTGATTGATGGTCTGAAAAGAATATTTCTGGTATCTCATTGGTATGTTATATCTGATTGGAAGAGTCAGAGTGGCATGTGGGAGCCATGAGGGGCCTGATGAAATTAGGAGGGCAGGCTGCGACAGGAAGAGCAAGGACAGAATTAGGGTACTGGAGGGAAGAAGTGAAGCAGCGCCCCCTAATGGCACCAGAATGGTACCAAGGAAAGTAACACCACCAACCATAGATGCAGGGTCGGGGGTGGGAAGAAATTGTCACTAAGGAAAGCATTTGAGCTACCTAAGATAGGCTCAGTAACAGGGAGATGACTTGGAGTCTCAGTGTCGTTACTGGATAGAACAAAAGAATACAGGTCCCTAATGCTTCCCAAAGCTGCTGTGACCCGGTGAGGCGGGCGTTATCCCTGGGAAACCTGGTGAGCCGGGGTTGGGAGGCGCACCCTTCTCTGAATGGAAGCAGCACCTCCGTCTCACTTGGTCCTGCTCTCCCTCAGAGAGCTGTACATGAATTCTTTTTTTTTTTCTGGAACTTGTTGATCAAAATGAGAAGCTTCAGATTTTAAAAGAGAACTTTTAAACATGTAACAAGTCCCTAAATAAATGGAATGAATGGAGATTGTAGGATGACTTAAAATAGGGTTGACATTTTAGGTCAGAATGCCACCTTCAAAAGATTTCTCTTCTTTCTCGGTTGAGCTTTGACATTATTCAGTCACTTATTTTTGGGATAGAGCCTTTCCTAGGCACCTCTGTTAACACATCTTACTGTCTCTATCTTATCTTGTTCAGTCTCCAATCTTTCACCTTCCTCATTAGGCTCGTAGATACCTAATACATACTGAGCAGGGAACGAGTCCAGTTTCCATCATGAATCCTTTTGGGGCCTCCTGACATTATATTATGTTTTAACCAGTACGTGTTTATGAACTTCGTTTTCCTCTTCAACATTAGAAATAATTGGCCAATAGTCTTCATATTGTAATTTATATTTATGCAAATTGAAGAAATTTAGAGTCAGAGAGAACATAAATACTCCATGATTAAACTTTGTTAAAATGTTATTTATTGATTGCTATAGTTAATAACTTTTAATAATAGTACACAATTTATAATTTTCTCATTACAACCCATTTAGAAAACCTAATACATTCTACAACACCAAAAACGCTTTGCTGAAAAGAACTTATAAAAAAGGATACTAAAATAAATTTTAAAAAGAACTTTCCCTTGTTAAATAGTGCTTAAAACTACCAGTTATTTGAAAGACAAACACCTTTTTAATCCTTTCTTCTTTAAAGTAAGTTAAAATAGAAAGCTTTTTCAGGGTTTACAAATATATTTTTTACCCATCCTGAGTTCCAGTTTGTTCTCTTCCACCTCTTGTACTTTAAGATGCTGTTTTGAATTTCGAGATCATCCTTGTGAGCACACGTTTAGAATGTTTCCATGAATTATTATGCTGCAAGTCTAGAATTCAGGATGAGATAAGTGGATGTATCATTTTGACCTGACCTAATTTAGATGGCTCACTCTCACACATGAGCCACTTTTTAATAAGTTTTGGTTGGTAACTTCAACCATAAAAAATCATTTTTATATTATTCCTGTTGACAAGAAAAAATCTGACAAAATTAATAAGATCTCTTTACCCGTTATAGATTCCACTCAATTCTTTTGGGAATGGGAAAACTTGTAAAACTCTCATAAGCATAAATCCTCCTGCGTTTCATTACATGATTTTTAAATCATTACAATGATTTTTAAATCATTACATGATTTTTTACAGTTTCATTAAGAAAAGTACAATAAGATGAAGAAATACAATTGTAAATTATTGATAAATCCATAGCATGCTTCATATGAGTAGTTCCCCATATTTCACTTTGATATTATATTATGTGCTTTTCTTTCAAATGTCATCTTCTTTTTAACATAACCTCTCCAAAATAGAGGACAATGAACCTATAAGACTTTCTCAGTCATTCGTAGGATGTTCTTTCTTTTCAGACTTAGTATAAATTTAGTGCAGCCAAAAATCGTGGAGAAAATCCACCATTGTTTCAGTCAAATTGGTATGCATAGAGTGTTATATATGAAACAAAAAAGGAGCAATGAAGGACCTGTTTCATAGAATTAGAAACTTCTGTGAAAAAAAAAAAAAGTGAGTGGGAAATCAATCACACATTTGCATTGTGGAAACAAACTGAAGTTTTAAATGTCAGATGTTCCTTACATACTTATTAAATAGAAGACTAGGATCGCTAGTTCATTTGGTGTGTCTCCATGAATGTTTTCAGATCTTGTAGGAAAAAAGTGTTGGAGTCTTTTAGTTTTTCATATATATTTATTCACAACCAGTCACTTTTCTGATGGCTAAAATATACAGTAAATAAATAGATAAATATAGAAATATACAGTAAAATAATCCTTGAAATATATAGTAAATAAATAGATAAATATAGTAAGTAATTTCATTTATTTACTGTATTAAATAAATATAGAGATATACAGTAGAAATAATAGTATATAAGAAAATATACAGTAAATAGATAATACAGAAATAGATAAAATACAGTAAATAGATAATACAGAAATATATAAAATATGATAAATAAATAATACAGAAATATATACAGTAAATCAATAGATAAATTATCCCTGCCCACATAGATTGTACATAATAATACTGAGGTGAGACAAATAATTGAAAGAAAAAATATATAAGCACATATTTGTATATGTGGGTATATTATATTAATATGTATTGATAAATAAGAGTATAGTTTATTAAGTATTATGAGCATAAAAAAAGAGAGCATGGAAGTGGGAAGTTTTATGGGGTGTTATGGGGCCTGGGAAGGCTTTGCTGAAAAGCTAATATTTGAACAGACTTGAGGATTTGAGAGAGTGAGCACTATATCGTGGAAGAGAGTAGTCTATGCCTGGGGAACTGAAACAAAAGGGCCCTGGGGAGGGAAGGACCCTGGATTGCTCCCAGAACAGCAGTCAGCTAGAGAGACCAGAGCAGCAAGAGCAAGCACACAGTATTAATAAAGAGAGAGTGGTCTGGCGTGCTAAGGAAATGGAAGGTCATTTTAAGGACTTTGCCTTTTTCTCTGCGTAAGATGAAAAGTTATTGAAAGAGCATAAGAAGCAAGTGCTCTGAATTGTTTTAATGAGATCTTCCTAGCTCTGTGATGGGAATATATTGGCAGGGTTGGAGCAAGAGAGAAAAAAGAGAAACCCCTTATATGACGATGGCTTGGTAGGTAGTAGCAACACAAACTGTGAGAAGAGATTGGATTGTGCATATTGTATTTTCAAGGTAGAAACAGTAGAACAAGGTGATAGATTGGAGAGGACTGTGAGAATGAGGAATAAGGGACTGTTCTGAATTCATTGGCCTTCAATCAATGGAAGGCAGGAACTTCAACAGACTGAAAAGTGGAAGAGTCCCTGGAATGCAGGTTTTGGGGACAAGACCAGCAGTTTGTCCTAGGAGATGCTAATTTTAAGATGTGTATTAGTCAACCAAGTAGAGATGTTGAATAAGGCAATAAATATAGAATTCTGAAGTTTAGGAGAGACCCAGATTGAGATATAAATTTGAGAATCAGAAGTCTGTAGATTATGTTTCAAACATGAGATAAATTGAGATCATTAAAAAAATTGTTATCAGTAGGAAGACCCAGGATGAAGTCCTGGGGGAACTTCAATATTAAGAGGTTGAGAATAGAATCAGCAAAGAAGATGGAGCAAGTAATTTGTGAGATAGGAAGAAAGGCAATTATTTACCTACTGCCTGTACCACCATTGTATCCTGGAAGTAAATAGATTGTTTTTGATTTTACAGACTTATAGTTGGAAGGAACATGCCTTGAGTCTTAGATGAGAATTTGGACTTTGGACTTAAGTGACCTTGGGATGAGTTAAAACTCCTGAGTACTATTGGGAAGAGATGATTTTATTTTGCAATATGGGAAGAACATGACATTTGGAAGGCCAGAGGCAGAATGATATGGTTTGGTTGTTTTGTTCCCTCTAAATCTCATGTTGAAATGTGACCTCCAATGTTGGAGGTAGGCCTAGAGGGAGGTATTGGATCATGGTGACAGATCCTTTATGAATGACTTAGTGTCATCTCCTTGGTGATGAGTGAATTATTGCTTAGTTAGTTCATGCAAGATCTGGTTACTTAAACAGTCTGGGACCTTTCCTTTCTCTCTCTTGCTCCCTCCCACCATTTGATACCCTGGCTCCCCTTTGCCTTTTGCCATGATTGTAAACTTCCTGAGGGCCTCACCAGAAGCAGGTGTCATTCCCATGTTTCCTGTACAGCCTATAGAACAGTGAGCCAAAATAAACCTCTTTTCTTTATAAATTAACTAGTGTCAGGTATTTACAGCAAATAGACTAACATAGCAGGTGAATGTGATACCTTTTGCTGGACTCTCTCTTCTGTAGAATTGATACGTATGTCTATCATTTTTCCAATGCCATATTGCTTTTGAGGACTCCTTGAAACAGTAAGTCCTCAGCTAAGGTCATCAATAGGTTGTTGGAAACAACAACTTTAAGTGAAATAATATGTATTATAATAAAACTAATGTTTTCCCACATGAACATTAAAACAAAACAATGTTGAATGAAACAATCTTACTTGAGGACTTCCTGTACATCATCTCACTTAAAGTCTCAGTTTTCAAGAACCCAATGATGGTATTAAGTGAGGTCTTACTGTACTTCATTTTAAAAACAATTAGTGTGACTCCTCCAACTTTGTTTTGTTTTTCAATAGTGTTTAGCTCTTTCAACTCTTTTGCTTTTTCATAGACATTTTACAATTAGCCTTTAATTTTCTTAAAAGATTTTACTGAGATTTGAATTAGAATTGTATTTTATCTCTAGATAAGTTAGGGAGAATTGACATCTTAATTATATTGAGTCTACCACTCCATGAACATGGTATTTCTCACTGTTTATTTAGACCTGTTTTGATATCTTTTATCAGTGTTTGTAGTCTTGATAATACAGTTATTATGCTTATTTTGATAAACTTATACCTAATTATTTCTTTTTTTGAAGCTATTATAGTTTTATTTTTCAATATCAAATTATTTGTTGCTACATATTATATTTTTTCTTAGCAAGTAGACAATATTATCTGTGAATTAAGATTATTTTCTTTCATCCTTTCCAATATGCATGTTTTTTATTTGTCTTTCTTTTCTTACTGCATTGGCTAGGGCCTTCACTCTTAAGTTGAACAGAAATGGTTGGAGCTGATATTCTTGTCTTGTTCTTGATTTTGGTGGTAGGGGGATGGGGAGAGGAATATTCACACTTACATCAGTGTTACGTTAACTGTAGTTTTTTCAAAGATACTCTTATGAGGTCAAAGCTGTTCCCTTGTATTTGTAGTTTGTTGAGAGATTTTGTTGTGAATGGGTGTTGTATTTTTTTCAAAAGCTTTTAGTGCATCTGTTTAAGTAATCATAGAATTTTCTTTTTTTATTCTGTTGACACAGTGTACCACATTAGTAGATTTTTGAATGTGGAACCAACCTTGAATCCTGGGATGAAACAATCTGGTCATCATGTATTAGACTTGTACACTTTTGGATTAGATTTGTTAATTGGTTGAGATATTTGCACTTATTTTCATGAGGGATGATCTGCAGATTTCCTTCCTTTCCTCTTTCCTTTCCTTTCCTTTCCCTTCCTTTCCTTTCCTTTTCTTCTTCTCTTCTCTTCTCTTCTCTTCTCTTTTTTTTTCTTTCTTTCTCTTTCTTTCTTTCTTTCTTTCTTTCTTTCTTTCTTTCTTTCTTTCTTTCTTTCTTTCTTTCTTTCTTTCTTTCTTTCTTTCTTTCTTTCTTTCTTTCTTTCTTCTTTTCTTTCTTTCTTCTTTTCTTTCTTGTTTAGTAGAATTCACTGGTGAAACCATCTTGGTGTTTTCTTTGTGGGAAAGATTTAAACCATAAATTAAATTTCTTTAACAAACATAGGAATAGGTAGTGTGTTTCTTTTTTGAGCTTTGGTAGTTTATATCTTTCAGTGAATTAGTCCATATGATCTGATTTATCAAATTTATTGGCATAAAATTATTAGTAATATGTCCTTATTATCCTTTTAATATCTGTTTTATCAACAGTGTTATTTATTTTCCTGCTTCCAATATTGATAATTTCTTTTTCATAACACTCGTTCTAGAGGTCTATCAATTCTGTTGATATCAAAGAATTCTGAAAATCGGCTTTTGTTTGCTTTGAGATTCTTCACGATCTTCTGTCATCCATTTAAGTGACTTTTGATTATTTTTATTTATTATTTCCTTCCTTCTGTTTGCTTTAGATTTAATTTGTTCTTCTTTTTCTAGTTTCTTAGGATGGAACCTTAGATCATTAATTTTAGAACTTATGTTTTTTCCAATATGATTGTTTCTTCCTAAGGACTGTCTTAGTTTCATTCATCATATCTTCATATGTTGTGCTTTCACTTCAAATCCTTTCAAAACATTTCCCATTTTCCTTGTCATTTTTTTTCTTTGACTCGTGGATTAGTTAAAAATATGATGTTTCCAAACATTTGAGGATTTTCAAGCTATTATTCTCTTATTGAGTTCTAGCTTCTCAGTTCTATTGTGTTCAGTGAATATATTTTGTATGACTTAAAAATTTTGTAGAAACATGTTTTATGACTCAGAATATGGTTAACATTGATACATGTACACTTGCAAATAATGTATATCCTGTTGTTGATTGGTAGATTGTTAGGTAAAATGGGATGATAATATTGTTCAGATTTTCTATGTTTTTACTGATTTTTAAATTGCTATTTTTCTATCATGTACTGAGAGAGGAATATTAAAATTTCCATTTATATTTGTGGATTTGTATATTTCTATTTTCAGTTCTCTCACTTTTTAAAAAAGTTTTTTTATTATACTTTAAGTTCTAGGGTACATGTGCACCACGTGCAGGTTTGTTACATATGCATACATGTACCATGTTGGTGTGCTGGACCCATTAACTCATCATTTACATTAGGTATATCTCCTAATGCTATCCCGCCCCACTCCCCCCACCCCATGACAGGCCCCAGTATGTGACATTCCCCTTCCTGTGTCCAAGTGTTCTCATTGTGCAATTCCCACCTATGAGTGAGAACATGCGGTGTTTGGTTTTCTGTTCTTGCGATAGTTTGCTGAGAATGATGGTTTCCAGCTGCATCCATGTCCCTACAAAGAACATGAACTCATCCTTTTTTATGGCTGCATAGTATTCCATGGTGTATATGTGCCACATTTTCTTAATCCAGTCTGTCATTGATGGACATTTGGGTTGATTCCAAGTCTTTGCTATTGTGAATAGTGCTGCAATAAACATACGTGTGCATGTGTCTTTATAGCAGCATGATTTATAATCCTTTGGGTATATCCCCAGTAATGGGATGGCTCGGTCAAATGGTATTCTATAGTTCTATATCCCTGAGAGATTCTAGTTCTATATCCCTGAGAAATCACCACACTGTCTTCCACAATGGCCGAACTGGTTTACAGTCCCACCAACTGTGTAAAAGTGTTCCTGTTTCTCCACATCCTCCCCAGCACCTGTTGTTTCCTGACTTTTTCATGATCACCATTCTAACTGGTGTGAGGTGGTATCTCATTGTGGTTTTGATTTGCATTTCTCTGATGTCCAGTGATGATGAGCATTTTTTCATATGTCTGTTGGCTGCATAAATGTCTTCTTTTGAGAAGTGTCTGTTCATATTTTTCACACCCTTTTTGATGGGGTTATTTGTTTTTTTCTTGTAAATTTGTTTGAGTTCTTTGTAGGTTCTGGATATTAGCCCTTTGTCAGATGAGTAGATTGCAAAAATTTTCTCCCATTCTGTAGGTTGCCTGTTTACTCTGATGGTAGTTTCTTTTGCTGTGCAGAAGCTCTTTAGTTTAATTAGATCCCATTTGTCAATTTTGGCTTTTGTTGCCATTGCTTTTTGTGTTTTAGACATGAAGTCCTTGCCCATGCCTATGTCCTAAATGGTATTGCCTAGGTTTTCTTCTAGGGTTTTTATAGTTTTAGGTCTAACATTTAAGTCTCTAATCCATCTTGAATTAATTTTTGTATAAAGTATAAGGAAAGGATCCAGTTTCAGCTTTCTACATATGGCTAGCCAGTTTCCCCAACACCATTTATTAAATAGGGAATCTTTTCCCCATTTCTTGTTTTTCTCAGGTTTGTCAAAGATGAGATAGTTGTAGATGTGTGGTATTATTTCTGAGGGCTCTGTTCTGTTCCATTGGTCTATATCTCTGTTTTGGCACCAGTACCATGCTGTTTTGATTACTGTAGCTTTGTAGTATAGTTTGAAGTCAGGTAGCGTGATGCCTCCAGCTTTGTTCTTTTGACTTAGGATTATCTTGGCAATGTGGGCTCTTTTTTGGTTCCATATGAACTTTAAAATAGTTTTTTCCAATTCTGTGAAGAAAGTCATTGGTAGCTTAATGGGGATGGCGTTGAATCTATAAATTACCTTGGGTAGTATGGCCATTTTCACTATATTGATTCTTCCTGTCCATGAGCATGGAATGTTCTTCCATTTGTTTGTGTCCTCTTTTATTTCATTGAGCGGTGGTTTGTAGTTCATTTCTCTCACTTTTTGTCTTATGTGTTTTTAAGCTCCTTCATTAGGTGAATGCACATTTAGAAATTTAATTTTTCTTGATGAATTCTAATGCTATCATCTTTTCAATCCCTGAGAATATTTCTTGTTCCGAAGTCTACTTTATCTAATACTAATTAAATTACTCAAGATTTTTGTGGATTAGTATTTATATGGTATATATTTTTCCACCCTTTGGTTTTTAACCAATCCATATCTTTCAATTTGGGGAGGAGTTCTTGTACTCCAATCTATTAACCTCTGCCTTAACTTTAGCATTTAGACCACTTACACTTAATGCAGCTATTGATGTGGTTAGATTTAAATGAATAATCTACAATTACTGTTCTATTTGTCCTACCTCATCTTTCTTCTCTTTTTCTATTTTCTTGCCTTCTCAATTAATTGAGGAATTTCTATAATTCCAATTTAGCTCTACTATTGGCTTATTAGTTATCCTTCCTTTTTATTTTATTTAATGGTTGCTCTAGGGGTTTGATATACATCTTCAACATACAACAGTCTACCTTCAAATAATATTGTACTACGTCACAGTTAGCATAGAAAACAGTACACTTGTATATTTCCATTTTCTTTTTTTTTTTTTTTTGAGATGGAGTCTCGCTCTGTCACCCAGGCTAGAGTGCAGTGGCCGGATCTCAGCTCACTGCAAGCTCTGCCTCCCAGGTTTATGCCATTCTCCTGCCTCAGCCTCCCAAGTAGCGCCCGCCTAGTTTTTTTTCTATTTTTTAGTAGAGACTACAGGCCCGCCACCTCACCCGGCTAGGTTTTTTTGTATTTTTTAGTAGAGACAGGGTTTCACCGTGTTAGCCAGGATGGTCTCGATCTCCTGACTTCGTGATCCGCCCGTCTCGGCCTCCCAAAGTGCTGGGATTACAGGCTTGAGCCACTGCGCCCGGCCATATTTCCATTTTCTTCTTTCCATCCTTTGAACTAACTAAAAATGTCATACAGTTTACTTTTACAAACGTTGTTAACCCTAAAGTGCACTCTTTTTTTTTTTTTTTGCATTCAATTGCCAAGTATAACAAAGGTCAAAAAATAAGAAAAAATATCTTCTATGTTCATCCTCACTTTTATTATTGTGACACTCTTCATGTTTTTGTGTAGATTCAAATTTCTACCTCGTGTTATATTTCTGCTTGAAGAAATTCCTTTGAAATTTCTTTCATTGCAGGTTTAAGCTTTTGTTGGTCTGTAAGTCTTTTTGTAAACCTTTATTGTTTGAAAAACATTTTGCTAGTTACAGAACTCTAAGCTAAATTTTTTTTCTTTCATTCCTTTAAGGTGTCATGTTTTGTTTATTTTCTAGCTTGTATAATTTCTGTAGAAAAGTATCTTCTAAATCTTGTATTTGTTCCCTTATATCTTGTTTCTTCTCCCAACTCCATGGCTGTCTTCAAGCTTTTCTTATTATTTTTATTTTCAACAGTTTGATTATTATGTATCCAGGAAAGTGTGTGTGTATGTGCATGTGTGTGTGTGTGTGTGTGTGTGTGTGTGCATGTGTGTGTGTGTGTATGCTCACATGCACATTATTACTTATCCAACTTATCATCATTTGAGGTTCTCAGATCTACCATTTTCTGTCATTCCTTTTGGAAAATTCTCAGCCATTATGTTTTCATTTATTTCTTCTGTTCCGTTTTCTCTCTCTCCTTATATGTTTTCAATTATAATATATTAAGTCATTTTATATTGTTTCATGGCATGTGGATGCTCTGTTTTGCTTTATTCACTCTTTCACTTAATGCTTCATATTTTTATTTTGTATTTCAAGTTTAAGTTAATTCAGTCTTGCTTCTTCTGTGTCTAGTCTACTGATAATACATTAGAGGAATTCTTCATCTTGGTTACCATGGGTTTTTAAAATATTTTAAAAATTGGAGTCTTTAAATTTTAATTAATTTTCCCATTTATTCATGCACATGGTCTATCTTTTCTACTGGATATTTTGACATATTAATCCCCATTATTTTAACTCCTCTGTCTGCCAGCTTCAACAGAGTCCATCTTTGTGTCTATTTCTGTCGACTGCCTTATGCCTTAACAATGAGTTGCTTTTTCTTGCTTTTCATGTGTTCCTAAATTTTGATTGACTGTTGGACGCTGTATATAGAAGAACAGTAGAGACTGAAATATGAAGTATTTTTGCCCTGAAATAGTCATGCCTCATCTTATTTAAGGCTATTAATATGGATATGTGAAATATGAATATGGAGACTGACCTAATGGTCAATCACATCAGTGATTGTGTCTTCTTAGGTTTTGTTGTTGCTGTAGTTAGCTGCAGACCTCAGATTGTTTTCAGCAGTGAATCTCCTGCTACCTTCTGTTTGGTGTGTGGCCTGAAGTGTTGAAGTTCTCTTAATGTTTCTTCTTTACTTTCTGCTTTGCTTCAATAGTTCCCAAATACCTGAGCAATAGAAGAGGACTGTCTCCACACTCTTGCTTTTCTTCCAGCAGTATACTGATTTGCATGTGATTTAGTGTTGGGCTTGTCATGGGGACAAGCAGATACTTTTGATTCTCTCATTACAGCATCACTCTTAGGCAGGCTAATGTACTCTTGAGCCTCCAGGCTGAAAGTTTCTCTGTGTTCTTGTGTTTCCTCTCTATGGCAGTCATACCCTGCCTAGCATCTGTAGGAGCAGGGGGAGGAAATTGGCTTTAGGCAGGAAAGAGTTTGAGTGATCTTTGCAAGATCCTAGGCCTATGAAGATTTTCTTCCACTTTCCTAGAAAGAGATGGTCTTTGCTTTTACTCTTCCCTCTGCAGCAATGTATCTTTGCTTGGAACAGGTCGCAGGAGAGTTTTCTGTTTCACCCTCAGTGGTGGGCTGCTTTTGCTTATTAAGTGCAAGGCAGGTGGTGAGCGATGGGTAAGGGGATTTCCAACCTTCTCCGCCTCTAAGAGACCAAGAGTTTTTGCTTCTGTATCTTGCCTAATTGCAGTTTAACATTGTCTGAGCCCCGGGGCCTAAAGGGTTTCCTGCTCTTTCTCCAGCAGCTTAAAGCTATGGGTACCTAAACAAGAAGAGTCTAGGAAAGAAGATAGGGTTTTTCTTTGTTTTATCCTCTTTCAATTCTCCTTCCCTGCTCACATCTTTCTTGTGAACACCAGGTGGAGGTCAGAGAACAGAGCTTTCTGTGAGTTCAGACTCAGCTTGCGTCTGAGGGTCTAAGGGAGGCTAGCTCATAGGTCTTTAAGAATTTGTTGTAATATTAACTGCTTTCTTCTAACCTGCTTTTATGATGGCAGTTTCCTTTTGTGCTCTAAAAATGCATCACTTCCTAGGTCTTGTGTGTCCTCACAGGGGCTGTTCACTCTGGAATTATGTTCACCTGCTTGCCTTCAACCTCAGCTCTCTAATGATCTTCAGGGAAGTTACAGTTTTCTAGATTATCCAGCTTTACTTTGCATTAGGGTTACTCTAAGGTGATTTTTTACATTCTATAGTCCCTTCAAATGTGCATCAGGGTTTCCCACCTTTCTATGCAGTCTCACAGGGAAGGAAGACATGGAGAAATTCACCATTGGATTTGCAACATGATAATCATTGGTAACTTGAGAAGTATAATTTCAGTAGAATGGTGGTGGCCATGGCTTGATTTGGGAGTGGGTTCAAGGGAGAAAAAAGGGAGAAGAAGAATTAGAGGCTACGTTTAGATAATTTTTGTGGGGAGTTTTCCTGGTAAAGGGTAGTAGAGAGATTAGGTAGCAGCTAGAATGAGGAGAGTTTATTGCTGGAAATATGTCTTTGGATAGGGGTTTCACCTTTGTTTGGAGCATGACAAATTTCTCTAACAAAGCAGGAGGGAAGGAAGATTATTTTAGACACTGACACTGGTAGGTGAGATGATGTGGTGGAGGAAACTTGTGAAGGTTCTTTTATTACTGCTTTTGTATTTTCAGTGCCTGAGAAGGCAGGTATCAGGTGAGAGTAAGGACCATGTTGAGGGTTTGAGAACAGCTACAAAGGTGTGAATTAGTAATCTATTAAGAATGCAAATGGACTAAGATTTGAGAATGACAATTTTCCACCTTAAAAGGTAACTAAGCCGGAAAAACAACGGCAAAATTTTTCTTTATTTCTCTGTTATCTTCCATTTGTTATCCTTACACAAAAATATATAGCTTCATAGTCACTTCTTTTGCATGTGTGCTATGCAATAGCTAACATAGCAATTGAAATGTTAAAAAAAAAGTCAATGATCTACTTCTTTGACATCTTAAGGAAAAAATTATAGAGCTGTTCATGATTCTGGTAATTTTTATGTTATGTGAGTGTTGCCCTAGTATTCCTCTGGCACCACTGGTACACATGATCTGGTGAATAAGGAAACAGGCCATGATTATGGTTCATTTGGCTTGAACACCTTGCTGGCACATCCAAATAATATACTTCACCACTGTTACTGGAAATCCTCTGAAAATTCCCCCAAGTGGATTGTGACACTTCTTGAACCACTTTGTAACAACTTAATTTTTCACCTAGGAACCAAATATAATAATAGATTATGACCAGTTGTTAAACAAAGTGAAGCAAGGTCAGTGTGCTCTTTTCTGATATGTAGGCTGTACATCTGCATTGAGGGAGGAGTAGCATCTGCATAGCATCTGCTCAGAGTTCCTGTGTTTGGGAATTCTGTAAGAATTAAAGAAAGAGGAAAGAAACATGAAAGGTGGCTTGACAGTCAAGGAAAGGTTTATTTTAGAGAAAACAAACCTGAGAGGGGCTTCCGGAAGAGTTAGGTCAGAGCTCACTCTTTTACAGACTAAGAGTTTTTAAGGATTTGGGGTGGGATAGTTTATCAGAGGCTTGGACTGCTTCTGTGTCTCTTTATGTGCTTATCTGGGAGGGAGAGTTTGTATCTGTTCCATACATTTTCCTGCAGCTGCAGGCAAACCCCCCTCCCCAGTCTGCTTTTAGTTTCCCTATCTTAGTGCACCTGAAGGGAAAGGAATGTGCTTATTAAGGACCACTGTTTTACTGGGGCCCATTGTATGAAGGTGAAGTTTGGCAGTTACCCAAGAGACTTACCCCCAACTCCTTCCATACCCTAGCTGTCTTATCTGTGTTTTACTGTCTGCTTTTTCTGGCTGCTTGTTGTTAGAAGAGAAGTGATTTCCTTGAAATGCATGAAGCTAGAAAGGGAGCTGGAACTTAAAGTGGTGGTGTTTGTCCCAGATAATGGTGCTCCTGCTCCGTCAAATTCTACTTGTAAACTCTTATTACTTCTGGTGTCTGTAGGTAGATTGGCAGGGGCAGGGGGATTTGTCCCTTTGCATCTCAGACAAATTAATATTATAATCAGATTTCACCAGAGGCCCCAAACTTCTGTCCAGAGAAAATAATAAGATCAGAACACTGCAGGAACATACACTTAGTGCTCCCTAATGTTTTGAGCTGTGGTTTGTGGATATGTGTGCATCATCTTCCTCCAAGAGATGGCATGAACAATTCTGGCTCTTGTTTGTGCAGTTAAAGATAACCATGTTCAAGTAAATACCTGCAGGCAGGATAGGTATTGTCTGGATATTGCTTAACATTTTCTTTGGCAGAACAAAAAGGGACTGAGAAAACTTTTGGTTGTTTCCTTCTCTCACTGCCATGGAATTTCTACCCCATGGCTTTTGAAAAGAATCAAAGTCATGTGTTTTACAGACAAAGGGGTTTGACAGTACCAAGTCTGGCAGTAACTACGGCAGCTGTACACAACCGAACAGCTCAATTTTCTTAACATGCAAATACGCTAAAAAAAAAAAATTACAAAAAGTCAACAATTTCAAAGCATCAACAAACATTTGAATGGTAATAATCTTTGCATCATGACTGAGTCTCACCATGGCTTAATCTTATGGGATTAAATCATGAGTAATGCAGAAGATCACTCTGTGAGCTGACTTCCAAATCCCAACCATGTTCTCTCTTTCCACCTCTTATGATCTGTCATCTCTTTGCCTCTGGGCAGCTTAATTCAATCTCTTGCCAGTCTCCTTGATCTGCTCTTCGAGTTCACAGCTTGTGCTCACATTTCATTTCCTTTCAGGGTGGAAAACTAGGAAACCCTTTCTTCTTGAAGTCCTTACTACTCTAGAATATGCTATGCTTTTATCACTCACGCATGGCATCTTCCTCTCTAATTTCATTTTTATTTGAGACTTCTACCCAGTACCCATATTGAATGAAAGATCACATTATGTAATTGATTTCTAGATTTATTGATAACCAATGCTCATAATTAAGTCCTTGTCTGGGATAGAGAGTAGCAAAAAGCCACAAAATGATTGTCACTGCTAAAGTGGATTAAAACCTTGTTTACAGGCACCTCAGCTATTACCTTCTACACATTATAGTTGACTTCTTTCTCTGTGCTCTGCTTGGCTCCCATACATTCTTGTAGATTAATAAACTGTTTCTACATGCATGGTACAACTCACCTCATCCTCTCAATCAGTCTTTGAACCTAGATTTGAATCTACTGGTTTATATTGGCCCAGGTTGGCTCCCTTTAGGTAGTGTACCAAGACCTCTTCTAGAAGTTATGCACTGAGAGGCATGTCTACCAGGATTTTGAAGGTGGACACACAATTTCTTTCAGATTTATACTAATAAATCTTTCATCATATTAATTTCAAAAAGTCTTTAGATTCATACAGATTTGGGTAAAATTCTGGATCTACCAATTACCAACTGTGTAACCTGGGGCAAGTTCCTAACATTCTCTAGGCCTTAATTCTATCTTCTGTAAATGTTTTATGCTCAGCAAGTGTTAGCAATTATTTAATATTTTGGTTTTAAAAAATGATGTTATGATGATAATATGATAATGGACATTAATCAGGTAAATATTATAATTAGCGAGGTTTAGTAGGCATTAGCACTATTCACTAATATTTGGTTCTCCTCTCATTCTGGTTGCACTGGAGGATTAAAGTCTCCTGACCCCTTGAAGTTAAGCACTGTCATGTGACTTACTTTTGGTTAATGAAATATTTAAGAGATTATATGTGACTCCCTATTATTCTCCCATCTCTTTCTCTCCCTGCCTGGGTCATTGCAGAATCAATTGTTGATAAGGCTGAGCCAACACGTGCAGTACTGCTGTTTTGGAAAGATTAAGCCATTTAGAGTTTGGTATCATTTATTACCAAAACATAATTTTCTTACTTTGAATGATTCACAAAGTCAGTGAAGGAAAAAGTGGTTAACATAGTGATTGTTTCTTGGATAAGCTTGTCTGCAAGAAAAGTTAGAGTCTTAACCATGGTTAAGAGAAACTATATCTAGGGGTGGCAGGGAGTAGTTTAAATGTAATATTCTAAGACGTGTGGTGAACTCATGTTTTGGCTGAGCTGGTTCTGGTAGCAGAAAGTAGCAGAGATAGAGAGGTAAGTTAGACAGAGCTACTGTCCAAGTTTTGGGGAGAATACCATCTAGTCACTGGAATATAAAGAGGTCCAATTTCCAGGAAGGGCAAATTGTCAAAATGCAACAACCTATAGAAAGGGATTCAATGAAGAAGGCCAGCTATGGAAGGTGAATCAAAATTCATATCAGAAAAATGAGACAGAAACCCAGGTGTTGAACCTGGTAAACATGGTATTGTTAGAGCTAAGGGCTGTAGTTTAATAGAATGGAAATGCAGAACTGTACTGTCCTTTAGAATAAAATACTAAAAATGTTGCATTGTATTCTAAAAACTCTAGACTCAAACTATTAGACAAATGCAACCCAAATTGCCTGAGCAAGTAGTCATAAAATTAATTTAGTATGACTTTCACTTCTGAAATTTCATTAAGTCTTGATAAAATTCTCGTAATTACAAACACTGTACTATAGTAATTAGACATGAAATAGTATAGCTTGAAAGAGAGAGATTGGGTCTTGCAAGAAATGATCATGTCACAAAATTGTTAGTTTTATATTACAGCTGCATTGAAAGCTTGAAGAAATAGAATCCTTAGGGATTTTTATTTGTCTGTCAGGAAGAATAAACTGATGGAGCAAATAATGCCTTTTAAAGATTAAACTGTAGCAAGAATATTATTAACAGAGGTTTAGCCACCTTATGTGGGAATGCCAGCCTCATTCAAATTTTTCAGAAATTGCTCCAGGACTTGCTACCATGATATATATATATTTTCTTTCTACTCTGGTTCTCTTTGGTCAAATATGAAAACCATTGTTCTAAAGTTTAATAATTTTTTTTTGTACTGCTATTGCTGCCCATTAATATAATTGCTGAGGTTGCCAGGGTCCAATGTTGACGGTACAACTGCTTGTGGAAGGTGCACAGAAGAGAAAAAAACCCCAATAACACATCTTAAATAGGATGGACATTTATTTCTCTTCCTCAAAAAGGCAGTCTAAGGCTGGTACAGTAGCTTTGTGGCCAATAGGGATCCAGGTTTCCTCCAGGGTTAAGCTCTGTCATTCTAGTTGTTGATTTCCATTTTCAAGATTATTTCCTTTGTTGGAAGCCACCAGCTGGAGGAAATACAAAAGGGCAAACATAACTTCCTTTTTTTTTTTTGAGACGGAGTTTCACTCTTGTTGCCCAGGCTGGAGTGCAATGGTGCGATCTCAGCTAACTGCAACCTCCACCTCCTGGGTTCAAGCGATTCTTTTGCCTCAGCCTCCAGAGTAGCTGGAATTACAGGCACCCATCACAACGCTAGGGTAATTTTTTGTATTTTTAGTGGAGATGGGATTTCACCATGTTGGCCAGGCTGGTCTTAAACTCCTGACTTCAGGTGATCCATTCGCCTCACCCAGGGCAAACATAACTTTCCACCATTCCATCCACTTCCATTAAAGAGGTTTCCTGGAAGCTCTATACAACATTTCTACTCACATTTCATTAGCTTAGCCTTAACCAAGCCCAGCTGCAAGGGGAGCTGAGAAACTCAGAGCTTAATTCCAGGGAGCAGATAGGAGTCTCTACTACTCTGCTCCTAATGAAGATAGAAAATAGGTATCAAAATGCAACTAGCTATCTTGTCATAACCACCAAAGCCACTGTCAAAAGTACTACTGAAGATTTGATTTCAATGTCCCATTGGGTTTTTTCTAAGTCAAAAGAACATTTTTAATTAAAAATCTACATATTCATTATATAGTACATAGAACATACAGTGACATAAAAAAGAGCATTAAGTTTGTTCTATAATTGCACCATCTAGAAGTAACCACTAGGATATTTTGATATATATCCTTTTGGTTTTTCATATATACTAACATATTTATACACCTATGTATCTATCTACATAAATTACTATCTATATGTGTTGCATATTATACATATGTACAAATACACATACACATAAAACATAGTTAATTTTAACCATACTCTAATATTGTTTTATTCATATTTTCACTTATCAACATTTTCTTATATCATTAATTTTTTGGAAACTGTGTTTAAATATTTGTATTGCTATATAATATGCCATCTAAAAAAGGTTTTATATATATGTATTCAAATATTCTATAAATATACTATACCTGAGTTTTCAATTTTGTTCCTTATATGATAATGAACATAGTGTCTTTATATATTTAGATCCCTTTGGATTAATTTCTCAGTATAAACTGTTAGAAACAACTGTTTTGTCAAAGATTTAATATTTTGAAAATTCAATATTATGTTTATAGTTAGATAATTTTACAATTGAATGTTTAGTGTGAACCCAGAAAATCTGAGACAGGTCTCAGTTAATTTAGAAAGTTTGTTTTGCCAAGGTTGAGGACATGCACCTGTGACACAGCCTCACGAGGTCCTGACGACATGTGCCCAAGGTGGTCAGAGCACAGTTTGGTTTTGTACATCTTAGGAAGACATGAGACATCAGTCAACATATACAAGATGAACACTGGCTCCATCTGGAAAGGTGGGACAACTAGAAACAAAGGTGGGAAGGCTTGAAGCAAGCTGGTAGGGGGCTTCCAGGTCATAGGCAGATAAGAGACAAATGGTTGCATTCTTTTGAGTTTCTGATTAGCCTCTCCAAAGGAGGTAATCGGATATGCATTGATCTCAATGAGCAGAGGGGTGACTTTGAATAGAATTGGAGGCAGGTCGGCCCTAAGCAGTTCCCAGCTTGACTTTGCCCTTTAGCTTGGTGATTTGGGGGCCCCAAGATATATTTTTATTTCGCATTAGTAAAACTAAATCTAAATCAAAATTTACATTAGGCAATGCCTTCTGAAACTACAGGTGTTTATTCAGGCATTATTTTTAGGCTACCTTTGAGGATTGGTGTTTATACATTCATTTTAAAAACAACAGCAACACCCCCCCCACACACACACACACCCCGGAAAAAAAAAAGTGAAACACAGCAGACATTCCAGCATCTCCACCTTTTATAAAATGTGAGTGAGGCATGAATGCTGTTTCTTCATGTTTCTTTTTGATGTAAGTGTTGAACAGACTTTTTTTTTTTTTTTTTTTTTTTGCATATACAAGGAAACACTGAGCGTTTTCATGTATGTGGGACAGGAGTGTGGAGAGTTTCTGGAGGAGGATTAGAATACATCCATGGATCTTTGATCCTACTGGCCTTACAGGAGTAATGCAACAGAAAGCACGGGACATAAGTGTATGGCTGCTTGGGGAAAAAAGGCTCATTTACTGGGCATTGTTCTTAGCATGTGGGAAGACACAATTTTTCTGTCTTGAATTCAGGCCTATAAGTGTCATTAGCCTCATCCTGATTGGGTGGGAAATGTCAGAGACCAGAATGTTTCATTTATAACAGATTCATTTTTAAGACACTTTAAAGCAAGACCAAACTTAGAAAAGTCGGGTATTTCAAAGTAGGCCTCTTATAATGGCCTTTGATATATCTTAAACATCTTCTTAATTAACAGTTTGGAGAAAGCTAATTAATTACCCAGGGGTCCTCAGAATAGCTTAATTGTTCACAGAAAAACTGAAGCTGTTTTCAGTACCGTAAAATCGTTCTAAAAAGAGAATGTCAGGCATTTATATTTGACTATCAAGGGTTTGAAAAAAATTTTAAAGATGTGGTTGTCAATATGGACAAGGGAAGCAAAGAATCTGCTCAATAATTATAATTAGAGATCTGTATTTAGGAAGAAATCTTAAAAATTTGCTTAGTATTCTCTTTGCTTGATTTCATCCCAAATGATCAATTTAACAAATCTCATTCTTGAGATGTTGAACACATTTTCATGACTTGGAGTATAGAGACTTGACTCCAGGAATTAGCTCTTGATTTTTTTTTTTTTTTTTTTTTTGAGACGGAGTCTCACTCTGTCGCCCAGGCTGGAGTGCAGTGGCCGGATCTCAGCTCACTGCAAGCTCCGCCTCCCGGGTTCACGCCATTCTCCTGCCTCAGCCTCCCGAGTAGCTGGGACTACAGGCGCCCGCCACCTCGCCCGGCTAGTTTTTTGTACTTTTTAGTAGAGACGGGGTTTCACCGTGTTAGCCAGGATGGTCTCCATCTCCCGACCTCGTGATCCGCCCGTCTCGGCCTCCCAAAGTGCTGGGATTACAGGCTTGAGCCACCGCGCCCGGCCAGCTCTTGATTTTTTTTTCAAACTTTGGGATAATTAGTTTATGGTAAAACTTCTAGTTAGACCATTTGCATTTAAAGACACAATGCACCTTCTTTTTCTTAAGACATACTGAGATAGAACAAATGCTGTCTACCGAGTGTGTGTTCTGGATCAAATCCTTCATGTATGTTGCCTCTAATTTTCAAAACAAGTCTGCAAGGGAGGAATTATTATTAATCCTTTATAAATGAGAAAACTGAATTTCAGAGAAGATAGTACTTAATTTGCTTCAGGTTTCATAGTTACTAAGAGTCAGAGGTAGGACTGGAACCTAGGTCACACGGCAGCCAAGCCACCAAGATGGTTCACTAAGGAAGACATTGGTTCTGGGATGGAGCAGATAAAAAATGAAAGGTGAAGCTCACTGAATAACTTTGTGAAAATAGATAGGAGGATAAAAAAGTGATACTTGAAAGCATTACCTTTGTTAAGTTTTCTTTTTCTTATTTAAAATAAAAAAACCCAGTAGAGAAGGGGAATTTTCAAAATTAAGTATTAGTCAATACAAACTATTCTCTTCTAAAAAGATACTTAAAATCTTAAATTTCTGGAAATTGTATAGTCTGGAGCATGTATGCTGATTCAATCTCTCTGTAAAATGGAGGGAAAGATGTTTTGAGTTGACTAATAAAATAAGTGGTTTGTTTTCTTCTGACGGCCTCATTATACTGCAAGGCTGAGAGCAGTGTCAGCAGCAGAAGCATCAATTTAATACTCACTGAAGGCTCCAAATGTATTGAATGCTAAGTAGGTGAAGAACTTCTACAATTTAGGAAGGAATACTTTGAGGAAGATGGGAGCATACACAGCATCATCTTTTCATGTGAGGGCTTTTTATTCATTTGTCATGTTCAAATGCTCATTGTATAACTGTAGTGTAAGATAATGTTTAAAGAGCTTGATGTGTTTAGCTCGTGAGAGGCAGCATAGCTTAGTGCTTATGGTCTCCTCAGTAAGATTTTCTGGGTGCAAATCCTGAATCAGCCATTTACCAGCGGTTGTACCGAACCCCTCTTAACTTCAGTAGGGAAGGCACCAGGTTCAAGAGGTGGAAGAAGAGACCTAGAACCAGCAAACGACACACGGGCTTATACTAAGGGATTATATACAGGGGAGAGAGTCCATTGGTGGTGGGCTGGACAGCATACCCTCCTTCCTGCAGTCCAGCGGCAGTGGGCTGGGCAGGAAAACAACGACTTGTAAACAGCGTGCAGTTGATACAGCGTTTTCATTCAACACCCAGCCCTAACAACCTCCACCTGGCAACCTTCATTTAACCCCAAACTCAGGGCCTCAGTCCCCTGTACAGCTTGTATTCCACAGGATGGTGGTGGGGCAGTGGGGCCGGAGAATGGGGGGCCAGATGTTTCTCATAGATAACAAATGAATCTCTGGGTTGGCCAGTCCTGGATTCCCTAGCTCAGAACACATATTCAGGGGCATGTGCCATACACGGTCATTCTAAGGATTTGCTTGTTATTGCTATCAGGTGCATTTACCCTACACTAGCTGTGTTTTCTTTATTAATAGTTTAACCCCTCTGGGTCTCCGTTTGCTCATCTTCAAAACAGAGATAATAACAGAAGCTCTCTCACAGGGCTGTTATGAGAATTACATGGTTTAAGAGCAAGTTGTAAAGCATTTAGAATGTTTTATAATGTATAGTAAGTGCTATGTGAGTGTTTGATACTTGTCTTAGGAAACAACTCATAAAAATGGATACATGGGTAAATAATAGCTCTATCCACAACACATAATTTTGAAAATGCAATTTCACAATCTCTTCAATGTTTTTAGTGCCAAAGAGATGCCATGATACATTTCTGTGGTGGTGTCCTGTGTTAAACAGAAGCTAACTCATTCTAATGAAACTTTGGAAAGATTCAAAGTCTCTAAGTTTGTTTGAAGTGGATTTTCCTTAAATCAGGGAGGAGGTTGTGTAAGATTGACACTTTGAGTTCTAGAATATCAAGAGCAAAGAATATTTCCTAAGCAATTTCAGAGATAAAGAACAAGAGGGTTGGAACTGCATCTGATTTCTCAACATGTATATCTTGTGCCAGAGGACAGCAAGGCCATAGTTTAAAAAATCTGAAGGGAGATGATTTTAACCTAAAATTCTATGCCCAGCCAATCTTATAATCAAGTGCACAATAGGATAGCAACATTTCCAGATGGTCAAAGGCTCAGAAAGTTACCTACCATACTTCCTGAGTCCTAACTCTTACGTAAGAAATTACTTAAAGATGAACTAGAGTGAAATGAGGAGCAAAGCAAGCCAGAACAACAGATGGCAATGAGGAAACAGTTGATCCCATTCAGGAGAGGAATGAAGCAAGTTCCCATGATGACAGCTGGGCAGTCAGCCCGAGAGCCATTGGTTCAGGCTTGAGCAAGCAGAGAGAGGACCAGAAAGGAGGAAAACTGAGAGAGTTTCAAGAAATTTGGCAATATTCTTGAGGGAGTAGATATGTTAAGGCAGACTACATAAGGAAAAAGAAATGGCAGTTAGTAGAAAACAGGAAAAACATATTGAGTCCTCAATCGGACCAAGGGCAACACTGGATCATTGTTTCTGTCTCCTTTCTCTTGATTATGTTACCAACTTCTATGTGGTTCATTAACTGAAATAAACTTCTCCAGTTCCTCCCTTCTGTGCACTGGGAATGAGGAGAGAGTGAATTGTTCGTGTTCTCTGTCACTAAGCCTAGAATAGTTGCACTGACTCTCATGCAGAGAGAGGCCACAGTCCATGGAGCAGTGCAGCAGTGCAACAGCATCCAATAGTCTTAGAGATGAGACTCAACAAAACTGATTGTATTCCTTCATCTGTTTTCACATTGTTGATAAAGATATACCCGAGACTGGGTAATTTGTAAAGAAAAAGAGGCTTAATGGACTCACAGTTCTACATGGCTAGGGAGGCCTCAAAATCTTGGTGGAAGGCGAAAGGCACTTCTTACATGGTGGTGGCAAAAGAGAATGAGAGCCAAGCAAAAGTGGAAACCCCTTGTTAAACCATCAGATATCATGAGACTTATTCTCTTCCAGGGAACAGTATGGGGAAACCCTCCCATGATTCAATTATCTTCCAATGGGTTCCTCTCACAACATGTGGGAATTATGGGAGCTACAATTCAAGATGAGATTTGGGTGGGGACACAGCCAAACCATATCACTGATGGAATGGTGAAGAGAACTGCCCATTAGCAAGATGACAAACTGATTAGTGCTGTTGTTCAGGAGAAAGCAACTTTTCTAACTCATGCCAGACAACTGTGTTTATTGCAAAGGGCAGAATCCTTCATCATAGCTGACTGAGGCCTTGCTTTTGATACCTATTTTCCACATGCCTGTATCTGGATAGGACATTGTTTCTCATGCTACCAAGGTACACTTCCATATTCACACTATGATGTTGTTAGCAGCATGCATTATTTTGAAATTGTAGTTTGGTTAAATTTTTCTTAAGCTCAGAAATTTGGACCATATGTGTCAGTGTATTTGGGCTTTAAATAATGATAAAGTATTTTGGCTGGGTGTGGTGGCTCACACCAGTAATCCCAGCACCTTGGGAGGCCAAGGCAGGTGGATCAAAGGGAGGTCAGGAGTTCAAGATCAGCCTGCCCAACATGGTGAAACCCGATCTCTACTAAAAGAAAAATACAAAAATTAGCCAGGCATGGTGGTGCATGCCTGGAGTCCCAGCTACTCAGGAGGCTTAGGCAGGAGAATTGCTTGAACCCAGGAGGTAGAGGTTGCAGTGAGTTGTGATGGTGCCAATGTACTCCAGCCTGGGAAACAGAACAAGACTCTGTCTAAAATAATAATAATAATAATAAGGTCTTTTTATAAATAATAATTAATCATTCTATTAATAACACATTTAATATAGGATGCCAAAATTATTAATAGCACTTTCCACATTGGAACATCTTAGGTCCTAATGATGACTCATCCATTACCAGGCAATCAGTAATACATGATCTATTTGCACTCAGGAAGGTTCAGGAAAGTAGGCTAGATGTACATACTCTGGGAATGTTCATTAACATTTCCCTCATTATTGCCTCATAGATTATTTTATCAGATAACAGTAGTTTCTCTCAGAAACTGGTTTCAACTCTTTATTTCAAACTTCCAAAGAAAAATGATGTAATAATTCATATGAATTATATCAACTATGATCTTGAGAAGGCTACTTGAAATATGAAAGAACTTTAGCTGATTAGTTAATGAAGAATCAATTGGTTTATCTATTTTCTCCCTTTAAAGGATTTTCGTTACTTCTACCTGGTGCAGCTCGATAATTAATTTGGAATTATCTTTAAAGAATTGAGGAGAGATGAATGTTTCAAATCTAAGTGAAAATGAGTAAGAGATAATTTTCTCTGAGAGAAAGAACACTAGTATATTACCTGATAGCCTCATTACTAGAGAAACCTGATCATTGATATAAGTAATGATAATCTTATTTATAAAATGATTTTTTATTAACAAAACCAACACAAATAAAAAACAGGGAAATAAATG
This sequence comes from Macaca fascicularis, assembly GCF_037993035.2. Lineage (NCBI taxonomy): Eukaryota > Metazoa > Chordata > Mammalia > Primates > Cercopithecidae > Macaca > Macaca fascicularis. Next base: position 70,715,872 of record NC_088392.1, on the reverse strand, counting down.
CCACATGTAAATTGAAAGCACACAAGAACAAGCAAGCTATTAACCTTGTCCAACAGAAAATCAATAGCAGTGATTTTTATTTTACATCAGCGGCCTATCAATTATAAAGGGATGGGAGATCACATTTAGTCATTATTTAGCCAGGGACAGAAAGGTGAACTGGACCATGTATTTCTATATTTCTTCATAGAAGCTTGATTTTTGTAGGAGAGAAGAGTTCCTATTGAAATGACAATTCTGTACATGCGAAACGTGTTTTTGCACCTTCTTAATGCAATGAATGCAACAGAGACCAAATTAGAGGCAAATGAAGTGAAGTGAAGGTCAGAATGTACAGGACCCAGGATACGTGGTTGATGAGAATAGAAGAGATTTGGAGGGATGACCTATGGCCTTTAAAAACATCAATTTAGAGTTTTCTCACTTACAGAGGGAAATACAGACATATGATAAACTGCAAGCTGCCTTTGGGACTGAGATCACCATTTACCTAATCTACTATTAATCTGGCTCCGGTCATACACTGACTTTAATAGTAGCTCCATTAAGTTTCATTTTAAGAATCAGATGCTCACTGTTTCTGATCTAAAACTAAGTAATTTATAGTCTGAAACCCATCAGATTACTGTCAATTGAAGCTTGATTTTACATTTACCTGGCATGTGCAATGTAATGTTTAAAATATTACGCAACTGGCTGGGTGTGGTAGCTCACGCCTATAATCCCAGCACTTTGGGAGGCTGAGGCAGGCAGATCACGAGGTCAGGAGTTTGAGACCAGCCTGACCAACATGGTGAAACCCTGTCTCTACTAAAAACACAAAAGTTAGCTAGGAGTGGTGACATGTGCCTGTAATCCCAGCTACTCAGGAGACTGAGGCAGTAGAATTGCTTGAACCCGGGAGGCAGAGATTGCAGTGAGCCGAGATGGTGCCACTGCACTCCAGTCTGAGTGACACAGCGAGACTCCATCAAAAAAAAAAAAAAAAAAAAAAAATTTATGGATCCGGTTTATGTCCAAAAATGGCTACCATTAAAGTACTAAGATTTCTCAAAATAGAATGGTGATATTTTATGGTGTTTTATAGCAATTCACATGATTTTTATCAAAATAGTATTTAAGTCAAAATGTTGGTGCTGGAAGTGATTTAAAAAATCCTTATCAGGCCAGGGGTGGCGGCTCACGCCTATAATCCCAGCACTTTGGGAGAGAGAGGTGGGCAGATCACGAGGTCAGGAGATCAAGACCATCCTGGCCAACATGGTGAAACCTGGTCTCCACTTAAAAAAAAAAAAAAAAAAAATTAGCTGGATGTGGTGGCTCGTAATCCCAGCTACTTGGGAGGCTGAGGCACTAGAACCACTTTAGCCCAGGAGGCGGAGGTTGCAATGAGCCGAGATTGCACCACTGCACTCCAGCCTGGTGACAGAGTGAGACTCCGTCTCAAAAGAAAAAAAAAGGAAAAATCCTAGTCAATCTTCTAACTGTTTTATATTTCATGAGCAACAACTTGTGAAATCAAATGGATGACTTTTTAATTTTGCAACTATATTTTCTTCTTTTTACAACGCACTGCTCCTATTTTGTGCTTTAAAAAGAGTTTTCTATTCATCATTGAATCAGATACCATTGGCTGCATACCCAGCATCCAATGCCTTCTTTCTTGTTGACAATCAAATCCCGATTTCTCTAGACATCGGCTCCTCAGGGAGGAATACTATCTGTAGGTCAAAGGGACCTTTACCTGTCTAGTGACGGTCATCCTATCTCCTTGCCATTAGTTGGTATAGAAGTAGGCAGAGGATCTAATTTTGACCGATAAAGTATGAAGAGATGTCCTACTGAAGCTTTCTAGGAAAGATTTCCTTATGGGATTCAAGAAATATATCCAGGGGTGTAACAAAGTACATTATCCCCATAATGAACGTTGTGCAGCAGGACCAGACAGTAACTGGTTTAAATTTGAGGAAGCAGATGACGGCCCATAGGGGAGAAAACTAAGAGAAAGGGTTTGGAAGAATTGTTAATGTCCTTGAGAGATTGGCTAAGTGAAAGCAAATAATAGAAGAGAGAAAGGCAATTCAAAAGCACTTGAAAAATGTACTCTGTGTGTAATGAGCTCAAGGACATCGCTGAATATCACTTCTGAATTGCTTCCTTCTTGATTAAGTTGTCAACTTCTGTGTGACCTAGTCATTGAAATAAACCTGTCTAGCTCCTCACCAGTTCTGACTCATTTCGCTCTGAGACATTCCAAGAGCAGATCTGCTTTTCTGCTCTTGCTCTGAGGCCAGAAACAGCTGTGACCATCTTGGTGGTTTTCTGATGCCTGCGTCAATGTGGGGCAGAGCAGGGGCCCGAGAACCACAAGGAGGCAAAGGTGAGCCATGTGCCTGCCTCTGGGTCTGCTCTTTCTTCAGGTTCATTGTCATGTGAAGTTAAATTGTCAGCTTATCATTTATTCCACTTTGAGTCTGGGCTTACTGTTGCTTTCAGCAAAAGGATCCATTCACAAAATCAAAACTTCATTGGAACTTTACAGACCATGTTAATACGCTCCCTGGATGGGATAATGAAAGACATAAAGACAACTGTTTAGGCATATGTTGGTGCCATCTCCTTTATTCCTATTCCTCATAGCTTTGGGGCTAGATGGAAATAGGGATCCTTTCTCTGTTGCAACAGCATTTTATGAGCCTCTTTCCTCAACATAAATATACTTTTTCGGCATCACATCATCCTGGGGCCCAGACCTTGGATCTCTTATTTTCATACCCTACCTCTACTTTCCAGATAATGTCATCAAACGTCATGCTTTTAAATAACAACAACACACTGACAACTTCTAAATTTACAGCTCTAATCTGGAGCTTTTCTCTGAACTCCAGCATCCTGCCTCCTAGGATCAACAGATTTTTTGACATCTCCACTCGGATATCTAACAGGAAGCTCAAATTTAGCAAGTCCAAATACACATTCGGGCTCCCTCAAATGTACCGCCTCCTCCCCACAGCCAAAGAAGTTAGATCTGCCATAACATTCTTCTCAGTTACCAACACTATCTTTCCAGCTGCTCAGGTCAAGAAACTTTGAGCCGTTTTTGACTGATATATTTCTCTTCTACCTCACATCTGATTCACCAACAAATTCTGCTGGCTCTATCTTCAAAGTACACCCAGACCCAGACCACTTCTAATAACTTGCGTATTACAGCACTTGATCCTGGTCTGCTTTCTCTTGTAAGTGCCAATGGTCCCACATTCCCTTTCTAATGCTGTCTTCACTATTCTCCCTTCTCATTGCAGCCCAGCCTTGTTGCATTCCTTACTATTCCTGGTACAGGAAACAGCAGGAAGGCTTCCGTCTCCACCTCCAGGGCATTTCACGAGCCCTCTTCTCTTTGCCTGTAGCTATCTCCTTATCCCTAGCACTGCTCTCGCTCTCTAACTTCCTGCAGGCATTTGCTCAAATGTGAACAAGAAGTGAGGCTTTCCTTGACTCTCTTTTTGAGATTAGATTGTCTTTTCATCCTCAGACTCTGTATCTCTGCGGTCTGTATGATTTTACTTCTTAACACTTACCACCATCTGGCGTACTATGTATTTTATATATACGTCACTGTATGTTTCCCCCTCCAGCATGTAAGCTTCATGAGGGCAAGGATTTTTGTGTGTTTTGTTCATTACTGTATTTCCATTGCCTAGAGTATTATTAGGCACATTGTAGGCACTCAAATATTATGTCTAAAAGTAATGTTTAATTAATGAAAAAAAATTCCATTTCTTGGTGATAACTATCAATCTGACAAGTGTGTTCTTGCTGCTAGATGCCAGTGATAATGTACTAAGATTTTAGTCAAGAGATATGCCTTAATCTACTAAATATTCAGTTTAAACATGGGATCTTTGAAGTGAGTATTTTAACAAGAAACAATGAATTTAATAGTGCATCATTTGGTAATTGTGAGAAAGCGCGCTTGCCCTAAACCTTTGTATCTGTTAACATTCTTTCAGTTTTAATAGAAACCCAACCCATATTTAAAAATAAAAAAGTATTCTCTAATTTAATGGAATATTTGGGTATGAGGTATTGGTCAGGATTTCAATGATTTTGGCTTCATTTCTTTTTTTCAGGAGTCCAGGTGTCTATACTTCTCTGTATGTTGGCTTCATCCTGAGGCTGGTGAGATGTCTGTAGATATATGGTCTCATATCCATGCATGGCAGTGTTCCAGCAAAGGGAGGGGAGGTTGTTTTAGAAAAATTTCTCAGAAGAGTCAGGAAGAATTTTCCTAGACGCTTCCAGCAAACCACTCCCCTATACCATTTTCTCAGTGTAAGTCGTATAACCATTCCTGAAGAAATTACTGGCAAGACGTTTGGGGTCACCTATAGTTATCAAGTCCACCCCTAAAGCTGAGGTAGACTTCCCCTGAGATGTATGGGGTTTCTGGGAAAAAGAGTGGGCTTAACAGCTATTAATAATTTTGGTTCTATGAGGAAGGAGAAAGAGGAGGGTAACCAAGTGTAAGCTGTAGCTGTTATATCTTAGGGACCAGTTATTTCTATTCATCCAGCTTTAGGAATAAGTTTATTAACTTCAACATAAGAGCCATAAAGAGTTTGTTTCTTTAGTCTTTCTCTAGAAATTCAGCTAAATTGATGCTGCCTATGTGGGTGAAGAATTAAACTGTTTTTCTTCTAAATGAACTCAGTGTCACCTAGAGGGAAAACAAAAACTTTATTGTGTTTTTTTCTTAAATATCTTCAAGTGTTTTGAATTTTGTAGCTAGTGCTTTGTGAAGCGTGAAATAAATGTATTAGTTCCTAAAATTATACAAACATTTTAATATATGCTATTGATCGATTTTAGATTTATTAGAATAATGCATGTATTTATTAAAGTTATGAAATGAAAGTGAGATAAATGTTGTCTGTCTTATCCTGAAGATGCAGTGTACTCCTTTTAAAAGAGTATATTGAAAATGTATATTTGTATCAGTTTGAGGACAATTAAAATAACAGAAATCTCTTTTGTATCTTAAAATATAGGTCATAAGAATAATTTCTTAGTGTATATAATTTGAGTTATCTTTATAAATTCAAAACCAGATCCGGGTTCAATGGAAATATTCCAAGTATTTATAAATCAGTTGCAGTGTCATGGGCTCTCATTCAGCATTTTTTATAGTGATGCATTTTTTTACGGAGGTAAAGTTTACGTAACATAAAATTAACCATTTTAAACCATTCAGTTCAGTGGTATTTAGTACTTCTACATTTCTGTAGTCATCATCGCTATCTAGTTCCAAGTAATTTTTGTCATCCCCAAAGGAAACTCTTTCCCCATGAAGCAGTCACACCCCACCCGCCCTCACCTCAATCCCTAGAAATCACTAATACGTTTCTATCTCTATGGATTTACCTATTCTGAATATTTTACCTAAAGGAAATCATATAATAGTGACATTTGTGTCTAGCTTCTTTCTCTTAGTATGTTTTTGAGATTCATTTCTGTTGTAGTATTTATCAGTGCTTCACTCATTTTATGACTGAATAATATTTCATTGTATAGACAGAACACATTTTGTTTCTCCATTCTGCTGATAGACATTTGTGTTGTTTCTGTCTTTTGGCTGTTGTAAATAATGCTGCAGTTTTCGTTTGAATGTTTTTAATTCTTTTGGGCAGATATTGGGGTGAAATTGCTGGGTCATATGGTCATTATATGTTTAACTTTTTGAGGAACAATCAAACCATTTTCTACAGTGGCTGCACCATTTTGCACTCTTAACAACAATGCACAAGGGTTCCAATTTCTCCAGGTCCTTGTCAAAACTTGCAGTTTAAAAAAAAGTAGCCACTGTGCATGGTGGCTTACGCCTGTAATCCCAGCACTTTGGGAGGCCAAGGCGGGTGGATCACGAGGTCAGGAGTTTGGGACCATCCTGGCTAACACGGTGAAACCCCGTCTCTACTAAAAATACAAAAAATTAGCCAGGCGTGGTGGCGGATGCCTGTAGTCCCAGCTACTCAGGAGGCTGAGGCGGGAGAATGGCGTGAACCTGGGGGGCGGAGCTTGCAGTGAGCCGAGATAGCCCCACTGCACTCCAGCCTGGGTGACAGAGTGAGACTGCGTCTCAAAACAAACAAACCACAAAAAAATAGTCATTCTAGTGGATGTAAAATGAGATCTCATTGTGGTTTTGATTTGTATTTACCTAATGACTGATGATATTGAGCATCGTTTTTATGTACTTGGCAGTTTGTATATCTTTTCTGGAGAAATGTCTATTTAAGACCATTGCCGATTTTTAAATTGGCTTATCTTTTCAGGTTGAGTTGTAACCATTCCTTATCCTGAATAATAGACCCTATTCAGATACAGTTTAGTCTCATTAGTTGTAGATTCCATATTTGTGAATTTGCTTACTTGTTAAAATTATTTGTAGCCCTAAGTCAATATTTGCAATGTTTTTGTGGTCGTTCAAAGACATGCACGACAGTGAAACATTTAATTGCCAGAGGTACATGTTCCCAGTTGAGGTTGAATTAGGCATTGCTCCACCTTCTTGTTTTAGCTGTTACACACAGGTGACCAGAAGATAGAGACAGTAGGGGCAATGCAGTGTACTGCAATGATAATATATGATATGCATCTCCTCCTAGGGAAATACATATATACATTATATATATATGTTATACATATATATGTTAAGTGATGGATGTATGCATCCTATCACTTAATATATATGGGATATATCCATCACTTAATATATATATGTATAATATATGTATTTTCCTAGGGGTAATGTTTCAGTTTTTGGTAATTTAGTGTTTGTTTTTTAAAATTTTTAAAATTATGTTTTATTTTATTTTTAATTGACATATAATAATTGTATATGTTTATTGGGTACAAAGTGACGTTTTGATACATGTGAACCTTGTGGAATGATTGGATCATTCTAATTAGTATATCCATCACTTCAAATATGTATCACTTATTTGTAATGAAAACATGTAAATTTCTCTTTTAGCTATTTTAACATATTTAATACATTATAATTAACTATAGTCACCATGTTGTGCAATATAACACCAGCACTTACTCCTTTTATTTGTAAACCAAAAAGTATCTGAGACTGGTCTCAATCAATTTATACATTTATTTTGCCATGGATAAAGATGCACATCTGGGAGAGAGGACTGTGCCTTTTTCCAAAGATAATTTCGAAGGCTTCAATATTTAAAGGGAAAAGGTTGGATGTTGAGGAAAGAGGAGAAAATTTTTAAAAGGTGTGGGTAGATAAGATGCAAATGGTTGCTTTCTTTTGAGTCTTTGATCAGTCCTTCTTATGTGAGAGGGCAGGTAGAGGAAAAGTCACTTATGCATTTATCTAGCTTAGCGAATCTGCATTTCTACATAAGGTAAAATAAACAGAGGGCAGAAGAAGTAATCACATATGCATTTGTCTCAGGTGAGCAGAGGGATGACTTTGAGTTCTGTCCTTTGTCCTGTACCTGTGAAGATAAGCTATCAATGTACACTGTCATGGTGACATTCAACATAACGGTTAGGGTAAAGATTTTGACGCCTACAAGGAATTTCCTAATGGGCAAATTGTGAGGGAGGTATGTAGCTCTTTAAAATCTTTGTAGTTATCTTATTTAGAAATAAAATGGAAGACAGGTTTGCCTGATGCAGTTCTCAGCTTGACTTTTCCCTTTGGCTTTGTGATTTATGGGTCCCAGGATTTATTTTCCTTTCACATATCTAAACGAAACTTTGTACCCATTGGCCAGCAACTCCCCTTTTCCCATTCAACCCTACCCCCATCCTCTGGTAACCACCATTCTACTCTCTATACTTCTATGGATTTGACTTCTGTAGCTTTCATATATGACATTTGTCTCTTTGGGCCTGGCTTAGGTTATTTCAGTTAGTGTAATGTCCTCTAGGTTTATTAGAGGACATTATGTTAAGGATGTTACACGTGTCCTTAACCTTGGCAAAATAAACCTCTACATTGATTGAGATCTGTCTCAGATACTTTTTGGTTTACCGATAAGAGGAGTAAGTGTTGATGTTATATTGTACAACATGAAGTCTATGGTTAATTATGATGTATTATATATTTTAAAATAGCTAAAAAGAGTTTTTAATGTTTTCATCACAAGTAAATGATGTATATTTGAGGTGATGGACATACTAATTAGCCTGATCTGATCATATGGCATTTGTCTCTTTGTACCTGGCTTATTTCACTTAATATAATGTCCTCTAGGTTTATTCATGTTGTTATAAGTGTCAGAATTATTCATTTTTTTCTTTAAGATTGAATAGAGTTCCTTTGTGTATATATAACGCATTGAAAAAATCCATTGACCCATTGATAGACACAGGTTGTTTCTGTATCTTGGCCATTGTGAATGATGTTGAAATGAACATGGGAGTGTAGGCATCTCTTTTGACATTCTGATTTCAATTCCTGTGGTTATATACTCAGTAGTGAGATTGCTAGATTATATGGTAATTCTACTTTCAGTTTTTTTCAGGATCCTCCACACTGTTTTCCAAAATGACTGTACTAACTTACAATGCCACCAAAAGTGCATAACAGTTCCCTTTTCTTGTGAACATTTATCTTTCATCTTTTTGATAATTGCCGGTCTAACTGGTGTGAGGTGATATTTTAAATTTGCATTTATTTTATGATTATAGATTTTGAGCATTTTTTTCTTATCCTTGTTGGCTATTTATATTTCTTATTTTGAGAAGTGTCTAAGTCTTCTGCTCATTTTTTAATAGGGTTATTTATTTTCTTATTATTGAGTAGTATGAGTTCTGTGTATATCTTGGATATTAGCTTTTTATCAGATGCATAATTTGCAAATATTTTCTCCCACTGTGTAGGTTGTCTCTTCATTCTATTAATTGTGGGGTTTTTTTTTTGTTTGTTTTTTTTTTTTTTGTTTTTTTTTTTTTTTGACAGACTCTCACTCTTGTTGCCCAGGCTGGAGTACAGTGGCATGATCTGGGCTCACTGCAACCTTGGCCTCCCAGGTTCAAGCAATTCTCCTGCCCCAGGCTCTCCAGTAGCCGGGTTTACAGGTATGTGCCACCATGCCCAGCTATTTTTTGTATTTTTAGTAGAGATGGGGTTTCTCCATGTTGGCCAGGCTGGTCTCAAACTCCTGACCTCAAGTGATCTGCCCACCTCAGCCTCCCAAAGTGCTGAGATTACAGGCATGAGCCACTATGCCTGACCATATTCTATTGATTGCTTTCCTTGCTATACAGAAGCTTTTTAGTTTTTTGCAATCCCAATTGTCTTATTTTGCTCTTATTGCTTGTGCTTTTGGGGTTATATTTAAGAAATTACTGCCCAGACCAATATCAGGGAGCTTTTCTCTCATGTTTCCTTCTAGTAGCTTTATAGTTTTATGCCTTACATTTAAGTCTTTAATCTGTTTTGTGTTGATTCTTGTATAGAGGGTGAGATGAGGGTCCATTTTCATTCTGCTGTATATAAATATCCAGTTTTCCTAACACCATTTATTGAAGAGACTGTCCATTCCACATTGTATTGTACCTTTGTGAAACTCAGTTAATCTATGGGTTTATTTTTGGGCTCTCTATTCTATCTCATTGGTCTATGTGTCTGTTTTTGTGCAGGTACCATGTTATTTTGATTACTACAGCATTGTAATATATTTTGAAATCTGGTAGAGTGACACCTCCAGCTTTGTTCTTTTTGGCAAGAATTGCTATGGCTATTCAAGGTCTTTTTTGGTTCCATATAGATTTTAGGATTTTTAAAGTTTCTCTGAAGAATGACATTGGAATTTTGATAAGGGCTGCTTTGAATCTATAGATTGCTGTGGTTACTGTGGACATTTTAATAATATTAATTCTTTCAATTCATGAACACAGGGTATCTTTCCATTTGTGTCATCTTCAATTTCTTTTATCAGTTTTTAGTACACGAGTCTTTCATTTCTTTGGTTAAATTTACTCCTACTTTATTTTATTTTTTGATGCTATGTAAATGAGATTGTTGTCTTAATTTCTCTTCCAGACAGTTCATTGTTAGCATATAGAAATGCTACTAATTTTTGTAAGGTGATTTTGTATCATGAAACTATTGAATTCATTTATCAGTTCTAACAGTTTTTTTGGAGGAGTCTTTAGAATTTTCTATATATTAGAGCATACCATTTACAGAGACAATTTCACTTCATTCTCTTATATTTGGATGTCTTTTTATTTCTCTCTCTTGTCTAATTGCTCTAGCTAGGACTTCCAGGACTATGCTGAACAGAAATGGTGAGAATATGCTTCCTTGTCTTGTTCCTGATTTTAGAGAAAAAGTTTTCCACTTTTTGCCTTTGAGTATCATGTTAGCTGTGGGCTTTGTATAAATAGCCTTTATTTTTTGAGGAACATTCCTGCTATACCTAATTTGTTGAGACATTTTGTCACAAAAAGATGTTGAATTTTGTCAAATGCTTTTTCTGCATCTATTGAGATGGTCTTATGGATTTTATCCTTCATTCTATTAATATGGCAAATCACATTTATTGATTTGCATGTGTTGAACCAACCTTGTATCTCAATGATAAATCCCACTTGATTGTAGTGAATAGTCCTTTTAATGTACCATTGAATATGGTTTGCTAATATATCTCAGCATTGTTTGATTTTATCTGCGCATAAATTTGACAAAGTATTTTCTTCTTGGTTTCACACAGCAAGCCCTAGAAAATTGGTCTATGAGGAAAGAATTATTCCTGATTATTTTGTCTATGCGTAAACCTTTGACAAGATTATTACCACACCAGGCACTCACGTCATCAGAAGTAATTGCCAGGTACCCAGACTGTGAAGGGGCAGAAGACTGTCTCTCTGGGGCCCTGTCTGGAAGAGGGATTTAAGTATCTCATGAATTCTATCTTCAGCTTATTGGTGAGCTAGCCTCCTCCATGTTACTTAGATTTCTCTTCAAAGGATCAAGCCTTTACATAAGGAAAGCATAGATTAGCCATCTTTGGTCCTCTAGAAGATTACTTTGTAGGATTTCTCTGTGTAAAATCTGAGAATGAAGCTGGTGCCTTTTTTCTTTTTTCCTTAAATGGAGCTCTGAAATACTAGACAGACTAAAGCTGACTAATAGAGATTCTGCCATTCAATAAATGAAGAGTAGTTTTCAGTCTAAAACTCATACCTGAGATGAGCCAAGGCAAATTAAAGGCTTCAGCTTTTTGTCTGAGAAGAGAGACAGAAAGACCCGTGCTGTAAACAGAATGCTCCTAAAGTCGTGTCCTCATGGTAAAAGGGCCATTGTTTTGAAAATGGGCTGAGAAAATAAATGTCATTGCCTGATTAAGGACTAACTCTGTGTCTTCTGAGAATTCTCATTGAGAGGTTTTGGAAGGTTCATGAACAATTAATTGTTAAAGTTAAATCATCTTTGAAGAAAAGTATCTCCCATATCTTGTGGTATAGGGACTGTTCACATAGGCTATTTAGTAGGCATTCAGTAATATTTTGTTGAAATAAGTGACTAAATTAGATATTATGAAGAAATTGAATGGCATGTTTTATGAAAAGATAGCATCATTCCAAGAATTCAGATCAATTGATGCAAGAAATGAACTTTTACTTTTCAAGATAATTTTGGCCTGTGGTATCACTGGATTAAGTACCAGGAAATTCTCTTCCAAGTAAGTGAAGGATCTTTGTAGAAACATATAGAAAGGAAAACTTTGTCTGATTAGGCAATAGTTTATCTTCACAAAGGATGCCATTAAACACTATGTATTCTGCTTCTTGAAGGCAAATTAAAAAAAGAAATGTGGTTATCAAAATGAGTTCTAGCCAAGACAAGGAATTGAAAAGGGTCAGAAGACTTAATAATTGGCAAACCCTGAAATATTATTGGCTATCAACTTATCCTTATATTATATACAAACATATATACACATATATGTAATACATATATACACATATTATACAAGGATATATACATATATACACTAGGATATATACATATGGCACATTACATATATGTAACATATACATATATGTTCACATAGGCTATTCAGTAGGCATTCAGTAATGTTTTGTTGAAAGGAGCAACTAAATTAGATATTATGAAGAAATTGAATGGCACATTGTGTGAATATATACATATTCCATATGTATATATGGAATATGTATACATATATGTAATACATACATATGTAATAATACATGTGTAATGTGTATATACATATGTAATATATGCATATGTATGTAATGTGCCATATGTATATTTCCTAGTGTAATACATATATACACATATGGCACATATATTAAACTTTCTTGAGAAAACCCCTAAAACATGCATTTTAATATCCATGAGCTGTGATACATATATATATGTACATATATACACATGTATGTATATATCCTTTAATAATATATAAATAGACAGATTTTGCCTTTCAACAGAATGTATTATAAAAGGATAAATTGATGATCAATAATATTTTAGGGTTTGCCAATTCTTGAGTCTTCTGACCCTTTTCAATTCCTTGTTTTGGCTAAAACTTATTTTGATAGCTGTTAATTGCAACAAGACTGATATTTTAGGATATTTAGAGACAAATACAATTAAAAGGTTCTTACACATTTTATAGTTCCTATCAAATGCTGTACCCCCTCCACTCCCATTTTTTACTAATGATGCTTCTTGCCTTCCTTATGCCTGACATGGGACCTAGAGGTGGCATTGCTTGGCTGTTTTCAAGAAAGTGATACAAATGCTTAGTAGACATGCTAATCAACAGTCTTCTCTAAAGGATGAAACTTCCTTGAGAAAATCCCTAACACACACATTTTAATAACCATGAGCCGAAGAGCAAAAAACAAAACCTTTGGCTTCCTCTTTTGCCTTCAGCTCTGAACAATCTAAATTGATGCAAGATATAAGTCCAAAGTAAAACATCCACAAAATTCCTTTCTTAAGGCACTACCTTTCTTTAAGTAGTGCACTGAACTCTATCTAACATGTAGAATAGAGCAGATCTGAGTGATGTAACTGAATGAGATTGTAGGGTTCCACTTACCACTCTCCCTGGCAAAGGCAGCCCTCAAGACACTTCTCCAGAATTCCTAGTGTGCCATGAACCAGAACTGGAAAACCATTGTATTATATGATCCTTTTTAGTCTTAAGATTCAGAGACAATTAATTTATAGACACTTTTTCTGATTTCTATTTGCCTTTATGTTCTTATTTTTAGCATGATTAATATTTTGAAAAATGATTTAGAAGTCAAAGTAGTTGACTTACTCAATGAACACAGAAATCAACCTATTGGAACATTTTATTTGATCATAGATTAAATTAAAAGACTTTTAAGAGCAATAACTGAGCTGTAGGCAAAATCTTTATTTTGTGCTGTTGGTTAATAAGAAGGAGCTTCGTTGGTAAACTTCTCAACCCTAGCAGCCCAGATAAATATTGAATTCAATAGTTTATAAAAGCTTTGGCTATAAGTCAGGAAAGATTATTTTAATAATATTTTCTCTCTTTCTAATAAAAATATTAGAAAAGTTCATGAGTAATTCTCCTATTCTTATACACCACAACAATTCTTATGCTGTGAAAAAGGGTGAAAATTAGAGATAAATGTAGGTGGAATAGATATTGAAGTTGAAGATGCTGGCAATGGGATAGACATGTGGCATTATGATGCCTTCTGACTACTGATTATGTCACATTTTTCACTATTGAGTTTTGTGTGTACTTTGTATAGATTTGCATGTGAAATTACTGTACAATGAATATGGGAAAGAACTTCATTCATGACGTATGATAGAAAACAATCTTTACCACTAGTGATAAAATTATGCCAAGGTATTCATAAAAATAATTTAATAAGTGAAAGTCCTCAAAAATGAGTATTTTTAAATTTATTTTAAAGTGTTAGCTACTCCAAGGCTTCCATGGAGCTTTTAGGAAAATAATTCTAGTAATAGCTGACTTTGAGTTTTCATGGGAGTGGCAAGTAGCAGTGAAGAATATTATATAGGTTAACAACTCCTTGAGTGATTAAGAAAATGTGATAGTAGTAGATACAAAGCAAAATACAGACCATTCTGAATAATCAGTGGTGCAAGAATAATGCCATCAGATGTATAGATATTACAAAAGGGAAGAGTTTGTTGTCAAAACGTTTCTATTGATATGAACAACAAACTGTGTCTCTTGCATCGAGAGATTTGCTAAGACAAAGCATGAGCTGATGCATTACTGTATTTCTAGAGGAAAATTTGTTTGTAGCAAGTCAAAATTTCTGTCCAATTTCCAATTTGTAAAATAAAATGTCTTGAATTCTCTATGCACATCTCTTAAGTTTGTTGAGGTCTTTAAAATCTGAAAAGCACAAAAAAAGTTTGTTTTAATACCACCAGGATAAAGAATGATCTCCACTTTTCCAAATGACACACTTCTATTTATGAGAATCATAATAAGAAAATATGCCTCATGACTTCAAGAGAAAATGGACATTCTTCCTTGGACTTCAAGAATAGAAAGATACATAAGCAAACAAACAAACATAAAACCCTCTAAACAACTAACAACTAAAATTAAACAACAAAAAAACCCCAAAACAAACAAACAAAAGCTTTCTATTTTTTCTTTACTCATATTTCCTTGAATAAGAACTGTGTTTTCTAAAGATACTCATGAAAACTCTTCTTGCAAGCTAGGAGCTTTTTGCTAATCTGGTTGCCATGGGAGTGGCAGTGTGAAAATCTAGCAATCTGACATTGGGTTGACTGACCAGGAAAATCATCTAAAATTAGCATTGGCATCTTGACTTTCCTTCTTTCCTTCTGGGCTGTCTATCCAGTAGTGCTCAGAGCTTGTCTATAAATTTTAAATAGTAGATCTAAATAAGCACATTAATCAGGAAAAAGAGGATCAAGATCCAGGTAACAATGATGCTTGGCTCTAAATAGGCTGGCAGTAAAATGAGACAGATGTTCTTGGGGTGGGAGAGGGGGCTACTAATTATTATTCACAAGCAGATGGCGTATGATCAGTTTGTAGAATACTTTTCTAATATTGCATATGACATTGTAAATCCAGATTCCTGAATAAGAATAGGCGATAGGAAAATGCATAGATTTTTATGTGATGAAGCTTTTGAAAGAGAATATCTCAAAACTCAAGAGAAGTATACATTTCCTTATATATCTGAATGGAGGCACAAGTTCCATTTTAGTGGTTACATGAGGTTGATGACCTTAAATCTGAAATGAATGTAAAAGTGAGAAAAAAAAAAGTTTTCCCCAGATGTCCTTGCTTTTATCACATTGGTGCTTTAGGAGGTGCAACTGCAAATCCTCCAGGCTTTTTAAATGGAAACAAATCTACAGAGGTGGAAAGGCCAGACGTTTAAGGACACTGTAATAACAATAACGCCCTGGAAAGTAGCCAGTTTCCTACCTGGAATAGGGTTGCTGTGGCACTAGTTTGGGCATGTGCCAAGAATGGAAGCCTGCAGGAGACATGAAGCAGCTGCGATCTGGTGAGCTGGAACGGAATGACCCAAGAGGGCAGAGGAGACAACATATGGACACAGCACAACGTCATTCAAGACAAAGTGAAACAGGAAAATGAGAACTTCTAATAGAAAAGCAAGGCGTGCACCCCTGACATGAGCCAGGTGGCTTCTTGGGCCTCAGCTTTGTCCAGAATAAAGAGTCACGTTCTTCATAACCACATCTTGAAAACAAGCTGTTGACAAATTAGCACATAACAGACCCACAGCCAGGAGAAATTATTAAATGGGGTGACTTTATCCAGTGTGCCTTCTGTTCACTGGAGTTCAGTTCTGGGGTCTTTGAGGAGATTTATGTCTATGAATACAAAAAGTAAACTAGTAGCAACGTGTGTTTACCATTGAGCGAGTGTAGACAGCATGAATTAGAGCATCAGACTAAGGAGTCACAAATAGGGGTTCGAATTTTATTTCTCCCATACTTTGCAGATAGGCTTGGGAAAAAACATCATCTCCATTATCAACATCATTATCATCGTCGTTGTCATCATTATCACTATTATCACCATCATCATTACCTCCATGAGTTGACAGTTTGTTAGTCTCTGTGCTAACACTTGGAAATCACTCAAATCCTGGAAATGACCACTGTTCTCCAATCCACTCCACTCCTGATTCTTTTTATCACGGACATTTTTATTTCTTTGATATTCTTTTGTAGTGCCCACCTAGGACTCGTTGTTATTCATGTGACCACCTTCTTACCTCCAAGAATGTCACAATGAGATTAGGAGATTCAAATAGTGTTAGGGCAGTTCCTGGGAACAAACTGGATTTCTTGAAGGCTCTGAAAGCGAACCTGCTAACCTGGCCAGCTGCAGAGAGGGCCAGGGCTGGGGAGATGTGTGTGACGTGCAGCTGCTTGATTCACAGTCAGGAGATGCTGGATCAGTGGTTCATGATGATTTTGTAATGAAACTAAGGTATTGAAAGAGCAGGTAACTCAGATATAATGAACTGAAGTCAAGGAAAGCATATATAAAGTAGTAAATTTAGATACCGGAAAATTTATTCTGAAAAATCTAGACTAAAGAATCACTTTCATAATTTTAATAGTTTATATTTGCTACCTTCACAGTACAAATTTCCTCAATGACACTCAAGTGTCATTTTGCTGTGTAGACTCTGCTTGGGGAGTCTGGACCACTAATCATTTGCATAGTTTATATATGATTATGCGAAGAAATGGTGGCTTGGGATATCTCATATGTGTGTTTCAAATTAGCAACTGTCTTGAAAACATATGGTACTATGTAATTTCCTGATGTTAGAACTGAAAAATACAGATGTGATAGCCTATAAAATTTGCTTGGGAATACTGAATATAAATAATTGTAATGTAAGATTCCTAAATTATCACACTCGACTCTAAATGGAAGATTGATTTCACCAGTGACTTCTTAATGGTCTTTACTAATCAGGTTAGATTAGCTGAGAAGTGGTACCAGACACTCCAGTTTATAATCTACAGTGCTATCCAGTAGGAAAGATTCACTAGCCACATGTGGCTCTTGAGCACGTGATACATGGTTAGTGTGACTAAGGGGCTGAATTTTAAATTTTATTTAATTTTAATTCATTTAAATTTAAATACCCACACTTAAATAGCCTATTGGATACTGTATTGGACTGTGCAGAACTAAAAGGATGCTCATCCTAAATTTATTTTTGAACTGTGCTGTGGCTTCGAGTTGAGATAACAATTCATTATTTTGATAGTACAGAGATAACTCCATGGAAAATATGAGTAACAATTCTTAAAGAAGGAGCATAAAACCCACTTTTATCTAAGACTTGTATTATGACAAAATAGTGAGTCTATTTATAGCCTTCAATTTGGTGTTGAAAAGTCCATCTGTTCCCTGGAAAACGTAAAGGAGTTGTTTGTGGTTAAATAGTTGGTTAACAGAACTTTCACTATTTCATCTGCTTGTATCATGTGGAACACAGAACTTTTGGGGAAAAAGTGATCATTTATTTCAGCAAGAAGAATAATAGTATTCGTGAAAATAATAGATCTTTAGAAAATCTAGAAAATGATATTCACTGAGCTTTTACCATCTCCACGAGCACTAGAGTTTCACAACAACTCTAAGAGGTAAGGCTCTCCCCATTTGACAGGTGAGAAGACAAGGCTTCTCACTGGCATAGCCCAGTGTTCTGAACTCAGGTAGTGTGCCTTCTGGGGCCGAGCACTTAACCACTAGGCTATAGTTTTTTCATTTCACTATGGCTGTTCTCTTGTATCTTCTATCCCTTCTGCCTTCCTCATCCTTGAGTGCTTCAGGTAGAGAATGATGGAGAGATGGCTAAATATTCCAGTTCTTGTACTGGCTATTCGCCAGATAGAGGACCTTAAAGAAGCCCATTTCTACCTTCTCTTACTTTTTATATATGGCAATTGAGATGTACTTGAGGCTATTCTGTCTCCTTGAGGTGGATCTGGCTGAGGTGCTATTCGGAGGTGGCAGGCAGAAGAGCTTCAGGAAGCACAATCTTGGTGACTCGGTTGAGACAGCCTGGGCCATATTTGGTGTCCAAGTTCCATAGTCCAGGAAGAGCACAGAACAAACTATGGTTCTGCATAATGGTACCCTGCCCATATTGTCAGAAGAGGCTTCTACTAAAGTTCCCGTAGAGTTCGTAACCCTAGCATGCTGAGACTGAAGATTCATTCAATACATGGAGATAAAAGTTAGCAAGAAGCAAAATGGGGGCAGAGGGAGAAAATAGTGACTTTAAACTGAGGAGAACAACGATCTTATTATTTGACATAAATAAAAAAGAAAAGCTATTTTCAGCTGACTGGGTTGCAGGTAGCTGTTCCTTTCCAGGTGCTACTAGTTACCACCACTGTTTCTCAGTGATATGTTGGCATAGAACTTCTGGTTACCCATGCGGCCTGAGAATAAGATGAATCAATAGGCTTACTCTATTAAAAGGGAATTTGGGGGCCAGGTACAGTGGCTCACTCCTGTAAACTCAGCACTTTGGGAGGCCGAGGCAGATGGATAACCTGAGGTCAGGAGTGCGAGACCAGCCTGACCAACATGGTGAAACCCCATCTCTACTAAAAATACAAAAATTAGCTGGGTGTGGTGGCAGGCATCTATAATCCCAGCTACTTGAGAAGCTGAGGCAGGAGAATCACTTGAACCTGGGAAGGGGAGGTTGCAGTGAGCCAAGATTGTGCCATTGCACTCCAGCCTGGGTGACAGAGCACGACTCTATCTCAAAAAAAAAAATAATAATAATAATTTGGAAGCGGAGATGCTATTCTATGGTGCTCTGAAAGTGCTTGGCATCTTTTGTTTCAGGCATTGAATAGTGAAATAATTATTTTAAATATTTTTTGATTTGGGATATAGGCTATTGGTATACTGCCATGGTCCCAGGAGAAAGCAGGAGAGCCTACAGATAATTAAGTGCTTGGTGTAAACAACTGAGATGGGGAAAAAAATTGGAGCAAGGACTAGTAGGTGCATAGAAAAGTAAACCAACCATTCCGTACACCTTGCCCTAGCCAGATATCATCTACCTTTTCTCAATGAAATTCAAAGAAAGTCATGTTCATAACAGTTTACTGGTGGGTTAATTGAATAAGTTGGAGGATATATACCTCCTGTGTTATTTCTTTTAAACACTGGATTACTAAAAATACTGAATTAAAACAATTTTAGCAAAAAAATTAAAATCTCAATCAGTTAGGATGTATGATTTAGAATAAGACAAGTTGGGCAATATTTTAATGATTCTGGAGGTATTGCAAATTTGTTTCTATGTGCATGTATTCATAGCATATGTGACATGTCTTTCCTCATTTTTCATTATTAATACATCTAGACCAATCACTTTGGCATATGCAGGGACATCTTTATCATTTATTGCTCTATTTATGTTACTGTCTGTCCCACTAGATTGTGAATCTTATCAAGGCAGAGGCTTTGTCTTATTCCTGGATGCTTTCCCAGGGCCAGGCGCATTGTATATCACAAAATGGGCACCCACCCATGTTTACAGAAATGATCCAAAGGATAGTGAAGGACTGAGCAGAACATCTCCAGCTTTTCTGATATTTGTAGAGCTTGCAGAAGGGGAGAACCGGGGACTATGCCAACAAAAGCAATATTATATGAAAATTGTTATTTGCATCATCTGTGGAAGAACACATTTAGATAGGGACCATTAGAATATTTAAATAATTGAACCTAAGATCCCTGTGCTGTCTCTGCTCACATTGATTTCATTGCATGACTGGCTATCTTTTTTTCATTATGTAGTACTCTTTATAATGTCACATGTCATAACATAAAAATGTGTGCATAGTAGTTGTAATAAAAATCTGTTGATTCTATTGGATAGTCTACTGGATAGTAGATACTCTGTTTGCCAGAATTACAGCCTTGTTTTTTCTACTCCAATCCTTATACCTTTTATTTCTCTTGTTCTGCTGAACAGTATAGAATCTCCAGTTCACCACTGAGCATAAGTGGTGATGGTATGCATCGTTAGTTGGTTCTAACTTTTCAAGGAAATGCTTACAATGTCATATGTTTAACATGATGTTCACTGAAGATTTTGTTGTGTTAAGGGAGAGTTGTTTTATTCCTAATTCATTATTTTTTTAAAAAAATCATGCTTTGATATAGTATTCTACAGGATTCATTTTTTTGCATCTGTTGTAATTATAATTGACTTTTTAATACATTAATTATTATTGTGATGATATTCATGAACTGATTTTAGTTAAATCTACTTTGCATTCCTAGTATAAGCAAGTTATTAATGCTCTATTTGATATTTTTTGTACATTGCTAGATTCAGTTTGCTGATGGTTATGATATGTTTTTTGGCCTATAAGTGTACATAGTGTTTTGGAAAATTGATGTGTAAAAAAGTTTTCTTTTTTTTAATTGACTAACTTAATTATATTTTGATCAAGGAGCATAGTCTGTAGGATACCTATTATTAATTTGCTGAGACTTGCTTTATGGCCTGGCATTTGGTAAATTTTTGTAAATATTTGATGTGTACCTAGGGTAAAAAACTGTAGTCTCCAACTGTTTGATATAATGTTCTATGTGTTCCTTAGAGCAAACTTGTTGATTACAGTGTTCAAATCTTGTTGGAATTTATCTTCCTCTTGCAGAGCTGTCAATTTTTTGATGATATAATTTGAGGTTTTGTTCTTAAATACATAAAGATTTTGAATTATTTTATCTTCTTAATGAATTTAATCTTTTGTAAAAAAAGCTGCTATTTTTCTTAGATCTAGTAATGCTTTGTCTCAAAATCTATTTTATACAATATTTATAATGCAACACCAGTTTTCTTTTGGTTTGTATTTGCCTTGTAGATATTTTTTATCCTTTCATATAAACTTTCTGTGTCTATATGTATTTCACAGAGTCACTTATAAATGACTTATAAGTGGAGTTTTAAAGAACTTGGTGAGACAGTTTTGTTTTTTAACAGAAATATTTATCCCTTTTTATAATTATTAGTATACTTGGATTTATTTCTATATCTTAATTTTTACTATTTCTTACTTTTGAGGAATTTTGTGTTTTACCCTTTTTTAAAACCTTCATTTGGATTGTTTTATTGCTTTTGATTTTTGTTTGTTTTGGTTGCATATTTTTCTCATTGGCCCTCCATTATAATTTAATATTTTGAAAATTACACTATCCGTTTATCAGTTCAAATGTATTTACCTATTTATTTATTTTACTTCTACAGATAAAATTGTATGTATGTATCATGTAAAACATATTTTTGAAGTATATATACATTGCAGAATGGTTAAATTTAGCTAATTAAAATTTTGCATTGCCTCACATAGTTATCATTTTTGTGGTGAGAACCTTTAACTTTCACTCTCTTAGCGTTTTATAAGAATACAATGTATTCCTCTTAACTATAGTCACCATGCTGTAAAATAGATCTTACTCCTACTATCTAGCTAACTTACTCCTACTATCTAGCTAACTTACTCCTACTATCTAGCTAAAATTTTGTATTCTTTCAATAATATCTCTTTTCCCCTCCCCCAACCACTCTGCCTCTGGTGACCACCATTCTACCCTCTACTTCTACAAAATAAACTTTTTTTTTTTTTAAATCTCACATATGAGTGAGATTATACAGTATTCGTCTTTCTGTGCCTGGCTCATTTTACTTAACATAGTGCTCTCCTGGTTCATCCATGCTGTCATAAATGGCATAATTTCCTTCTTTTTTAAGGCTGTATAGTATTTCATTGTGTATCTTTATAACACACATTTTCTTTATCTATTCACCTATTAATGGGCACTTAGGTTGATTATATATCTTGGCTATTGTGACTAATGCTGCAATAAACATCAGAGTGCAGGTATCTCTTTTACATACTGATTTCATTTCTGTTGGATTATGTACATAGTGGAATTGCTGGATCATATGTTAGTTCTATTTTTAATTTTTTATGCAAATTCTGTACTGTTTTTGAAATAACATGCTAATTTACATTTCCACAAACAATGTAAACATGTTTCCCTTTCTTCATATTCTCACTAACGTTTGTTATCTTTCATCTTTTTGATGGTAGCCAATCTAACAGGTGTGAGGTGATTATCTCATTGCAGTTTTAATTTGCATTTCCTTGATGATTAATGATGTTGAGCATTTTCTCATATACTTGTTGGCCATTTTTATGTCTTGTTTTGAGAACTGTCTATTTAAATCTTTTGTCCATTTTTAATCCAGAATATTCTTTTCTTGCTATTGAGCTCCTTGTATATTTTAGATATTGATCTATCAGATATATAGTTTGCAAATATTTTCTCCCATGTTTTATGTTGAATCTTCACTGTGTTGATTGTTTCATTTGGTGTGCAGATGCTTTTTAGTTTGATATAATCTCACTTGTTCATTTTTGCTGCTGCTGTCTGTGCTCTGATGTTGGGTGTATATGTAATTGTTATATCTTCTTGACAGATTGATTCCTTTATCATTATGTAATTCCTTCCTGTCTCTTGTGACAACCATTGACTTAAAGTCTATTTTTTTCTAATATAAGTATAGCTACTTCTGCTCTCTTTTGATTTACATTTGCATGGAATATCTTCTTCGTATATTTACTTTCAGTCTGTGTTTTTGCTGGTGAAGTGAGTTTTTTGTAGACAGCATGTAAGTGTTTTTTTCTTTTTTCCTGTTCAGCCACTCTATGTCTTTCAATTGCATAATTTAATTTATTTACATTCAAGGTAATTATTGATAGGTAAGAACTTACCACTGCCATTTAATTAATTGTTTTCTAGTTGTTTTGTAGGTCCATGTTTCTTTCTTAGTCTTTATTGTCTTCTTCTGTGACTGAGTAATTTTCTTTAGTGGTATGTTTTGATTCCTTGCTTTCTTTTTTTTTGTGCATTCACTATAGGTTTTTGCTTTTTGGTTACCATGAGTTTTACAAAAAACATCTTATAGTTACATTATTTTGTGCTGATAACAACAATACAGATCACAAAAACCCTCAAAACACTATACTTTTAGTGCAACCCCATTTTAATTTTTTGACATCACAATTTACATCATTTTATATTGCATATCCCTTATAATTATTTTAGTTATTATTGTTTATAATAGTTTTGTCTTTTAGCCTTCATTATGAAGATAAAAATGATTTACACACCATCATTATAGGATTAGAATCCAAAATTTGACTGTGTACTTACTCTTAACCCTGAGTTTTATATTTTCAAATATTTTTGTGTTATTTATTAGCATCCTTTTCTTTCAGTTTGAAGAACTCCCTTTATCATTTCTTATAAAACAGGTCTGGTGGTGATGAACTCCTCAGGTTTTGTTTGTTTGGGAAAACATCTCTCCTTCATTTCTGAAGAACAGCTTTGATTCTTGGTTGACAATTGTTTTTTCTTTAGCACTTTAAATATATCATTCCATTGTCTCTAGCTTGTAAATTTTTTGCTGATAATTCTGCTTCTAGGCATATTGGAACCACCCTTATATGTTATTTACTTCTTCTCTCTTGCTGCCTTCAGGATCCTCTCTTTGTCTTTGACTTTTGACATTTGGTTATAATGTGTCTTGGATTATAATATGTTTTATTTGAGTTCATTATTATGGAAGCTCTTTGCCCTTCTTGTGCCTGAATATTTATGTCTTTCTCCAGGTTTGGAAAGTTTTCTGCTATTATTTTCTTAAACTTTCTACTCCTTTTTCCTTCTCCTTCTTTAACTCCTATGACATTTACTCTTGTGATATTGTCCCATAAATCTTGAGAAACAAAAGTTTCTTTGTTCCTTTCTTTTTTTCTCTCTTCTGATTGCATATTTTCAAATAACCCATCCCTGAGTTCACTCATTCTTTCTTCTGCTTGATAATTTTGCTGTTGACCCTATTTTACTTTTAATTCCATTCACTGTATTTTTTTAGTTCCAGGATTTCTGTTAGATTTTTCTGAAATTATAGTAATCTCTCTGTTAGTTTTCTTATTTTGTCATGTATTGTCTTCCTCATTTTGTTGAATTGTTTCTCTGTATTTCCTTGATGTTTGATAAAAACAGTTATTTTGAATTTTTGTAAGACAGTTCATACATATCCATTTCTTTAGGGTAAGGCACTGGCACTTTATTTTGTTCATTTGATGATGTCATGTTTCTATGATTATTCTTGATCTTTGTGGCCATGCATTAATGTCTGCACATTTGAATAAATAGGTACCTATTTCATTCTTCACAGACTAGCTTTGTTTGGGAATGCCTTTCAACAGTGAGCCTGTCCAGAGATTCTAAGCAGGCCATCTGGTGCTCCCTAAACCCAGGGCCACTGTGACTGGTATGGCATTGAGCTGGAATCCCATGGCTGCTGAGGTTGGTGCAGAGCTGGTGTATGCCTAAAGCTTCTGGCTTCTGAATCTGTTGAAATGTTGGCTTGTACCTGAAGCCCACTGCTGCTGAGACCTGTTAGAACTAAGTGTTGTCTTGATCTCAAGGTCACTGTGATTGACTGGCAATGATGTGAACTGGAGTTGAAATCCACCTCACAGGGGATACAGGTTTCTGTCTGCTACCAGGTCATG
Source organism: Macaca fascicularis (assembly GCF_037993035.2). Lineage (NCBI taxonomy): Eukaryota > Metazoa > Chordata > Mammalia > Primates > Cercopithecidae > Macaca > Macaca fascicularis. The sequence continues at coordinate 70,691,178 of NC_088392.1, read as the reverse complement.
TCTGGAGGTTGAGTTCATGAATACCAGCCTGAAGTCAGAGGCCGTGGAGTTCTGCTCAGTGCCTTGTTTTATGGCGGCAGACCCACTTTTGGGGTCCAAAGCAAATTCCTTCACTTCCCTTTCTTTCGTCCAATAAGATGGTATCTTTTTCCACACTGTGTTGCCTGAGATTGGAGAAGAGGTGATGTGGGTAACGTGAAACTGTCTTCCTACCCTATTCAACGCATCTTTTCTTATTATTGTGCTATAATCAGGTACTGTAATCTCTCATCTAGTTTCTTTAGCTCTTGTGAAGATATTTTTTATGTATGAATAGTTGTTCAAATTGATGTTTCTGCAGGACAATTACTGAAAAGTCCTATTCTGCCATCTTGTGCCACCTTCTTTTTTATGTATTTATTTTTAAATGATAATTCTAGATAGTTTTATATGCATATATAACTAAATAATGTGTAAAGTTGATCAATATCTTTACCTTCTACTTTACCCATTTTAACTGGGATGTTAAAATGCTTTAACTCTTATTGCAGCTCTCCAACGAAATTGTATTCTATTTCTATCTAATGTTTTCCCTTAATCTGTGTTTTTAATACCATTCTTTAAATATTATAATTATTTTAAAAACAATGATTCATAGATTTACCAAAATTACTACCCGTTATTCTCTTTTCACATCTCTGAACTTCTATGATAATTTTCTTTTTGAATGAAGCGGATGTTTAGATCTCTAATGAGAATTTGTAGTAAACATTCTGTTTAGATATTTTTTTTTTGCTGGAAACAAAATTTTATTATTATTCTTGAAAGACAGTTTTGTTAGTATTTTAGATTAACATTTTTCAAGGAAGATTAAAAAGTCTTTTACTTTTTCTGCTTTCTATTGTAGCTATCAGTTTAAAATAATTCTTCTTATCACAGACTTCTTTAAATATCACACTTGCCGTTGGTGCTCTAAAATTCACCAAAAACATCTGGTGACTAATTGTGCAGATATAGATAATATACGTATTTTTTTCTGTAAGACAATCAGTAGGTTTCTGTGATCTGAGGTTTTTCTTTCTTTCCATAGTTCAAAAAATTATTTGTTTCTATCCCTTTGATTATTGCCTTAGCTTAATTATTTTGTACCATACCTTTTTGTTTCTTTCATCAAACGTATGGTTAGACCTTTTCATTCCTTCTAACTGCTTTCATATTTTCCATATATTTGCATTTAGGGTTAATTTCAGGATACTATATTTGCATCTATCTTCTAGTTCATTAAATTTTTCTTCAGCTGTACCTAGTTTTCTCTTTAATGTGTTAACCTGTTAATCTGTTAACCTGTTAACCTGTATTCCGTTAATCTGTTTACATTTCAATTATTTTATTTTTAATTTCTAAAAAATATATATTTCACTTATTTCAAATTTTATTATTTAATTTATATAGTCTCCTGTCCCTTGCTCATAATTTCAAAAAATAATCTTACTGATTGAAACATAAAAAGTACTAATTTTATATTCTTCTAATTAATTTCAATATCTATAATTATTGCTGGTATCTTGTTTTGGCTGACTCTCATTAATTTCAGCCTATATGCTCATATATTTCATGATTTTCTATCATTAACTCAAGTTTCTTGGAACTTCAGCTGTGATAATTCTTTGAGGTCTGGATATGACTCCATTCTCTGGAGAGGAATTCTGTTGAATTCCATCATTCACCTGATAGTATTTCCAATTTGATATCACTTAAAAATCTTTGTTGACCATATATGTAGAAGGAATCCAGGTTGAAAATATAGATTATAAAAGCATAATTGTGTTTACTAGTCAGGGAACCTTAGAGAATTGAGCTTACTTGATGATCCTTCTGTTTGGTTGATTTAATTCTTATTCATCCTCCAGGATTGTTACCAATTTTATGAAGAGCTCTGTGAAATCTTTCATTTTGGGTAGTCCTTGATTTTATTACCTATTTCCTGTGTTCTGCACTTCCATGAAAACAGAAACTGGGAGATTAACATGATTGAGCAGATGCTTCCTAGGGAAAAGCTGGCTTTAGGCCTTTATTATCTTCCAAGTGTCTTCTTTTTCTCCGGTTTTCAGCTTCTGTGCATTCTTTGACTTCTTGCTCTCTTAGGAAATCATTTAAAAAGATGATTTCAATCCATTATCAAACATTTCGTTTACTTATTTTTGCAGAGTATATGGGCTGTTTACCACTGGGCTCTTTTCTTCCAGAGCTCTTTGGGAGAGGCGTTCCTCTATGACCAATTGTCGTAGTTACCACTCTGACGAGGTGATAGACACAAAACAGCAACTTATTTACTGACATTCTTGAAAATAATTTGGTAGTGTTATAGATTTTTATGTCATTAGACAAAAGTACACTCAAAGAGGACATTATAAGATTGCAAGAGTGAGATGTAGACATTAAAAATGAAATGATAGTCCCAGTACCAGTTGCTCAATCTAGTTTGTGGGACTGCACATTTGACTGGTTTTAGTTTTATTTTCATAAAAATTATGAGTTAAAATATTCTTTAAATGTACAGTTAGTAGTGGCTTATTAGAACAAAGATTTAACACATGGTTTTGAGCTATGACTATGCTTATGTAATATTGGCCATACAAGTAGTCCCTGGAAAATCTTTCCTTTTCTTACTACACTACAGCCAAGAAAATTTGAGATTTCACTGTACACATTTCCAAACTCAAAGCTATAATGTGGTTTTGATACTATGGTTGTTGCTGTGGAGATTTCTGGGTTGTTTACAAAACACAAAACAGAGAATATTGAATAGGGGAGGGAAGTAAGCAGCAAGTATTTATAAACTGCAAATATAAAAGATTCTCTTTCAATAGTTAGGCTGTCACTATCACCTTGTTACCATGGGTCAAATGTTAATGTTTGTATCTATCAAGAAAAATATCTCTTTTCCTTGTTTACTCTCCCGAGCTTAATTATTTTCAGACAAAGATTTTAAAATAGATCTTCTCCAGCAGCTCTGGAGGTCAGACCCAGCTGTGGAGAGAATCATTCCTAGAAAACTGGAAGGCACTTTGGGAGGAATGCTAGCTTTTTCATAATATCAGAGCAATGATTAGGGCATTTTCTACACCGAAAACATTGTTTTTTTTCTGTTGTCATAGTCATAGAAATATTCATTAATATTCAAATTTACATGTGGCATTATGTGAGATTATTATATAGTCATCATTGTTATTGTATTATTAATATGTGTTGCCCTGAAAGTTGTTTTGAAAATGATAGGATAAAAGCATAAGTAAATATGGATGATTACTGTGGAAATACCATTTTTATTTTATAATAATGTTAAATAATGAAATCTTTCCTCTAACTGGGAATATTAACTCCATTAATTCCATGGCACAACCTCAAGACTGCTACTTTCTGTGGATGAATGGGAAATTCAAGACATGAGAAAGTGGATGGGCGGTATGGAAATACTGGTAAGATGCGGAAAATCTGGGTTCTCTTTCTGGCTCTGCAATATGTTAATGATGTGATCTTGAATAAATCACTTAATCCCTCCAGGCTTGTTTCTCATGCATAACAATGGGGACAATACTGGTTATGTGGTAACTAAGAACATGAATTTGGGGAAATGAGATATCAATTTGAGTACTGAATCTGCTGTCAGTGAACTATGTAAATGTAAGCAAGTTTTTTAACCTTTTTAGGGCTCAGTGTTCTCACCATAAAATGGAAATAGTAGAGTTTCCTGAATTATTATTTGAAATAATACATTATTTGTTTATTATTTCTTATGCAAATTCTTTTTCATCTCATTATTCTTCCTGTTAGAGATTAGGTTTCCAGTGTGTCAGAACAGGGTTGTTACAGTAAAAATGAAGAGACAAAATCATCAATGAAGGCAGAGGTCCTTGAGTCAGAGGTGTTTGAACCAGAGCAACTCCATCTTGACTAGGGGCTGGGTAAAATGAGGCTGGGAATTGCTGGTCTGCATTTCCCGGAAGTTAGATATTCCTAGCCTCTAGGTATTTACAGTTAAGGGAACAGATTGATTACATTTACTAAACAGATCCAGACTCAGGAATGTCCTGATATCCCAATATCTTGAGGACAAAAACATTCCAATTTTGCTTTAAAGGTAAAAATATAGCTGGGCATGGTGGCTCATGCCTGTAATCCCAGCACTTTGGAAGGCAGAGGCGGGAGGATTACAAGGTCAAGAGATCGAGACCATTCTGTCCAACATGGCAAAAGCCCGTCTCTACTAAAAACACAAAAATTAGCTGAGTATGGTGGCACGTGCCTATAGTCTCAGCTACTCAGGAGGCTGAGGCAGGAGAATCGCTTGAACCCAGGAGGCGGAGCTTGCAGTGAGCCAAGATCACACCACTGCACTCCAGCCTGGCAACAGAGCAAGGCTCCATCTCAAAAAAAAAAAAAATACATATATATATATATATATATTTTTTTTTTCTTGTAAAATATAGTAATTAGAAAAAATAATCCATTATCACAAACCCTTGTAATAGAATACATCTCCCCATGATATAAACAAGCATTGTACCTAAAGTGGGCATGTCCCTCCCCTTTTGGGAACTCCCTGCTCTGTCTATGGAGTAGCCATTCTTTATTTCTTTACCTTCTTAATAAACTTGCTTTCACTTTGCTGTATGGGCTTATTACAGGTAGTCATGTGCAGGGCAGAAGAGGGCTCTCCCCACCACCCACTAGAAATGTCAGGTGATGGTTCAGTAATTATCACTTTGCCTCTCTAAACATGCTAATTCAACAGTGCCAGGGAGAGGTCATTTCCAGATGGCCCACACCTGTTAACATCACAATAGTAATTGAATACAGGCCTCAGGGAGAAGCAACTTCCTAGGCATGTACATAAAGAGACAAAAGTGGAGAGGAATGATCTTCCAGAGGCACACTCCACTGAAAAAGGGAAGAAAGCCTCAAATGGGCCCTTATATAACTCCCTAAACACACTGTGTGTGCTCAGTACCCAAGGGTAAGGAGGGCACCGCGCATGCAGAAAGCCCACCCTAGAAGAAGAATCATAGGAAAGGGGCAAGCCGATAACGTCTCAGGGTGAAGGTTAAAGGCACTTCTTTTCTCGTTTTGACCTTCAGGCGCCCAGTTGGATCTCTTCCAAGAGTTCTTTACTTTCTGTCCTGTTCTAAAGCCTTTGTAAGAAACTTCCATTCCTGCTCTGGAGCTTGCCTCAGTCTCTTTCTCTGCTTTCTGCCCCTCAGTTGAATTCTTTCTTCTGAGCAGGCAAGGGATGAAGCTGCTGTGGAAGAAAATTTTCCAATCCAGTTTTCTAGAATCTTATCCCATAATAGTTACCCATTTATTGGCCAGAGGAAAACAGGCAAGCAGAGAAATGGACGCTTAAGCAATACACTAGTCAGTGTCCTGAAGAGGGGACTCTGGCTCCCACCTCGAGTGGAGGTGGAAAGAATGAGAGAACTGGAAGATAAGCTTATTAAGCAATGATGACACTGGAGTCTTATGTCACTTTCTGAGTGACAACTTGCAAAAGCAGTTTCCTTTGCCCATTAAAACAACTTAGTAAGTGATAAAATACTATGTGCACATATTATACTTGGGGTTTGAACCAAGACGAGGGCCATAATTTTTACTCACATTTTGTTTTTGTTCCTTGAGTTTTCCTTAGATTCATCTGACAAGCTGATACCTTAAGTTATTCCACTGTAAAGGAAAATCTAAAAATTTCAGGACCCCCAAACTCTTTATGCAAAAATGAAGTTGGGAGGCTGAGTCAGACAACACCTTCTTCCAAATGAATAGCTGTTGCTGGAGTTATGCATTAGCGGGATCCCCATGGAGAGGTAAAAGGCCTCCAGCATATATGAATGATTGTCTCCACCGCTTATTCATGAGTAAATTATTTATTGATCTCCCATAATAAGGACAAGCCACCTGTAGCTTTCGGTCTACAAATCTAAGTCTAGGCCCTAAAACTAAAGTTCATCCCACACTGATAATGTCAATTATAAGCTTATCTTCCCAGCTGTGAAACAAAAATAAGAGATCAGTTCCTCCACCTACCCAAAGATGTCTGTATAAGTGACTCTTCCTCTGCTCCCCTTTTCTCTTCAAGCATTCACCTTATCTTACGTAAAATGTATATTTACTAGGCAGGAAACTAAAGTCTCACAAGTATGAAACCATTCGCCTGACTGCCCACCTGCCCCTCTTCTTAGATGCCTTCCCCACCTTGAAGGAATGTATAAATACTAAACCTCCTAAAAGCCTCTTTGAAAAAAAGCCCCAGGCTCTTCTGTGGTTTATGTTTTTTTGTTTTGTTTTGTTTTGTTTTCTGGGACATGTCCTAAATCTGGCTAAATAAACCTTGATTGACTGAGACTTTTGCCTCAGTCACTCATTTTGATTTTCACTGTGAAAGGAAAATATCTTGGGTCCCCAAAATCACTAAGGAAAACTCAAGCTGGAAACTTCTTAAGGCAAACCTGCCTCCCATTCTATTCAGTCACTTCTCTGCTCACTGAGATAGATGCTTATCTGATCTGCCTCCTTCGGAAAGGCTGATCAGAAACTCAAAAGAATGTAACCCTTTGTGTCTCACCTATGGTAGTGGGACGCTCCCTCCCCGCCTGGAGTCTTATTATCTTTGCTTCAAGTTGTCCCGCCTTTCTGGACCGAACCAATGTACTTCTTACCTATATTGATTGATGTCTCATATCTCCCTAAATGTATAAAACCGAGCTGTGCGCCGGCCACACTGGGCTCATCTCGTCAGGACTTCCCGAGGCTGTGTCACAGGCGTGTCCTCAACCTTGGCAAAATAAACCTTCTAAATTAACTGAGGCCTGTCTCAGACTCTTCTGCGTTCACATCACCATAGGATGGAATTGTCTGATACAAGTCCCTTTATTTCTTCAATGCTGAGAGTTCAGTCTCTGAAAAGAATCTGCACAGGGTCAAGCAATGCGAAGATCAGGACCTGGCCAGGGTTGGGGCAACGAGAGGGAAACAGCTGATAGCATTTTCCATGGCAGAGCAACCGATATGCAGAGGCAAACTAGTCAAACACTGGGGCCAAACACTGGGCTCCATCCACATATCATTTGTTTGGCTTTATGCCAGCTTCCTAAAAATTTTTGATTTAAATACAACCAATAAGCTGTTGATGAAGGGCGTTAACATCAACAACGTTTTCTTCCTTCTATCCTGGCCTCACTGAAGGACTGACTTCACAAGGCAGCCAGGGATTCTTTTAAAAACATAAAACATCGTGTCCTTGCTTTTCTCACATCCCTCCAATGGCTTCCCATCTTTTAAAGTAAAAACCGAAGGCCCTAGATCACCTGCAAGCTCTCTGTGGTTTGGAGGCTGCTCTTCTCTGACCTCATTTCCTACCCTCTTGTTCTGGCTCACTCTAGCTTGCCAGTTCTTATGTTCCTGGCATGTTCCTGCCTCAGGGCCTGTGCACTTCTCCTTCCGTTAATGGAATGCTCTTTCTCTATGTGGCCACATAACTCTCTTCATCATTTTATCCAGGTCTCTGCTCAAATGTCACCATTTTGGAGAGGCCCCTCCAACCATCTTCTCTGAACAACACTCCTCTCCTACTCTAATGCTTTCTTCAAAACATGTTTAACTAACATACTGTTGCCCAGTGTAAAGGCTGTGTGACCTAGCTGAATTTCTACCTTGTTCTCACGCTGCTTATCTTTAAAACACAGGATGCAGTCGGTAAGAAGTTCCCCTTGTAACCAGACAAGCTGAGAATGGTTAGAAGTGAGACAGCTGACTGAATGACCCCCCAAACACCTGATGCTTTATTTTAATTTCATTTCCATGCTAACTGACACTCCTACCAGCATAATGACAGTTGATAATCACCATGACAATAACCAGAAGAAGCTGTAAAAGGACAAAAAGGAAGGTGGCATGCTAGTTCTGAGAGGTTCACCAGCCATTTCCAGAGAAGACATAGGTATTCCTCCCCTTGTTTTTACTGTCCACCTCTTCATTAGAGAAATCCTATATTTTAGCCCCCTTACCTCTCGCTAGTTGAGAAGTTGATTTGTGAGCCACGCTCTCGCTTCTCCATTCCTTGGCCTTGTGGTTTGGGTATTGGCTCTGTGACACCGAACAGAGAAAGATCCCATCTGTGGGGCTACCGAGTTTATCAGAAAGTGTACCACAATGTAGATTCCATTCACGAGGAGAGTCTGTTTTGTTCTCTGCATCTCCAGCTCCTGACTTATAGAAGGTGCACAACATAAATTTCAGTTGAATGAATGAATGAATGCATGGAGTATCTATTATGTAACAACAAATTTTCTAGACATCATGTATATTAGTATATATGGGCATTTTATACACATATATATACATATATAAAATGTCTAACCTTTACAACTACTCAGAAAAATGTGATTATTCTAATTTTACAGAGAGTGAAACCGAGGTTTAGTAACCAAACACCTGCCCAGGTCTGACAGCTACTAAGTGGTAGCACCAAAATTCGCATTCATATTTATCTGATCCCAAATCTATAACTGCTATGCTTTACTATAAAAAAGCCACTCCTGTTTTTGATTATCTTAAATTCTTTGAAAATATATGAATTTTTTTAGGTGATAACTTTTCTATTAGGTCATAAAATTGTTGAAGTTAGAGACTATGTCTTTCTTATTCACTCTGTAAATAATTGTGGAGTCCCCATTTTTCTATCATTGATATAGAGCAATGAAGAAATCAGTCATGGTTTCTGCCTAAATCGAATCTATACCCAAGGATTCTTTATATTTACATTCTATTTCCAGCAGCTTCCATATTGCTGGCTCATGGAACATACATACAAGATGTATGCTGAATGAATGGTAAATAAATGCATGAGCTTTTCCTATACCCAGATAAGGTTCTGTTCTTCTATGCTAGTCAGGAGATATGCTCTTCTATTCTAATAAAAAGAGAAATGAACTTTGTTTGTATGAAGGTTAATCTAGAAAACTGCATGAAAAGTTTGAGAAGAAGTTAACAAGTTCTATTCTAGTCCACTTCTTCCTTCTAAATTGAGCATCTACTCCTCGCTGGTATAGTCTATGAATAGATATTCTATTTGTCTTGTTATGAATGACCAATCCTTACACCACAGGAGACTTATGACTATAAATAAAGATTAACTTCAAAATTACATCAGCAATTCAAGCATCTTATGGTGTACTAAAAGTAGATTAAAGTAATTATCATCAATGTGCCATTTTAAGCTGTAAGAAAAATGGTCACACTGTCATTTTGATAAATAATGCTGGTATGAGAGAATGTACATGTTTTAATTTTATCCTTAGGAGCTGCAAACCCACATCCATTTAAAAGCAGTCTGGGGTGACACAGTAGGCTTGTTGTTTGCCAGGGGAAAAAATCATTGTCATCTCCTTGAATAAATGTGCTGATGGCCACTGCTCAGTAATCCTTTTTCTTAAGTAGCAGATCTGTGGCTCCAACACAGGGTTATAATTGATTATCAGTACTTAACAGTCTTAGTGAGAAAGCTGTATATAAAATAGATTCAATATATAGGTTTAATATAAATGTGACACAATGCCAATCTACAATAAATAATCCTCATACCATGAAATGACCCAAGCCTCCTAAAATCCCTAATGCATCCTTGATCAAGTCTAAAATAGCTTCTATTTCAAAATGTGCATCACTTTTAATATTACGTCTTTGCCTGAAAATAACTTTGAGACATTATTTAGCCTTCTCTTTTTTTTCTTTCTTTTTAGTTTTTTGAGATGGAGTTTCCTTCTTGTTGCCCAGGCTGGAGTACAATAGTGTAATCTTGGCTCACCACAACCTCTGGCTCCTGGGTTCAAGCGACTCTCCTGCCTCAGTCTCCCAAATAGCTGGGATTACAGGCATGCACCACCACACCTGGCTAATTTTGTATTTTTGGTAGAGACAGGGTTTCTCCATGTTGGTCAGGCTGGTCTCAAACTCGTGACCTCAGGTGATCTGCTCACCTCCTCCCAAAGTGCTGGGATTACAGGCGTGAGTCACCGCACCTGGCTGCCTTCTCTCTTATTTCTAAAGAGGACCATGTTCACCACTTTGGTACTGGGAAATTAATTTTGTTTTAAAGCCACCAAGAAAAAGAGATTTCAGATTTAACCTTCTGGACCTATGAATTACTTACTGGACTGGGTAAAGCAAGACAATCTAATCTTGTACTTAGTCCTGGAGAGTTTGGCAGGATGGGGATCTAGCTGGCCTTTCCTCTTGGCAGGCTCTTCTGCCTCCAGAACTGGGAGACGGCACTGCCACCACCCAGGTCATTTCCTCTTCTTTGCATCTTCTCCAGGTGTAACGCTGCTCTTGGCATATGGAGTGTGCCTAATAGTTCTTTTTAAAAAATGAAAATTCACTTCGTAGTTTTTCTTCTTGGAACCATGGTTTTCATTAAATAATGTTACAGGTCACACTCCCTGAGAAATAGTCTCTGAGGCTCTGGAACTGGCATGCAGAAAGTTTAGTGGTAAATTTGTTAATTGGGGTTAATCCCTATGAGAGATTAGGAAAGCCTGACTGGGGAGAAGGAGAAAGTAACTGTGATGCAGTTGCAAAAGATAACTGACTCCGTCGACTGCTTTGGAGCTGAGGTGGAACTGCTAGGCTGTCCTCACCGCAGAAAAGGGGGATCAGCCTTTGCGCCTATTCAGGTATCAATTATTAGAAGCTAACTGGTCCTGGGAAGGGAGCAAACATTGAGAAAGGATGCTTCCTTCAATTTTTGAATTTTCAGTTCAATTTCTGGACAGGTCGCAACTCTGAGTCATCAGCTTCCAACATTTGTGGAAGCTATGGGAACACCTGTGTAGGTCCTAAAGAGAGCTGAGGTGGCCCACTACTGCATCCACTGCAAATAAACACTTTAGCCATAGTATCCACTGTAAATAAATATTTATTGAATGAATTTATTGTTACAACTTTTAAAGATAGGTGCCTCCAACATGATGAAGTGGAGGAAGAAATAGTTATATACTGAAAAACATTGTGACTGGAAAGGTGAGATGGGATGAAGAAGCAGCTTATGGTGGTACAGAGGGGAGGTTTAAATTTTGTGATATCTATACAATCGACAGCAGAGGAAGAAGCAAGAATTGTAACAATAAGGGGGAGATAGAAGAGAGTTGGGAAGTCTTCCTAATTCTCCAGACTGATCATGCCTTGTGTATTATGAGAGGCAATGATCTATGTTTTTCTTTACATCCCCAGCTTGCACCATCACTCACTCTCTGCTATTTGCTGTTCTGCATACATGGAAGACATATCTTAGCATCCATTGCTCCTTTAACTTTTTTGCCTACAATGTCCCCATCTCTACACATTTCAAACATTTATTTATCATTAAATAAAGATTTAGATCAAGGATCTGCCCATCCTTAAGCTTTCTCTGAATACGCTTCTCCTGCTTCTTGAGAATCTACAGCTTCCTCCTTTACGTGGTCTCCCCAATGCATATTCTCCAATCATTTCTTAGCTTAACATTCAGCTCTCTTGCTTCGACTAAAAACACTTTGAGAGAAAGAAATCCTATATCTTGTTGGATAACTATGAACTGATATTGTGACTGGAAAGTGGTAGTCACCGTCTTTTGGCTGAGTTAATGAATTACATAGGACCTGAGTAGGATTCCAGTGGTTAAAGAGGACTCAGTGGACACTGTAATTTAGCAGGACATAATACTCAAGGACAAGAAAAAACAATATGTCAGGTAATTTTATAAAGTTGTTAGCAAGACTTTTCTAGCTGGGGCAGAGGAGTCAAGCAGGCAGAAGGTAAGGTAGATGAGTGTCAGATTGGAGAGGACCTTAAACACTTGGATAAGAAGTTCACACTTAGGCATTTTAGTTAATGGTTTCCCAATGTAGGCATCTTTCCAAAGTCTCATTTAAAGACTAAAAAAGTGACTCATGTGGTGTACAGAAGATCTGAGTGGTCTGTCAGACCAGTTAGGCAGTTATTGTAATTACCTCGCATAAGGTGGAAGGAAACTCATTTTCAATGAGCGGTGTAACAGGTAGTGTGGGGGACTTATTATCCAGTTAGGTCAAACCCAGAACAGGTCAGAAATGGAGCATGGCAGGATACAGCAGACAATGCAGAAGGTGGCCAATAGTGACAAAACAAAGGCTGCGTCATCTTCTGGTGAGATGCTGACAGATAATCTCACACTTCATCATCTAGGAGGCTGGCTTTCAGGTGGGTGGAACAAGAATTCAGAGAACTTGGAAGCAGGTAATAGGTAGAGTCCAGCAAGCCAGCTGGCAGTAAAACAATCTGGCAGAAATAATGCGAAGCTGATCATATATCAGGATTTAGGAGATAGAATCCAGTTATTGGGAATACTAGAGAGAACAAGATAGACTCCAGGAGTCTAGCACCAGGTGAAGTACCAAGACAGAAAGTCAGTTACTGAGATTGGGGCACAAGGCATGAGGTGATCACAGTAACAGGTAGCTTTAGATGTGTAAACTTTGTTCTTAGCCACTGCCAAAGGAGGTATACTCAGTGACCTCTCACAATGGGGTCTTCTTTTAAGGATATGCAGAGATTAAAGAAGAGAGGAGTGGACATGCAGCCCCCAAGAGCATTTGGGGTCCAACCATAGCTTTACTAGTCTGACAGCAACCCTGGACACCCAATAAGGATTCTAAGGGTTGTTGCCTCAAGAATGGCATTGACCAGAAGAACTTGGCTATTACTGAAGATTACCACTGTACACTTCCATGCCTTGTTTCTGCTTGTGGTTTCTTCTTACTGCTTTCTGTCTGTGTAACTTCCTGCTTCTGGCTGTTCATTAGCTCCCTTTGAATGTTTTATATTCAAATTTCCCAAGAGGGGCTCCAGTTGGCAGCATTAGTCAGTGTTATAGCGATTTGGCAGGACTGCCTCATAAATGTACTTAATGCGCTACTCACAAGGCTATAACCTGTGACCCTTAGGTCAGAGGCCATCACTGGCCAGGGCAGCTATTCTCCTGGTGCTTGGATTACTTGATCAGCTTCCTTTTGCCAAAAGGAGTAAAAGCTGGCAGGCCTGAAGAGACAGAATGGACTCTTCCACTCCACCAAAACCGGAGTAAAAAGTCAAGACAATAGCAACAGGAAGACCAATGCAATGTTGACTTAGAGTTTCAAAAATCCAAACCACTAGGCAGGTAGTTTCAAAGTGATGTATGAGAGAGGAACATTATGAAGACTTGGCAGGGATTGGCTGTTAAGTAATTTGAGTTTTCTCATGTCTTCCCTTCTTCCAGAAAAATCTCTTAACAAAGCCATTTAAAAGGGTTTCACACATTGTAGAAATGAGAACTAAAAGGAAAGTTCTTAGGATTGAGGCCTATATGCCATCTTTTGTTTTCAGTATTATATGAAGACTACAATCAGCAAAAGTTCGTAACAAAATAAATGTTCCAGGAAAGGTAGAGATGATGTCAAATTTGGTAAAATAAATAAACAACAGCAACAACAAAAACACCAAACAAAAACAGACATTCTTAATCAATAATATTCCAAACAAAATTTAATACCAAGCCAAAAATTAATATAAGCTTCATTCATATTTAAAAAAAAAACACCAAGAGGTTTGCAAACATCCCATTTTAGAATGAACCAAGACAGAAGAGATCCATATCTACTTTTAGTACCTTATAAATCCAGTAGGGTAAGAAGGGGTCTACACTGATATTTAAACATATAGAATCTGTTAAATCTAAAAAGGGTCAAACAAATAAATATTTTAGGCAAGAACTTGAAGAAAAAATGTCAAAGTTTCTTTTTTTTTTTTCATCATTCCTACACAACAATACATTTTACTTTTCTTAATCACTTTGTAATTTATAAAACTCTTTACATTCTTTAACTAATATGATTTTTACCAAAACCTTTTGCATACAGGGAAACTGAGGTCCAGTAAAGTGATTTGCCCAAGGTCAAATGACTAGTAAGTGGCCAAAACAGAATTTAATCCCAGAACTTCTTTGATTTGCTGCTTTTTCCTTCATAAATCCTTTTTGTTCTCAGGAAGAGCTAGATAAAAGGAGACACAAATGATAAAGCATTAGAAGTACATTAAGTTGTTTCTACTTTATTAATATGTATCTTATTTAATGGTATTCAGGAATTCTCCATAAAATGAAACTATATTTTCTTTAACTCCCTATGCTGCACAGTAACTACCTGGCTTCTTAGAATTCTTTCTCAAGAGTACCAAGAATTCTAGCAATGCCATCCTAATTCCAGCCTCAGATTACACTCATATAGCAATAATCATACTTCTTGAAAATATGGTTTGTAATTTACAGGTGTTTATACACATACCATTTAAACACAAGTAAGTCTCTTGTTTTATCCACACTCCTCTCCTAAATGGCAGCTCTGTTTATGTCATGCAAGTTTAAACAAAGCAATAGGACAATACTATGTATACATTCTAAAATACATTTTAAAAAACTTTTCATGATTACATAAATCCTTTCAGATCAACCTCAATACTATCTCTTTGAAATTTTCATATAAAACATATACACTCAGAATATATTCAGCTTTCAAAAGTACAAGCTAGAATCACTGTGAATGTTAGAATGACTGAAATTTTTTTTTTTTTTTTTTTTTTTTTTTTTTTTTTGGAGACGGAGTCTCGCTCTGTCACCCAGGATGGAGTGCAGTGATCGGATCTTGGCTCACTGCAAGCTCCGCCTCCCGGGTTTACGCCATTCTCTTGCCTCAGCCTCCCCAGTAGCTGGGACTACAGGTGCCCGCCGCCTCACCCGGCTAGTTTTTTTGTATTTTTTAGTAGAGACGGGGTGTCACCGTGTTAGCCAGGATGGTCTCGATCTCCTGACCTCGTGATCCGCCCATCTCGGCCTCCCAAAGTGCTGGGATTACAGGCTTGAGCCACCGTGCCCGGCTGACCGAACATTTTTAATATGTAGTTTTTGAGTGATTGTCAGGCACTGTGCTAGACACGGAGGGTGTATGGTCATGAATAAGACGGATGCGGCTCTGTCCTCACGGAGCTTACATTCTGCTGGGGAAGTTGGAAATAAATGATTAAGCAAATAAAGAAAGAAAATAAGCTCAGTGCTATGAATAAAATAAGCAGATTTCTATAGTAGAAAATGAGGAGCGACAGGTGAGTTAGAGAACTTTTCTTTAAGTAAGTGCCAGTTGAACTGAAGTCTGGGGAAAGAAATGTCAAAGGGTCAAGGGAAAGAGATATCCAGGCAGAGAGAACAACTAGTACAAGACTGAGTTGGTGAAGAGCTGGGCGTTGGGGAACCAAGAGAAACTAGCATGTCAGGCACTTAGCGTGAGCGATAGGGAAGAGGGCTGAGAGGCCTTTAGAGTCCTGTTCAGAGACAGGACTGGCTGGATTTCCTAGGCCAACTAAGAATCCCTAAGCCTAGCTGGGAAGGTGACCGCATCCACCTTTAAACACAGGGCTTGCAACTTAGCTCACACCTGACCAATCAGAGAGCTCACTAAAATGCTAATTAGGCAAAAACAGGAGGTAAAGAAATAGCCAATCATCTATCGCTTGAGAGCATGGCAGGATGGACAATGATCGGGATATAAACCCAGGCATTCGAGTGAGCAACGGCAACCCTTTTTGGGTCCCCTCGCTTTGTATGGGAGCTCTGTTTTCACTTTATTAAATCTTGCAACTGCACTCTTCTGGTCCATATTTGTTACTGTTGGAGCTGAGCTTTCGCTTGCCGTCCACCACTGCTGTTTGCCGCCGTGGCAGACCCACCGCCTGCTTCCATCCCTTGGGATCCAGCAGGGTGTCAGCTGTGCTCCTGATCCAGCGAGGCACCCATTGCCACTCCGGACTGGGCTAAAGGCTTGCTATTGTTCCTGCAGGGCTAAGTGCCCGGGTTCATCCTAATCCAGCTGAACACTCGCTGCTGGGTTCCACCGTTCTCTTCCATGACCCACGGCTTCTAATAGAGCTATAACACTCACTGCATGGCCCAAGATTCCATTCCTTGGAAACCCTGAGGCCAAGAACCCCAGGTCAGAGAACACGAGGCTTGCCAACACCTTGGAAGCGGCCCACCATCTTGGGAGCTGTGTGAGCAAGGATCCCCCAGTAACACTGTGAGCTGGGATGACATTGGAATTGGAATTTATAGAATATCAAGAATTGTAGTGTTCATTGTATCCTGAGGGGAGCTTCCAAAGGCCCTGGGAATCCAGGAGATGGTCATGGTGGGCTGGATAAAGCACTCCACAAGTCCAGTGGAGCTTTCTGAGCTTTCGGACTCCTTGACAGGCTTGCCTTGCCAGAAACAGGTGTCCAGGCCACAGCCACAACAGGAGACCTCCGTGGACTGACAGCAGTGTTCCCTGCTACTCCTGCTGGGCAGGGAGACCAAGGGAGGAACTTTCTTCATTTTGTTTCCAGCAAGGGGACTCAGGACAGACGTCTAGCCCAGGGTCAAACCAAACTATATGAAAACTTAAAAAAACTACTGTCTTAGAGAAATTCTCCTTCAGAAAGAAAGAATGTGTAATGGCACTATAAGCAAAGCAATGTTTATAAGAGCTGTGTGTGGCAGCAGAGAATCTCTACCCGCCCCCCAAGTAGAAATAAACGTTACTCTGCTGTCTGTTAAAAGTATTTTTTCCTGTGTTAATATGTGAATTGCCACACATTTCCATGGAGATTTGTAATGCAATTTTTCTGAAATATGAAAGGTGATTTGAGAATGATGGCAGCAGTCAGGGCATGCTAACCCTGAAGGAAAACTTTGTTTTTTTTTTTTTCAGGTGGCCATCATCATCCAGATCTGGAATTGCTCCCAATGTGTAAACAGTGCAAAGACTCCCTTGTGTATGAGTTTATTCTGAACAGCTAAAGATTTGTAACTATGGAAACCAAAGTGCAAAAATAATTATTGGGCTTAAAACATAAGTTAGTTATTAATCATATTGTTTTCAGGTAATGTACACACACAGTCTAACTGGCCATAACAGCGAATAGATCTTTATGGTCTCTGATGAAAAGTTAACAGAATGACCATGAATTTTTGTTAAAGGCCAGGTAGATTCAGATGTATTTAATTACATGTCCAGCTCTTAATAAGCTCTACCAACAAAGAAATGAAATTACATGGATAAATAAAATAAAACTGTATTTTCACAAATAGCTAAATTCCCTTACTATTTGTTAGCCCTTCCCATCCTTACAAAGGACATGAGCAAAAACCCTAAACCTTTTGCCTTTTCCATAAACCAATTCCAGACTGGCTGATTTTTCTTTTCAAGTTATTCCTATTCACTTGAATATTTCTATTCAAGTGTTTTCAGTGAAGGTTTCAGACAACAAAAAATCAGTCTGCCATTTAGAAAGAAAAAAAAAACAAACATGAGGGAGGGGGATGAAGAGGAAAGTGTTATAGTCTTCTAGGGTGTTGTGGTAGGCAGCTTCCGACTGGCTTCTGATAATTACTGCCTCCTGGGACCCACATTTCTGTGTAATCTCTTCCCCTTGAGTGCATCTCTGGACTTAGGGACTTGCTTGTAAGAAACAGAATGGGGTAGAAGTGCGAGGATGTTGCTTTCATGATTGGATTATAAAAAACGACATCCTCAGCCAGATGCAGTGGCTCACGCCTGTAATCCCAGCACTTTGGGAGGCTGAGGTGGGTGGATCACGAGGTCAGGAGATGGAGACCATCCTGGCTAACATGGTGAAACCCCATCTCTACTAAAAATACAAAAAAATTAGCCAGGTGTGGTGGCAGGCGCCTATAGTCCCAGCTCTTCGGGAGGCTGAGGCAGGAGAATGGCGTGAACCTAGGAGGCCGAGCTTGCAGTGAGCTGAGATCGCGCCATGGCACTCCAGCCTGGGTGACAGAGCGAGACTCTGTCTCAGAAAAAAACAAAACAAACAAACAAAAAACAACAACAAAAAACCCCCAAAAAACAAACAAACAAACAAAAATGATGTCCTCCATCTGCCAGCATCATCTCTCTCACTAGACTATCTCTTGCTCTCTCATCTGCTCTCTGTCTCTGATGAAGCCAGCTGCCAGGTTGTGAGATGCTCTCTGGAAAGTCCTATATGGTAAGGAACTAAGGGAGGTCTTCAGCTCCTGAGTAACTGCACCCTCAATCCAACAATGTTAAAGAACTGATTCCTACCAACAGCCATGTGGGTGGTCTGAGAATCAGATCCTCCCCAGTCAAGCCTTCAAGTAAGACTGCAGTCCTGGCTGAAACCTTAACTGTGGCCTTGTGAGAAACTCTAATGCAGAGAACTCAGCTAAGCTGTGACCAGATTCATAATCCACATAAATTGTATTATAATAAATACATGTTGTTTTAAGCGATGTTTGAGAGTAATGGATTACACAGTAATATGTAACTAATACAGGAGCTTTCAAATTACTCTCATAAGTGTGCTCACTGCCCCCACTTTATCCTGGTAACTTGGCACAGCACCACAGATTTTGAAACATTCGACCATCCTCCCTAGTATGATCAACTCTTCCATTCCTATCTTCTATTTACTTGAAAGCCAATAGCTCATCTTTATACTAAAAAAAAAGTACTTGACTAATTGAGAATTTATAGTACAGGTAGGCCACCATATTTGTGAATTGAGTTTTGTGGTTCTAGGTATGTGGCATACTTGTTTACTCTCTATGAATTGTTCTAGGCATGTGGCATACCTATGGCAACTATAATAGAAGAATTGTAATTTCATAAAGGAACTAGGAGAGGTATCAAGACACAACAGTAGAAAGTGGGACAAAACTGGCAAGATAATGAAAAGTGGAAGTGTTGGAATTGGACAACTCAGGGTTTCAGCATAAGTTATGAATGTATAAGTTCTTTGATTTAGGAGAAAAAGATTAAACTTTCAAGGCCCTCAAAGTTTCTCATTTGTATAAAGGGAGATAGCATCAACTGATGTAAATAAGAATCTGGGACTTGGGACTCAGTAAGTGGTAACTTATGTATTTCTTCCTTGCAAAGACAAGAGCGGAAGAAACTTTCTACATGAATTCACATTATTTACTTTTCCATCTTATACCGTGCGTTGGTTTTTGTGGAGTTTGAAGCTCATTTCTGGTTTTCTTACATCTCAAGTTGACAAGATGTAGTAGTCAATAGATTTTGCATTCATTGTGAAGTCTAAATTTAATCTCTGATGGATGGAAAGAATAAACCATATTTGATTTTAGAAAGGCAGTTGTTCTCTTTCCATTTTCATATGAGATATATGAAGTCTCCATCAAGTTGTCTATATTTTGCACCCCTCCTCCCCACCTCTACCTTGTGTCTTGGAGGCAAGGCAGACATAGAGGGAGAGTTGACATAACCTGGTCTGTTTCAGCTGTGCTGAATACCAGGGCTATATTGTCAGGAATAAACTTACAACTGAGGGCAAGCAAACCTAAATGCATTCACGTGGAAACAGGGTTTAATTTAGATAAAGAAATTTTCTCCCCAAGATGGCTCACTAATTGCAAGCCCAAATCTTATGAGTAGATTTGAACATTGGGCTTTTCTAAGTAGCACATTGTCCATTCATCCTCCAGTAACATTCAAGATATGAGTGGATAGGGATGTATTTTAGAGTTTTTGTCAGACCACTTGTTGTGTCAGTGAGTAAATCCTGTCATGCAATGGGACACACTGAACAGTAATAGTACAAGCGTGTTGCTCAAAGTCCATTGTTTTTAGCTAATTTGGAGAATTTCTGTGCTGCAGACATCTTGAGTTTATCCAAAAGTCCTTCTATGTTAAGAGCACCTACTTAAGAACCATAGGTTCATTAGTCTTACTTGAGAGACTCTTTCATCTTAGGATTTGTTTCAGGATCCCCCAGAACCAATTCTTTTTTTTTTTTTTTTTTTTTTTTTTTGGGGGGGGGATGGCGTCTGGATCTGTTGCACAGGCTGGAGTGCCGTAGCACGATCTTGGCTCACTGCAACCTTCATCTCCTGGGTTCAAGCGATTCTACTCAGCCTCCTAAGTGGCTGGGATTACAGGCATACACCAACATGCCCAGCTAATTTTTTTTTGTATTTTTAGTAGAGATGGGGTTTCACCATGTTGGCCAAGCTGGTCTCGAACTCTTGACCTTGTGATCTGCCCACCTCAGCCTCCCAAAGTGCTGGGATTGCAGGCTTGAGCCACTGCATCCAGTCAGAACCAGTTCTTTTGAGTTTTTTTTCTGATAACAACCCTTCTCTTTGGTGTCTGGTTTTGTGGGATGTTTGTTCAGAGGGACTTGTGTTCAGCTTCCCAGATCTCCTTCACCTGCATGGTCCCTTCTCTGAACACAGGCCTCCGGACTGTTCCCAGGCCTAGACTTCGCTTGTCTCTCACTGGGCAGGGCGGAGCTGGTCAAAAAGGGAAACAATTCAGCAGTGTAAAACGACTTAATGCATGTCCTTTGACTGAATGGTTGTCTATTTGCTTAAAAAGCAAAAAGATGGTTATATTTTACCCTTCCTGTCTCTCCTGTAAGCTTCTTTAGATCATACCTGATTGATATTTGTATCTTCCAGAGTGCCCATGCTGTTTGGATCGTGTGCAGTTTAATATATGTATTTCTTGAGAGTGAGAGAAGAAAAGGAATCAGCATTTATAGGATCCTGTGTGTTAGTATTTTACATATGCTATCTATTCAGTATTAACAAAGATCCTTTCCTTTCATTTATGGAAGAAGAAAGAATTTATTCAAGAACAGGTAGCCAATATGCAACAGAGAAGATGTAGAATCCAAGGCTATCTGATACAAAGCCTGTATAATATCTTTTATTCCTCACCAATGTGGTTTCAGTGTGGCAATCTTGTGAGATTTTTTTCCTGCAGTTTTTATCATTGAACCCTGTATAGACCTTTCTGATTATGGGACAATAGCAGTCTGGGAAAATTGCTGAAAGCTTAAGAGTCGATTTGCAAAAATTTAATTGATAGAAGCAACAAATGTATTTTAAATCACTCACTTTGCATTCTTTCAGTCTATGATTTCTTCTTCATTTTGATGAATTCTTTGTCATATTTTGGAAATAGTACTGACAATGTATTAGTGTGAACAGGAGGAAAAGATATAATGATGCCTCCAATTGTAAGAGTTTTAATGATCTAGACATATTCTCATCACTTTATTTTACATTATACTATTCTCATATAAAATAGTAGTATTTAAAATATTACTACCCTTTTAGAAAAACCCAATAAAAATAACCATTTTCCTCATTACAAGTGATAGGTTTTTTAAAATCAACTTTAATTTTTACTGTAAGTTTCGGGGTACATGTGCAGGATGTGCAGGTTTGTTACATAGGTAAACGTGTGCCATGGTGGTTTGCTGCACCTATCAACCCACCACCTGGGTGTTAAGCCCAGCATGCATTAACTCTTTTTCCCAAGGCTCTTCCTTCCCCAACCCCACCCCCCAATAGGCCCCAGTGTGTGTTTTTCCCCTCCCTGTGTCCATGTGTTCTCATTGATCAACTCCCATTTATAAATTTTTTTAAATGAAGAATGCTGCTTAAATAAAAGCATACTAAAAAGGTGGTAAAAAATAAAAAAAAACTCTGTTAAATAGTTAAAATTGGCATCACTGGATGAAAGTGAATTTTAAATGAAAATGTAAAAAGAAAATTTTAAAAATTAATGCTTTATAAATAGTAAAAGCACTCCAGGATACAGAAAAGTTACTAATACATCAACCAGTAGTTGAAAACACTAAATAAAATCTGACAAGAAAAATATAAATTCATGAAGGCATTGCTAAATGAGCAGAACATGCATAATTGGTGGAGAATACATTTTAAAAACTGTCTGAAAAGTAAACAAAAAAGGATTCAAATATTCAAAAAACAGTGAAACACTTTTGAAAAAATGCTTAATACTGTAAACAAAATTCAGAGACCACTCTATGGTGTACAGAATTTACCAGAGAAGAAAAATCAACCCGGCAAAAATAGCCATTTTAAATTGATTGGTTGTTTTGAACATCTGGCATAGAGAGCTTTGTTCTTTCTATGAACACATACACACCTTCCTTGTCTGTCGCCTGCAGTTTTAGTAGAGTGCTTCTAACTCACTCACTTGAACCTTCATCTTTCAGATAGACTCATTGAAATTCCAGAGATTTGGCATTTCAAGTCAGGTGGAAATTACCCCTCCCACCTTTGTTCCCAATAGTCTACTGTTTTTTCATTTAAGCTGTTTACCTCCATTTCGAGGTAATTTTGATAGCATTATTGTGTCCTTCTAATCTTCTTAGCTAGGAACTTCCCCTGTCCTCCCTGACTGTTTTGTGCATGTGGCTGAAATGGACAGACCTAGTCTTAGAACTTCATCTCTAGTCTCAGACATATTTCCATATGACTAGTTCATTTCAATCCTAAAAGCCTTCTTGCTGTTTGACTAACTCCATGCTTTTTGCCCCAATCTATTTTCTCCATAAGGAGTCTCTTAAGCTCTTCACATCTTTTTGAACAATACCTTATTTGTAGACCAGAAATCATAGAAAGGACATCATCGTGACTAATCTGATAACTGATCATATCCCATTGCAAACTACAAACAGCATGTGACTTTTGTAACTCACATTGATAAAACTCTTTGAAAAATTATGGCTTTTTACTGCAGAATATTATAATGTGGATTTTTAAAAAGAAAACTTGTTTCATCCAATTTAAGGTATATGGATTAAAATAAAGGCAATTGAGAGATGTGATGATTATATACGTCTGGCTCAAACAATTCAGAGATGATAAGTCAATAATGTCCCAAACAGCTCTGTTTTACTTCCCATTGTCTCTCATGATGATAATTGAGTCAGAACTTTTAAAAAGCCCACAAGATTTCTCATTGTTAATATTTCCATGTAAATCTTATGGGAATAGGTATTGAGGAGCATTATTAGAGGAGGTGGAAGGGAGAGAAAGAACAATTCCTGTTCCTTCACTGTGAGGGAGAATGCATAAATACAGCCTAATCTGCCCGACAGGGAAAATGGAGTTATTGGGGCTGAATGACAATTACATTGTACCGTTTTGGTTTAAGTAATTCATGAGTCAACATCATTGTGCTACTCAGGTTATTAAAATAAATAACAGAGGAATGAAAAATTAGGCCATCAATTTGTCAAACATATTGCCAATCTGGTTATTATGAGCCTTAAAATAGGTATTGCATTTCTAGTAATCATTCCAGATATTTTATAAGCTGATTATAGCAATTCTTGGACACTGAGTTTTCAGGATTTTTAGAAAAAGTATTTTAATAAATAGACATGGATGATGTGGTTAAATGTTTGCCCAAGCCTTTTTAACTTAATCTATGCTCTTGATCGAACAAAGTAAGGTCAAACACTGATTTATTAGGTAAGCATTATATAAATTCAATTAGGTTAAAACTCCACTTCATTTTATAGAGTACTCTTTATAGAACCAGGAAATAGTATAGAGTATATTTTGTTTTATGTCATTTTTATTCTTTATCCCAGTGATAACTACAGTTTTAAGTGTATATTTTGAGTGAATGCATAAAGTAAAGATTGATTAACAGATTTAAAGTATAATATATGTACAATTTTATCTGGTAAGAAGGGACTATACTAATTATATGAAAACTATAATTAATTAATTTTAAATTATAATATTGCATAATTGTTTCTTTACAGATTCAGAGTAATCTTGCTTGGCATATTGTTATTATTAATTAAGTTAGAAATCCAAATAATTTCTGGTTTCTTTTTATTGTAGACATCACAAAAAGAGAGAGCTATATAATTAAGAGAGCTAGATGAACTATATACTATATGTGTCTCTTAAGAAGAGGGCTTAATCTGCAATTGGGTGCTTATCTTGGAAGAGTTATAGAATTTATCTGGAGATTTAATATGGAGTAAATATTAGTTACAGTCCCAAATTTTCAATTCCCTGATACCAATACATACAGTTCTATTAGATCGTAAAATTCAGAGTATTCAGTTCTATCAGTCAGGATAGGTTAGGTTATGCTGCTGTAAGGAGCAATACATGCATTTCAGTGGTTTAAGACAACCAGGTTTATTCCTCATTAATATTACATGTCTATCACAGGTGAGTTGAGTATTCTGCTCCATGTTGTCCTTTATTTATCACCTGGGCTAGAACATTGCTGGTCTCCATGGCAGAGGGAAAGCCTAGTGAATTGAGCACTAGCTCTTCTTAATACCTTTATTTATTTGCTGAGAATTTCTATTTTAAAATTTATTTCAAAAATATTCATGATTTCTCACCAAGCATTTTAACAAAAATCATCTTAAAGTCTTTGTTAGGTAATTCCAACATCAGTGTCATCTTGGCCTTGGCATCTGCTGATGGTCTTTTTTCTTATGAATTTTTGATGTTACTTGTACGTTGAATAATTCTGGATTGCATGCTGGACATTTTGAATATGTCTTGTTTAAATCCACTGGAGAATGTTGATATTTTTTAAGATTAGGAAAATTGTTAGGTTCAGGCCGTAAGTTCCATTTTTCCTTCCGTAGGCTGTAGTGCCAATATCAGGTCAGTTTCAAAGTCTTTATACTGCACTTCAGGTGTTTCTGGCCATGTCCTATGCAATGGGTAGTCTGTGACTCAGTGGTGGTAGTCTATCTCTTCAGTTCACAGTCTTTGGTATGCAAATTAGTATCAGATCCATGGGTGTGAGGCTCTTAGAGGAGACCTGGAGTTTATAGAAAAGGTTATGGGATTACTTTTATGGGATCGAGCTCTTCCCTGTCTGCTATCTCCCAGCATTTTCTGCCTCCCTGGGTTTCCTCATTTCAGAATTCTGGCCCAAATCTTGGGGCTTTAGTTGCCTCACTTTGCTGAACACTTCTGTGTTTGGGCTGCTCTGGGACCAAACCACTAAAGGATAGAGAAAGAAAAACAGCAATGAGTTGGCCCCATGTTTTTTTAGTCTCAGCTCTTCCGACTGGAGAGGAAGGTCCCCCTCCTTCAGAGATTTGGCTGTTGCCAGCTCCCATCGGTGGCCACTGCCACCCGCACAGTGGGATTGCCTGGAGGACGGAGGATAAAAGAGTGGAAGAAGAGTGAGGAATAAAAGGAGGGATTCCCATGTTCTCTCTGACTGTTCAAAGTTCCCATTTTAGCTCTTCAGGCCAGAATTAGAGGAGGACTGTTCCTGGGGCTCTCTCTTTGCCACAGTGCTTACTTATGTCAAGTCTGGGCTGGGTGATGTTGAAGAAAAAAAAAAAGGAGACCCATTGCTAGTATAATGGGCTTCAAAGTAGTTCAAACAGCACTTCAAAGTAGTTCAAATAATTTCAGGATGATTTAAACTAGTTCACTTCACATTCTTATATTCTTCCCCGACGTATCTGCTGAAATTTGCTTTCCAAAGACCTCAAATAGCTGCTCTATGACTTCTGTTCAGGTTTTATAGTTGCATCAAGTGTGAGAGATGGGCGAAGTGAGACTTGTATCTTACCTGACACTGGATCTGGTACTGGCTCTTAATCACCCAGAAATGACATGTTACCTCCATTCCCATTTTATTAGCCAGAGGAAGTCAAATGGTCACACCTGTCTCCAAGAAGAAGGGAAGTGCAACACTACTATCTTCCCTAAAGGAGAGTCAGAAATATTTGGTAAATAGTACTCATGGGTACTAGTGCAATCAAGTTTTGAGCTCTAGGGTGAGGCTTCACTTTGAATAAGCTCAAGCACCAACTGAATACACCTAAGCTAGAGGATTTACAGCTCTCTAGAAGATATGTTTGGGTCTCTATACCATTACAATATAATTATCTTTATGGGATTATCTATATCGAAATCTACTTATAAGAAGAATTGGCTGGGCACAGTGGCTGATGCCTGTAATCCCAGCGCTTTGGGAGACTGAGGCAGACAGATCATGAGGTCAAGAGATCGAGACCATCCTGGCCAACATGGTGAAACCCCATCTCTACTAAAAATACAAAAAAATTAGCTGGGTGTGGTGGCATATACCTGTAGTCCCAGCTACTCAGGAGGATGAGGCAGGAGAATAGCTTGAACCCAGGAGGTGGAGGTTGCAGTGAACTGAGATTGCACCACTGTACTCCAGCCTAGTGACAGAACAAGACTCTGTCTCAAAAAAAAAAGATTCCATGATAACATACTCCACTCATATAATCTTGAACCCATGCATAGCTACAAGATAAAAGAATATGTTTCATAAATTCCAAAGATAGTATCTATAAGGAAGAATATCTGTATAGTTGAATATTAACTAGAAATGCAATATAACTGACAGGACAAAACAGAATTTAGTGGACAAAACATTGCATTTAGTGTCATTAGATTTATTGGTACTCAAAGATTATATACGTAATATATACTACATATTTATTAATATATAAGTTGCTAATTAGAGGCTGTTAGCTCCTTAATTTCTTCTTGTCTCTCTTTACTTTGAGAAAAAAATATCTGTATTGTGGAAAGAACTAAATGTTACTATCATTATTTTGTTGTACTGAACAACTTTATGATATTATACCTTTGATTCTGTAGGTAGTTCCATGTTCTCCTAGTTTTCTGTTTATACCTCAGAATATGGTGAACTTCATTACAATGCAGCTTCTCTATTTTTCTACAGTTTTTGCAATCTGCTGGGTCATTAAATGTGAAACCAAAAGAATAATCAGTGCCAAATTATTCCAGAGCGAATATGGACAAAAACTCCCAGGAAAGGGGGATAGGAAAGGAAATAGAAAATAAAATGAAGGCCAGCACCGTGGCTTGCTCCTGTAATTCCAGCACTTTGGGAGGCTGAGGAAGGCGGTTCACCTGAGGTGAGGAGTTTGAGACCAGCCTGGCCAACATGGCAAAACCCCATCTCTAATAAAAATACAAAAAAAAATTAGGCGGCCTTGGTGGCGGGCACCTGTAATCCCAGCTACTAGAGAGGCTGAGGCTGGAGAATTGATTGAACCCAGGAGGTGGAGGTTGCAGTGAGCCAAGATCACACCACTGCACTGCAGCCTGGGCAACAAGAGCGAAACTCTGTCCCCCGCACCTCCCTCAAAGAAAAGGAAAAAGAAAAGAAAACAAAAGTAAAGAAAAGAAAAGAAAAGAAAAGAAAAGAAAATGAAGGGCAATGGTGATGGACACATATCAGTTGTTTTGCCTCTTTTATCGTTTCTTTCCTACACTTATAGCTGTCAATCCGTGTAGATTTGTTCCAGGACCTCTTGTGAATACCAAAATCCACAAATATTCAACTTCCTTCTATAATATGGCATAGTATTTGCCTAAAACCTATGCACATCATCTGGTATACATATCTAGATTATTTATAACGCCTAATGCAATGTAAATAGTTGTTATACTATATTGTTTAGGAAATAATGACAAGAAAAAATGTATATGTTCAGTACAGATAATTCTTAAAAATATTTTTGATCCACAGTTGGTTAAATCCTTGGTTGGGAACCCAAAGGATATTAGCCCATAAAGAGATAATTTAATATAATACATGCTAAGATAAAGGCTTGTAGAGGGTAATATATAATGGTATAGTATCCATGGCCTGGAACACTATCATATCTGAAGAATTTTACATATTTTACCTTAACTAGCTCAACGAATAAAGAAAGAAAAAACTTGTATATCCATTTTAAAGATAAGGATACTGAGGTTTAGAAGAGTAAATGACAGGTCCATAAATGGAATCTATGTCTTTCAATTTCAAATTCTCTTATCTTTCTATGATGGTCTGCTACTTTAACATATATAACCATTTATAAGCCATCAACCTCTAGCATGTTGTCGAATTGGGAAATATTACAATCTCATTAAAATTGATTCTAGAAACCTCCAAATCAGTCTTGGGTGTAGCTTACCTGCAATGTTCCACACCTATCCCACTTAGAATAGTTTGCTTTCCCTATTTTTCTGTTATAATAAGTTTCCTCCCCCTCTAAAAACAAAACTTTCATTTTACTTGACTTTGAGCATAGCATTCAGTTTCAAAGTTCAACACTACTAGAAAATAATTTAGAAAAAGAAAGCTATTATATAATCTCTCAACAGCCTGGAGAAGGTACAGGGCAAGGACTGAGGTCTACTTTCCACGTAATACAAAGGAAATATGCAATTCAGCAAGTAATTCTCAGTGAACTTATAGTAACATGACTCACAACAAGAAAATCGTTCGATAAAATATGCTGAATGGGAAATGATTCAGTGAAAATATTATTCAGAACAAGCAATTACTGAGTGAAGGTATTACCCACAGCAGACAATTACTCAGTGAAAATATTACAGGGAGCAGGCAAATATTCCATCAAACATTTGACAAGGCGAGCAATTATTCAATAAACAATCATATAATTGTAACCGATGGAGCAGGGTTGCCATGCGGCATACAAATCATTTACAGACACCCAGGAAGAGGTTTTGACTGTTGAAAATGCAGATAATTTATGGTTCTCATTTGTCATTGTTGAGATAATTTCATTTTAGTTTTACTTCCAAGTAAACAGCTTAAAAATGTTTATAACCACTCTAAAAATCAGTTTTTCAAGTAATCCCATTTTAGTTTTTTGTCTCCTCTCTCACATTATTCTCTTTCTTGCTTTTTCTCCCTCTGTTCCTTATTTCCTCCTCCTCTGGCTGCTTCTCTGTCTCACTATTTTCTTCTTTTCCATAATACACTTAAAGTAATGCCTACTCCTAAAAAGCCTATGTTTATTATTAAATCTTCTTTCTGTAAGTCACTCATGAATATGTTTTCCAAGCAGAAAACATCACCAGCACCTATTTATCACACATTGGTGGATTACAGATATAATTTGCAATGCTAAACCCAGTTAGAATGTAACTACACTTTTAAACAGTATACAGACTAAAATGGTGACAGCCAATGAATCAATCAATGTATACTTCAACCGGCGACATTCATTGTCTGTGTATTAATGGTCAATCACTATGTTATGGGATACATATGACAATTCCTGCTCTCAAGGAGTGTGTAGACGAGTGGTAGACTGGTCCCCCATACCAAATATCAATATAATACGGTAAGTGCTGAGAGAGGTATCATAAGGGAAGAGGGGAGCAAACAGATGAGTTTCAGAGAAGCTACCTTGAACTTCTGGAGCCTGCACTGAGCGTGGAAGAAACATAAACATTCAGCCAGGTTAAAAAAGGTGGAAATGGAGTCCTAGGCAATGAAACAGCACACAAAAAATATATAGAGGCAGGAATCAGGTGATGAGTGGAGGGCTACAGGCAGTGTGTTGCAGTGTGTGACGTGATATAGGGACAGTCAATAGACTGCAACTTAATCTGTTTCCTTAAATTGTATGTAAAAGGCTATTGGTATACATAGTTTTCTTAGCCAAGTTGGAGCCTGTAGGTGTGTGGTATAGTTTAATGCCCTGATTAAGCCACTAGGAAGCCATCTCTCTGTCCCCTCCTAGACCATATCACACAATATGTTCCCTACTTCTACTGCAGCCCCAATTGGATTTTGTGTCTTTTGATACTGAAAGAATCTTATCACAAATAAAATAATCTGTCATGTGGCTCCTACATATTTATTTAGTTACATAAACTAAACTAAAAAATGAATAAACTATCTGTCAATAATGGTAGTTCCTCATCTATGAATAACTCTTTACAAAGCCTATCTTGCTTAATATTCATAATAAATACTGAAGTAGATACTTTTTATACCTTTTTCTTTTAAAGGAATTAAATAGTTTCAGGTTCATACAAAGCATGAGTATTGTGGGTACAAATTCAAGCTTTCGAGCTCAAATTTGAAGACTTATCCCAGGATACGTTTATATCTTTAGCTACTACCATGTATACCTCAAAAGCGTACATTATTTTTCATGTGTTAGGTTTTGAGGGATAATCAATAAGGAGGGCATACTTTCAGGCTGCTTCTTATTTATAACTGTGAAATTTAGAAATTGATGGGTAGCAGCTTTCTCAGTGGGAAACAGCTATTTTAAAATGCCCCATGTTTTAATTAAAGTAAAAATCTCAAAAATGGTCTTTTAAAAAGTGGCTCTGGCCAGTCGTAGATAAAACATCACTTACTAGACATAGGAATTTCCTGTAGTAAATTTCAGATTTACTTTTTGGTCTCACATGGTCAAAGAGATCAAAACCCTTTGTGCAATTATGGTCTTGAACCGAGGCCTATTCTCTAGGTCACTGCTGTCATGACTTCAAGATAATCGTTTCCATTGCAGGATTTGATTTTTAATTCCCCAGATGTTCTTGATGTGGTTCAGTTCTTTAGGAAATCATCACCCTCACGAACTCTCCCTGCCACTCACAGATAGGGCTTTTCCCCCAGTAAGTTCTGGAGTCACGGCAGAGCTCGATGAGTCTGATTGGGAGACCTCTTATGATTATTCAAACTCTAGGTTTGTTTGTTTTTAAATGGAAACCCTGAAGAAGCAGTGCATGAGACTTTGCAGTTAAAAAATAGATAAGTATTTTCCTTTTGAATAAAAGTACAGTAGCTACACATTACTCTATGTTATTTAATCATAACTTTAGGAATTAAAGAAAGGTTTCCTGAAGGGTCATTGCTATCTTATGTCAGGAAATTAATAGGATAATTAAATACCCTGTAGAAATGAAATAAGAAGGACCTCTTTTCTCATTTGAACTTGATCCAAGTGTATCAAATTCCAATATAAAAGAGTTACCACAAACTGTAATGGTACGCTCTATGATATGTTTTGATGATCTTCATTCACACTTTGCAATATCACTTAGTTACCCATTTTATATGTCCTTTCTAATCCTAATAAATTGTGACCTTGTGGAAGGCATAGATGATCCTTTTAAAAATCTTATTATTTTATACCTCCCTCCTGAATCCATAGAATAATCCATCATATTATTAGATGCTCCATATATGTCTTGGAAGTAGATCTGCATCTTGGTCCAATGCATTTGCAATTTGTTTTAAAGAGAGAATATAAACTACTCAATCCTAGTGAGATGATGGTGAGACAGATAAACGTATTACTGATGAAAATATAACATGATATGAACATATCGGAGAGCAATGTAGCTGTATCTTTCAGAGCCCATAAAAATATTCAAGCGTTTTGGACCCTTCATTATAGAAATAAAGATTTTATACAAAGGAAACAATTTCTCAGCCCTGCTGATAGCTTAATTTTGGCTCAGTGATATTGATTTTGAACCCTTGGCTGAAAACCATAAGAGAATAGAATTCCGTTGTTCTAAGACATCAAGTTCGTGGTAATTTGTTACAGCAGCCATTGGAAATTAGTAGCGGAAACTACAGTGTCATCCAGGAAAATATGCTGTCATACAGAAAAAAAGATGATGGTAGTTATTAAGACTGGGATGATAAAAATGAAGATGGTAAAAAGAATTGCATTTTAAAAAGATTTTAAATGTAGAACAAATAGGATTTTCAGTCAGATCAGAAATGGGATATAAAATAAAGAAGTCAAGGCTAGCTCCAAAATTTTTGCCCAAACAACTAAGATAATTTTGTATCAGTAGAGATTAAAATAAGTTGCATGTGGAGGTTTTTCAAGGGGTAACCAAGAGTTCTGTTTGGGACATTTCTGGGTTTGAGAGTGTTTTTTTAGATATCTAAATGGAGATTTGAGTAGGCAGCTGGATATAAAAGTGTGGAGTTTGGGAGAGAGATCTTTGGCTGGTGATCCAAATTTGGGAGTTATTGGCACATATTTGGCATGAAAAGCCATGAGATGAGATGAAATCATCAAGGGAATAAATATAAATAGAGAAGAGAAGAGAACTAAAGACTAATTCTTTGGGAGCGGCACATAATATGTTTTGAGAGAAGCTTCATATATGACAATAGCCACAGCAACAATATTTATAAAAATTTATATATAATATTAATGTTCAGTGATAGGAAACTTCTTATGTCAGTGGAGTTATCTGTTCACTAGAAATGATGATTATGATGATAGTGGAAGCAATCAGGATAAATTACTAAGTAAAAGAAATTAGAACTCAAAATAAATATTCATTATAAAGTAAGAATATGAAAAGGCATTATATACAATTAAAATAATTGTGTTAAATTTTGTGTTCCTATACTGAGCAGTTTTCAGCTTATATATTCTATAATTCATGAGATTCCATGTGAAATAATACTGAGTCATATCATAGTGCTGGTTTAGAAATAACACAATGGAATACAAATTGAAAAGAATTAAGTCAAGTATTTAAAAATAATATTTTTTTGGAATCACAGTCATTTTAAAAATGTTTTGAAACATGGTAAATATAATACAATTATTTATTCTCAATACTCATGGTTTTTGTAGATAAAGCAATAGAGAGAATGGTAGGTCAATTACCTAAAAAACAGAATTAGAACTACTTCATATTACGGCCTAAAGGAATCTTCCTGGGAGATAGACTTAAAAGAGCTACTTGTTTATGCCATTTTGATGATAGATTTGAATGCCAAATGAGCCTGATAGAATAGACTATTCTTGCTTTGTGTGTATATTATTTGGTTGCAGAGCTGTACTTGACCTGACAAGAACCTCTCTCAGTTCTTTGGGGTCCCAGTAGGATAAAAATGGGCAGGAAAACTTAAGTGATTGAAGTCATGATGAAAGGAAAATCTTTGCCCTTCTGCTTTTAGTTGATGACTCATTTTCAGTTACCTTGAAGTGTGAAAATGACTTACCTTTCCTCATCAATTTTAAAAATGATTGGTAGAGTAAACTAAGAGGTCTTTCAAAAAAAATCTTCCATTACCAAGTCAATCTCTTGGACCTTATTTTCTTTGTTATTTTTTAGAGTCTGTGCTCTTTCTATACTCAGAACATTCATAATATTTATAATTTTTTAATGTGAAATAAAATTATGTTATGGACATTGAACAATTATATTAATAGAGAAAATTAAATTGTATTTATTAAGTTAAGATTTAGTTAAAATGCTGAAAGTCTTCCTTGAAAGGATCAAAGTTCAACTTTCTTGACATTTATGTCAATTTTATATAGATTATTTTAAAAGTTTGACATGTTCTTGTTAAGTGATCCTCTAAATTGCTTCTTTTTTGTTTCTACACTTTGGTGAAGGAACTTTTAGCTTAATAAAAGCCATTTTCTTTGTAAAAAGAGGAAATGAAAAGAAAAATAAAAATGTAAGCATCAAAGAATGCAAAGCTATTAGACATGGGTATATTAATGGAGATTCTCAAGAAAGATGATCAAGTTTTCAAGAAATATGGCCCACTAACTTCTGATTTCTAAGAGATATGAATCATATCAGGGCTATGGTAACCCTGAATCAGCTCCTGTCTTATTAGTCACATGGTAAAAATGTGATACTCGATGGAGATGCATTTAGTGTTTTAAATGTTTATAGTATTAGAATAACCCATAAAAGAGAGGAAAAAAGAGTTCCTCAACTGCTTACTTATTATAATGCAAAACTATCACTTTGTTGCTTTTTCACTGATATAATTACATTAAAAACAGTAGCAAAATGCCATTGCTTGGATTTTACTTCTCCCACAGCTGATTTGTAATATGTGGACATAATCTTGAATTTTCTTGAAAGAGTGTCTGCGACAAAAATGTTGAGCATCCAAAAGGAACAAAATTATGTTAAGTCTAAAGAAAAGCATGTCTGTGATTCATGACCTCTTTTAATATTGTAAATCATTATTCATAAACTCAGGAGACTTCTGTAAGTTTAAAAAGCAATGATGGGATAATTCTGCAGTTTGAAAAGCCATTATTTGGCATTTCCATTTCTGGCTCTGATGCAGTTGTTTGTGGAAGTCCTGCCAAGATCATCTAGAAAAACCAAATAAAGTACAAACAATAACATTTCTTTGAAGGCATCAGAGAGCTTCTACAACAAGACTTTAGGGGACAAAATCTTAGGAGAGTAGAATCCACATGCAGAGGTGGGCTGATACCATCTAGCCACTTTTCTTTCAGGGTGTCGCTGATTACAGATGCAAGTCAAAAGGCTGAGAGTTTAATGAAGGGCATATGCAGAGGATTACTGGTGAAAGGCAGAGAAACAGTCAGACATTTTGTCAAGATACAAGAAAAAATAAAATTTAGAGGCTTGAGATTCCAGGACCTCAATGAGAAGAGACAGGTAAAGAACTGACACCAATACCACTGCTTTTTCCCCTCAAGACATCTGTGTGATTCTAGAGCTGCACGGGGTAGGAGGCTAAGCAGAGCAAGAAGATAAACAAAAAGCCCTTGAAATGCAGGGAACAGTTGACAGCAGTCATGAAGCGGAGACAAGGGTTAGAGTTCAGGACATTCCAGGGGGAGGGACTCTAGTGAATGCCCCAGGCTCTCAGTGGGAGGCACTGCAGGGCCACTTCCTATGAGTAGGAAATGAACTCAAGGTAGTGACAACCAAACCTCAATACAGCTAAGCCCCCAGTAGGATTAAGGTGAACAGCCCCACACTATTACCTACCAAAGGAAAAGCCAAATCTTGTACAGAAGAAGATAATAGGGTCCAAAACTTCTATAATTTTTCATACATCGTGTTCTGCATTTAATTTTAAAATTACCATGTATATAAAGTGATAGGATCACATGACAAGAAACAAAACAGATAATAGAAACATACACAGGTGATCCAGATATTCGACAGGGACTTTAAAATCCTTATCATTAATATGTGGAGAAACATGTGGAGGGGTAAAGATGAAGAATGCACCAGACAATTAGTATTTATTAAAAAGAGAATAAATTCGAAATTATAGAATTAAATAACACCGTGGGGCATGGTGGCTCACGCCTGTAATCCCAGCACTTTGGGAGGCCGAGGCGGGTGGATCACCTGAGGTCAGGAGTTTGAGACCTCAGCCTGGCCAACATGGTGAAACCCTGTCTCTAATAAAGATATAAAAATTAGCTGGGCATTAGCTGGTGGGTGCCTGTAATCCCAGCTACTTGGGAGGCTGAGGCAGGAGAATCACTTGAACCCGGGAAGCAGAGGTGCAGTGAGCCAAGATTGAAGCACTGTATTCCAGCCTGGGCATCAAGAGCAAGACTCCATCTAAAAAAAAAAAAAAAAAAAAAAAAAGAAGAAGAAAGAAAGAAATAACACCATAACTGAAGAACTCAGATGGATTTAGTGGCAGATTTTGACACAGAAGACATTATTAGTGAAGGTAGGTTAAACAGAGGACAAAAAATTATCAAAAATACAGAAAACATGTAAAGAGTCTTGTGGGACACAGCGGAAAGATCTCACACAAGATTATATAGTCTGAGTAAACAGGAGAGGGAAAATGGTGCAGAAGTATTATGAGGAGAAAATGGCTGAGAACTTTCCAAAATTGATAAACGATATTAACCTACAGATAGAACTTATGCAAACCTCAAGAATAAGGAATACAAAGAAAGCCATCAGTCTTAATATTAAAGGTCTTCATAATCCATGCACATATTTCCATTACCAAGGCCAACTCATTCTCCTGACACTCAAGGCCACTCATAACCTGGTCCTATTTCAGTCATCTTCTCCATCCCTTCTCTGTTCCTTTCAATTTCCTTCCCCTTTTTGTGGTCCTTTTCACTGAATACCAGAAAGAAACATCTGTTCTGCTCCTCACAAATCATATCTATCGTTTCAGGTTTCCTATACTCATCTAATACTTTTGTCTCTATATTTTATTCAACTTTAAAAAATATCAAACTTAACATTTAATTGTTGCTTACAAAATGATGCATATTACAATCCCTAGAATGAAAATGGCCATTGTACTTGCTTTTGGGGACAGTGAAGAAGGGGAAGCCTTGAGCAATAGTTTCTCAAATTTCAGTGAAGATCCCAGAATTCATCATGATAGCTGAAGTTATGCTGTAGTAACAAATTAATTCCAATATGCCACTTGTTTACAACATAAGGATTTATTTTTCACACTATATGTCCATGGTGGGTTTGTTGGGGTCTCTGCTCTATGTAGTCCCTTGGGAACCCAGGCTGATAGAGGCTGCACCATCTAGAATGCAGTTGGTAGCCACAGTAGAGGAGCAAGAATGAAGGAATCATGCACCATGAGTTTAATGCTTTGGCCAGGAGGAGACACATATCATCACCTCAGGCCACTATCCAGAACTCATAACATGATCCTACCTAACCTGGGGACTGGGGCATGAAGGAGAGAAAAGACTCTATGGTGAGCACTATGAGCACTATTATGTCTTTCACAAGCCCTAAGGAGTAGAATGAGTACTGTAAACATCACAGAGGAAAGAATGGTTGACTAAGTCCTAGGAATCTGTGGAAAGGAGGAGAAGCTAGTGAGTCAGTCTGTGTTGAGAGGATCCTGGGTTTAACTGTAGGGCATCCCAAGTGGTTCTCCAACAGATGCAGACAGAGCCTGATTACTAGGAACAGAGGCCTGAATCATTCATAGGCCTAGGGGATAAGGTTGTCCACAACAGAGATGCCATTCAGTTCCTACCAGGCCTCAGCAAGAGGGCTAGGGCTGGGATAGAGGAAGTCGTTGCTCAGAGCTAAGGTTAACATTTGGGATTTAATGTCTCTTTCTGAATTTCCTTTTCACAAAATGTCTGAAAGATGCAAAAGATGAGTCGTTTCTCCCCCTGCCCCAAAATCCTAAGACTAAACAATGAATAATCGACCTAGAGCAATTGTACTAAGGATAAATTTTTCTAGTTTCATCTGAGATGTTTTAAGCATAAGCCTATATTGAAATTTCAAATGAACTTTTAAAAAAAGTTGCATATGTTTAAGGTGTACAACATGATGTTTTGATATACAAAGGCATAGTGAAATGATAGCTACGGTTAACCAGATTATCATATGTACCATCCCACAGTTACCTTTTATATATGTGTGTGTATGTCTGGTAAGAGCACTTAAAATCTACTCTCAGCAAATTTCCAGTATACAATACTATATTATTAAATATAGTCCTTACGTTCAGAAACATTTTCTTTATTTTAGAAACACATGACAGTATTTATTTTCGTCTTCAAAACTACTCTATTTGCTAGTTACTGTTATCCCAGTTTTACAGATGGAAAACCAGAGGCCTGAGGAGATTAACTACTTACCCAGGTCTAAAAAGCATGACTGTCTGGCTCACAGGTTTCAATCTAAGACTGCCTGCTTTCTTCACATTGAGGGAATTGTCAATTTAGGCTATATATCCTACTGTCTCTTTGTGCTGATGAGCCAAAATACTTGGGTTTTTCAGCTAATTTTAAAAATGAGTAATTGCGTACCTGTCCTTCATGGTGTGTGCCTTTTGGCCATCTTTACTTTCAAGGAGTTTTGCCGGCTAAGTGCTGGCTGGCATTTGAGAAGTTCCCCAGGCTCTTGTCTTCAGGCGAAAAGATGATTATACCATTTGACAAATGTGATACCTAAACTGAGCACCTAGAAGAAACAAGCTTTTGCAATGATAGGACAATTTGAAGATTATGTAGGTGTTCTCATGGGTTGCAAGCAATTTAATACCTGCACCAAAATACGAACTTACATAGATACTGGGCAGTGGCATAAAGCTTACAGAGAAGGTTAAAAAATATGGAAGCTTCTTCTGTTGCTAACACATCAAAAGTAATGAGGAAAAATTGAGAAAATGGAAATGGAAATTACTTCCCCTGCAGTGAGCTAAGAAATGGAAATTTTTCTTTCTTCCTTATTTCTTTCTCAAACTTAATTTTATAGCAGTTTTGCTCTGCGATAAAAAAACACTATTTTCACTTTGATGTGTTTTTTTCCAAGCTTCTTTCTTGGTAGTAAAATGTCCTTACTGTATTCATACTAATCTGTAAAAAGCAAGAGAATTGTCTTTTCTGCCTCCAAGCATGGAACAAAGTGCCTGTATTTCTCTCTGACTAACCTAGGATAATACATTGTACTAATGAACCTAGGCCTGCATAAGTTCCTGTCTCTGGCCCTATCACTGTGACCAGGAGGAGCATCCATTTATATCCAAAGAAAGCAACAGTGTGCGTGCCCTTCTAATTCATGCCACAGCTGCACACACAGGAAGGGATGGGTTCTTAAAGCAATGGTCTGGTGTTTGCTGAGAAGGCAGAGGAGGGTCTAGATGGTGTCTGTGCAATGATTACATGTACACTGCACCCAATGACAGTCCTCTCTAGAGTGAAGACATTGTCTTCACACTTAGATAAAATATTTTCATGAACCATTTCATGGTGAACTGATTTACAGAATAAAAGATAATTTTTTTAAAAAAAAAATATTTGAGCAGAGTATAACAAGGACCTCTATACTCCTTGTTGTATCAAGTGTAAGCTATGGGTACATCTGGAGAGAACAGAGCCAGGCAGAGAGAAGAAAGGCCCTTTCCTGGACATGGCAGTATTCTATAGCTTTGGATTTTGGTCTCCTTCCTGGATCACATCTCTCAAAATGTCTCTGGTAGTTTCTCTTCAATTTGCCCACTGGTGAAGTACTAGTAACATCTCTTGTGACTTTTTTCAGATTCTGTTTCTTGGTGCAAGATTGCACCTGCTTTGGTTCCTGAATATTCTGGCTCTGACCCTTCATGTCCTCTAACTTGGTTTTCACCTCTGTCCAATGCTTACTGAATGCAGCAACCTGCTATCCCATAGTGATGCTATTCCTATGTTGTACAATATATTGAATACATGTATTCTTGTATAATGTAGAATATTCTATGCAGTTATCCCTGGAACCTGTAAATGTGATAATCAATCACTCCTCTGATTCTGTTATATTGTAACAGGACAAGCGCGGACAAAACCCCTCAGACACCGAGATAGTGAAGGGAGTGGCTTTAATCAGCTGGGAGCATCGGCAGGCTAGCGTCTTAAAATCCGAGCTCCTCAGGTGTTCAACTTCTGTCCCTTTTAAGGGCTCACAAGTCTAAGGGGGTCTGCGTGAGAGTGTCGTGATTGATTGAGCAAGCCAGGGAGTACGTGACAGAGGCTGCAAGCACCGGTGGTCACAGTGAAACAGAACAGAACGGGAGGTTTCACAGTGTCCTTCTATACAAGGTCTGGAATCTATAGATAACATCAGTTGCTAGGTCAGGGTTCGAATTTTAACTACTAGGCTTATGTCAGGCAGGCCCAGGCCTGGTTTTGGGTCTGGTTCCTAAGTGCTGGGCTACCTGCCTTTAGTTTTGCTTCTCTTTCCTTTTCTGAGTATAAAATAATATAAAACAATGTGAGAGGGTCTCTCTCTCTTCCCTCATTTCCCCCCTTTGAGACTCTCACTTTTTATTAGTGGGAGTTCTCACTCTTAGTTTTGCTATTTATGTCTTCTTGTGCAATAGATTGATAGTGATTCATATAGTACACTTGTGCTGAAGCATTCTGGTAAACTAAGGTAGCAATGAGACTTTTAATCATTTGAAGAAGTACAGGTAGTAAATAAGTGAGCAGTAAGTAGGTTCCTATTACTATGATAACTCTTATTATAAGAGTTTTAAATGTTCCTAGTGCTGGGAACCAATTTCTAAACATGGCCTTAGGATTAAATCCATGTCACACTTGCATGGGCACATGTGCCAGTTTTGTTATATCTTTTTGTCTTCAACTACTTGCCCCTGATCATCTATGTGTAGACAGCAATTAGTAAGGTTAAATTTTTCACAAACCCTTCCTTCAGCTGCTAGCAAGTAGTCGAGAGCTAGTATATTTTGATAGATAGCATTCCTCATCTGAGTTTCTTGCCGGCTAGAACAGTCAAGGCTTGACCGGTTTTATTAGTGATTATTTCTAAAACAGCTTGCAACTGTATGATTTGGTTGAGCATGTAAATGGGGGTCTGGTATCCCCATGAGCCGTCTTGTGCCTAAGTAGCAGGCCTATAATATTGTATTATGATTCTTTTAGGGGGCTATTCATTATTTTTCTATTTTTTATAGCTATGCTTTTCTTTTTGTGGGAAGCATAGACAGGGAAGCCCAGGAGTTTGCCTGTTTTTACAGGCAGTAGGAAGAAAGATGGTTTAATTGTGCCAATAACACAACTACCTGTCCACTGGTCAGGCAGTTTGGCGTAGGTTCTATGTCCACATATCCAGTATAGCCCAGTGGGGGCCATCCAGTCCCGGTGGGATTCTGGATGGGCTTAAATGGTCTGCAACTTTGGAAATTTACTGAATGGAATTTTATCTGTGTGGGCTGAACTTCACCATGTAACTGTTTTTGTGGTACTATTACACATTTTTTGTCCTAGGCAACTAAGTAATCCTACAGAATGAGTGAATTCTTTCCTTTTTTTAAAAATTATGTAATATTGTTCAATAATTGAGACTTTTAGAACCTAGAAATGATCAGGGTGATTCTTTAGGGCTGGGAATTCATCAGGAACTGGGTCTGTAGACACTAATTCTTGGGCTTCTTATGGCCATTGATCTCCTATTACAGTTCTTTCACAAACATAACATTTAGAGACTGGGCTACATACCTTGGATAGAATAGCATTATACAAACAAGTTTCTTTTAGAGTCCTGGTACACTTATAATAACCATAAAATAATAGGACTGTAGCAATCTTTTGTCCTACCTCAGTGACTTGATGTATACACTGGGAACAGTCCTCAGTCTGAGGAAGGTCAATTGAAGTCCTTACTGTACAAGTCCAAATTTTAAGGAAAATGAGTCCCGCGATGAGTTTCCTCATGCTTCGGCCATTCGTGGACCAGTCAGCTTCCGGGTGTGACTGGAGCAGGGCTTGTCGTCTTCTTCAGAGTCACTTTGCAGAGGTTGGCAAAGCTGCTTCCATCCATGTACAGCTCCCAGTCTACTGATGTTTAGGGATGGTCTCCGAGGTTGGGCCCACTAGAATAAACTGAGTCTAATACCTCTACACAGTTAGGCTCTCTGATACCAGGAGCCAGGTGGTGGGGTTTAGGGTGTTGCAAACTTCAATGGTTATGCGGTGATTTTCACAGAGCAAGCTTTGGTATCTAGTTAG
Source organism: Macaca fascicularis (assembly GCF_037993035.2). Classification (NCBI taxonomy): domain Eukaryota; kingdom Metazoa; phylum Chordata; class Mammalia; order Primates; family Cercopithecidae; genus Macaca; species Macaca fascicularis. The sequence goes on along the minus strand of NC_088392.1, from coordinate 70,650,183 downwards.
TCTAGCATTCATTAGCTAATGATGTCCTTTGGTACTTATTAAAGTCACCACAGCATGGGGGGGACTTTATGTTTAGGTTTTGCCTAAGAGTTAGCTTATCTGCTTCTTATGCTAACAGGGCCGTTGCTGCCAGGGCCCTTAGACATGGGGGCCAGCCTTTGGAAACACGTCTAGTTGTTTTGAGAGATAGGCCACTGGCCTTGGCCAGGGCCCCACAGTCTGGGTTAAAACACCAACTGCCATTTTTGGTTTTTTTTGACACATACTGTGTAAAAAGTTTTGTCAGGTCAGGTAGCCCCAGGGCTGGGGCCGACCTGAATTTTTCTTTTAACTCATGAAAAGCTGTTGTTGGTGGTTGTAATAGATGTAGTTTATCTAATCTACATTTTTATTATCTGTCACCCACTAAAATATTGACTTAAATCCTGTAGCTATTTGATTTCAAGCTTTAAATTGATCTGGTATTCCTCGTGGAACTCCAATTGTGTCTAAACAGACATGAGAGTCTAAAGACCTATAAGAGGCTTCTCTCGCTTTACGATGTCTTATTTTTCCTCCCTCTGGTTGATGAAATGCCAGGGTGAAAGGGATAGCCAATTGGACTAAAGTATAAGTGCCACTCCAGTTATTCAGCAGAGTGCACAGTAAAGGTCCACTACGATACCGCTACACATCTGCTTGGGGATGAACGAGGGCTGACTGATTGATAAACTCTTGAAAATTCTTAAGCTCATCACATCCCTTCAGGTCTCCAAGGAATGCTAAGTTTCCTTCCTGTTGTGAGAGACACGAAGTGAACTTCGTGTTGGGAGACAGAAGCTGGATGGCGTCAGGGGCTGACCCACAGGGTGCTGGACTTCAGGATATGGCAGAGAGAGCTTGGCATGACTTATTACTCCAGGCTATAGAATCCTGGAAAAAAGCTACCATGCAGCCTACGCCTGGTCGACTGGAAGACCACCTTAGTGGAAGGGGGACAATCTGGGCCTCTGCCCTGCCATGTACAAAGCATAACAATTGCTTTTGTTTAATGTGCAGATGGAATATTTGATCCATTTTAACCAGGCATTTGCATCTTTGTATCCTGTCTTAATTGCTTAAGTTTGCTTTAAGTCTTTAACTTCTATGATTCTCTAGAAAAATGAATGTATGGTTTTAAGAAATTACAAAAACCAGTTGGTGCAGTCCATCTTGCTCTTTAGTGGTCCACAGAACGTTGGACCAACTATGACATGAAAGCTCTACATCGGGGGGCAAGACTCCTGGTTGGCACTGGGGTCTTTATCGAAATCTCCCTGGATTAAGTGGTCCTAGTTTACTAATGCCCAGTCTGAGGAGAGTCAAGAGGGACAGAAGTACTTTTCTGAAGTGGAGAGCTGTCTTTGACTTGGCAAGTCTCCACAGGGTATAACAAGGCAAGCATTAAATGCAATAGTTTGAGGCAAAATCGACTTGGTTATGTTAATAACTAGATGGTCAGCAATAGAACGAGGAAAGAAGAAAGAGTAAAAGAATAAATGAAAAGAGTTAAATTTTTCTTAGCTTTAGTTTGGTAGGTTTTCCTCTGGGACTATGGCCCACGACTCTGGAGGGGGTGGCACTCTCTTGACTTGGGTGTGATGAGTCCATCCTTTTTTTGCTGTACGAACAGCAGTGTCAGTGGTTAGTAGCACAAAGTAGGGTCCTTCCCAGGCTGGCTTGAGTTTTTCTTCTTTCCACCCTTTGATGAGAACGTGATCTTCAGACTGGTGTTGGTTTACTGGAAATTCTAGGGGTGGTACATGTGGTAAAAGACATTTAGTTTTGAGGGAAAGGAAAGTGGAAGATAAATCAAGTAAATACTTTTTAAGAAACTGACCTTTTGTTTTAAATGTGGGGACCTTGGCAGTGGACTTAGTCCTTAGTGCCTTTTTTACTAAGAAATTTCCTTTAGCACCTATTTTTATTAGTTTTTAAACCAAAGAAAACCAAACACCATTTTACATTTAATAATGTTTTTTGTATGATTTTTATATCAGATAAGCTAAATTTTATCTTTATATTAGTGTGTTATTAATATTAAACCTAATTTTAATAAAACCTTGTAGACATATTTATCCAATTTTTATTATTTGACCATAAGGTTAGATTTTATAGACTCTTTTTAATCTTTTATAATTTTTGTTAAAGAGTAGGTTGGTGCTTTAAGAAAAACCTGTTGCGTTTTTACTTCAATGTCCAGTTCACAGAAAAACTGGATACCTTTTTAACTTTGGCTAATATGTTCACACATAGAATTTTCTTTACAATTAACATTTTAAAACTTGGCACATAAACTGTTTCTTCAGTAGTACTCAGGAGGCCTTCTTACTTTTAAATTATACAACATTTTTTGCATAAAATTTTTTTAACACACTTTTTTTATAACTTTTTTTTTTCTTTCACGACTTTTACAGGCAGTTTTTCGATGTGCCTTAACTTTCTGACTTATTCCAAACATTTCTTTCTTTAAACAACCAGTTAATTTATTTCAGGACAAGAATTTACTATATAACACTCTTTTTATATAAATTCCGCCCCCCCTTTTCCCCCTTTTTTTCGAAGATAATAACCATTCTTTTCCTCTCTGTCTTTGCCTCTGTTTCTCTCTGTCTCTTTCCTCTCTTTCTCTCTGCTGGGTTTTCCTTGCCACTACCAGCTGCTTATGCTGCTGTTCTCTTAACTACTGCGGCGGGGAAGGGGGTATAAAACCAGCTGTAACTGTCTATATACGGAAACTGGTCTGGGTGCTTTGGCTTACAGGTTACCTTGTGCCATACCTTTGAAACGAGAGACCTGTCTAGGTTTCCTTCTGATAGCCAGCCCACCTCTAATGCTGGCCATCTATTTCACACAAAGTTCTAAGTTTTCCTAGAGTCACAGTAACACCGTAATCTCCCTTAAATCCTTTCTTGAAATTTTTTCAACATAGTTCCTAGTGAGGTGGGCTTACTTTGTGCCTGACCCACGTCTCCTCAAGACAAAACACCACGCTCACACCACACGCACACTACAAAACAAATAACGGGTACAAAGGGCACACACACACTTTTACAATGTATGCCAAACCAGAATCAAAACCAAAATCAGAGTATCAAGAAATCCAACCCCGGTCAAAACCAAAACCAAAACCAAAGCATCAAGCAATCCAAGTCAAGTCAAAAACAAAAACCAAAGCGCCGATAAAGGCACGCCATGGGTGATCAGGCCACGATTCCACTCAAATGGAATAGGCAAGTTCCCAAGACCAGTCCTGTCAAGCAATTCAAAACCAAAACCAAAACCAAAGGGCCAATAAAGGCACGCCTTGAATGATCAGGCCACACTTCCACTCAAATGGAGTGGGCAAGTTTCAAAGACTAGTCTTACCAAGTTTTAGATGTCCGGACTCCAAGTGCTAGTTACTTCCCAATGTTCGGCCACTGCGTTGATCCTCCACGGGGGCCTGCCACACACTGCTCTGGCGAGGCGTCCCACAGGGCAAATGCCTAACCGGGAGCGCTCTCAGAATCTGCCTTGCTCGGGCTGGTCGGAGTCCCCCGCAGAGATGTTCCACAGGGCAGGCTTAAGCCGCCCAAAGAGCTGCCTCGATCATCCGCCAGTCACCTCACTTCCCCATCAGGGAACCAAGAAATGTAGCAGGCCTAGCTGCGGACAAAACCCCTCAGACACCGAGATAGTGAAGGGAGTGGCTTTAATCAGCTGGGAGCATCAGCAGGCTAGAGTCTTGAAATCCGAGCTCCTCACGTGCTCAACTTCTGTCCCTTTTAAGGGCTCACAAGTCTAAGGGGGTCTGCGTGAGAGTGTCGTGATTGATTGAGCAAGCCAGAGGGTACGTGACAGGGGCTGCAAGCACCGGTGGTCACAGTGAAACAGAACAGAACGGGAGGTTTCACAGTGTCCTTCCATACAAGGTCTGGAATCAGTTGCTAGGTCAGGGTTCGAATTTTAACTACCAGGCTTAGGTCAGGCAGGCCCAGGCCTGGTTTCAGGTCTGGTTCCTAGGCACCAGGATACCTGCCTTTAGTTTTGCTTCTCTTTCCTTTTCTGAGTATAGAACAATATGAGAGGGTCTCTCTCTTCCCTGAATATTATATAGGATGGTAGACCTAATAATAAAGAGATTTTCTGAGCAGGCCTATTAATCACAAGAGTCCTTGAAAGCAAAGGGCTTTCTCTGGCTGGTGGCAAGAAGGAAGGCAGAAGGGAAATCAGAAGGATTTGAAGCATAAGGATTTCACTCACTGTTGTTGGCTTGAAGACGGATGGGTCCACATACAAAGACTTAGAGGGCCTAGGAGCTGTTGAATAACTCCCAACCAACAGCCTGCAGGGAGATAGAGACCTTACTCTTACAACTGCAAAGAACTAAATTCTAAAGTCTTCAAGTAAGAACTCATTTAACACCTTGATTTTGGTCCTGTGATATCCTGAGCGTAGAACCCAGCCAAACCCACCCAGACTTCTGCCTGCAGAATTTATAGCTAATAAATGGGTATTGTTTTCAGCGGCTAAATTTGCGGGAATTTGTTATGAACCATATCGTTAGACCAAAAGCTGCATGTGGACAAAAGCCTCAAGTGGCCTCCTGATTTTGCATAAGTGAATGGAGCTTTGCTTAAGTTGGGTCAGTTGGTTTCCATATATGTGGTGCTAAATGACAGA